>NW_027555514.1:217728025-218158025 GCF_003287225.1 Phascolarctos cinereus
TCTTGAGAGTGATTGGTACAAATGCTGATGGGAAGAAACCAGGCAAAGTCATCCACACTCCTTTGTTTGACCAACAGCATGGTTGACCTTTTAGGGTTTGGGTTACAGTCTGTGGCACAAGAACAGAACCAAAAAATAACTACAACATGACTATTGGTCTACTCTAAATAACCAAGTTTATAAAGGCAGGCTCCATTTTCATAGCTCCACTTTCCTTTTAGAGCGTTCTACTCTATCCCTTGTTCATCGTGCTCTTATGACTGCACTGGGGAATAGGGAAATGGGGGACCGTTACTTCCAGGGCAAATCCAAGCCCGGAGAGGGGAATTGATATGCCAACTCTTATTCCTGGCCAGGGCCAGGATTAGAGCCCAAAGTTCCAAGGCACCTCATGATTTCCACCATGGAACTTTGGCTAGTGAAAATCAGGCTGATGGAGAAAAAGCATGTTGGCAAAAATTAATCAACTGCCCTGGCCCCGATCCATTACTGATGCTGACTTCCAGGACTGATAGTTTGTTACACTCTCGTTAATTCATTATACCCAGAAAAGACTTCAAAGTTTTTCCTGCATCCTTCTTTCTTTTTTTTTTCTCATGAGTTACAAATATCTTTCTGTGTAGGAATATAAACAGTCCTTCTTTAATAAGTCCCTTGTAATTTCTCTGTCCTATTTACCTTTTCATGCTTGTCTTGAGTCTCATATTTGAATTTAGCTTTCGTTTTTTTTCTCAAGAATGCACTGAATTCCTCTTTGTCATTGAATGTCAATTTTTTTCTTCATTGATTAAATGCAGTTTTGCTTGGTAGATGATTCTTGGTTTTAATCCTAGCTCCTTTGACCTCTAGAATATCCTTTTCCAAGCCCTCAGATCCTTTAACGTAGAAGTTGCTAAATCATGGTCCTTCCAGTACTCTACAAAGGTTCTGAGCCCAGATCTCTCTAAACTTCCAAGCCAGATGAAAAGATTTCTTCTAGCCCTTCAGACATTCCAACTAATGTCAATTCAGAATGAATTGGGGTTCAATACAGGAATTTTTGGGCTGAGACATTGAGTTTAGGGAGAATATACCCTCTTCCCTTCCTTGTTCACTCATTTAATTTAACCCCTTAACTATTTCCAAGTCCACCTGGCATCTGTGACTCAGACAAAGGCTTTGCTAAAATCTGAGCTCACTTGGCAGCATTTCTCTGATCTAAGCGAAGTTTAGCTGCTCAGAGGGCTCTGTCTTACAAGGGATATGTGATCTTTGGCAGCCAATGCATCTTTTTGTCCCATGCACTGCTGCCCTCATGCCATGCAAGCAAACCACTTCATTTACCTGAGGAGGAGAAGTGCTCAGAGTCCGATGAAACACTTGTCCCACTGAGGTTGCAAATGCCTTTCTTATGAGGCACTTCTGACCTCCATGATGAACCAATGCACCTTCTATAAAGCACTGAATGGGAAGTGAGGGTGATAGATCTCTGCCTCCTTGACTATAAATACAGGGGCATCAAAAGACAATTGCAAAAGGAATGCATGCTAAGCTGGTTCCTACAGTTATCCCAAGACAATCCACTCCATCTAGTAGACCTATAGTAGGCCTTCCTGAGTCTTTAAATGTAGAGATCCCATAGACCTCTGGGGGGCATCCCGGCTTAGCAGGTGTGAACTACATGAAGCTCCAGACAAGGAGACTGACAATAATAGTCACCTAGGTGAGTAGAGAACCAGATGAGGTGGAGTAAAAAAAATCAGGAGAGAACAAAGTGTGAAGGAGAAGAGGGCCCTGGGCTCCATCCTGAGCCAGCTTCTCTTCTCCCTCCATTCTACTTCACTTGGTGACCTCAATCAGCTCCCATGGATTTCATGACCCTCTCTATGCTTATGATTCTCACATCTACCTATTCTGCCTGAATCTCCTTGTTGACCTTCAGTCTTTCATCTCTGACTGCTGCTTTTTGAATGTCACAAATTGAATGCCCAGTAGACATCTCCAATTCAACATGTCCAAAACAGATCTCATTATCTTCCCCCTAAACTTCCCCCTCCTCCCTTCCCTATTACTATGGAGGGCACTACCACCTTCCAGGCCCTCCAACCTTTGCATGATGCTGGACTGCTAATGTCTGTCAACTCCCCATGGCCAACATGTTGCCAAGGTTTACCCAGTTTAACTCTACACAATTTCTTGCAGATTTTACCTTTGCAGCACATCTTGTCAATTTCACCTCTGCAACATCTGTCAAAAACCATGCTGTCCTCTGATATGGACCTCCCCTGGTCCAAGGCTCATCACCTCACATCTGCATTATTTCCTCATGCATCTGCCTGCCTCAAGTCTTTCCCTGCTCCTTTCACTTGTCAAACTAATTTTCCTAAGGTGTAGGTCTATGTCACAAACCTGCTCAATGTAAACCCAAATAGAATAAACCCCAGTTTTGAATACAGTCAGCTCTAAGCAAGAGAGAAATGAAATTGGGGCGCATATGTTCACAGTTTAATTTCTCTCAAGCTGGCTTGACATGCTTTGCATGGGAGTTCAGTCCAAAACTGGGCCCCACTAAGGGGGCCAGTTCAGAACTGGCTCAAATTAGATTTTGGGTGATACAGATTCATATGCCCTTTGAGGAGTAGGTTTTCCCAAGGGATAACAACTCTCAGGGTAGCCCATATTAAAATGATGGTCTTGGTGACCCCTGTCACTGGATCATGGTCAAAGAGACATCACCTGTCTTGACAATAGGGAGGAATCAAGATTCTCCCAGACCCATCTAGGCAACAGAATGAACAAAAATAGACCCATTGAGATTACATCTTAATGTCGTACTAAAGAAGAATTGAACTGAGGCAGAAAGGGGGATGGGGAAGCTCTGAGGTTCCAAGATAATGAATACCAAGAAAAATAATTTTTCTTTTTTTTAATTTTTAATTAATTTATTTTGAATTATCAACAATCACTTCCCTAAGCTTTTGAGTTTGGTATGTTTCTCCCATTCCCTCCCCACCTCCCTCCCCAAGAGGGGACGCAATTTGATATAGGCTATACATATATATTCCTATTAAACATATTTTCAAATTAGTGATGTTGTAGGTAAGAATTACAAGCAATAGGAGGAACCACCAGAAAGAGGAGGAAAAATACAACAGAAGAAAAAAAAAGAGCAAATAGTATATTTCGATCTGCATTCAAACTCCATAGTCCTTTCTTTGGATGTGGATAGCATTTTCCACGATGAGGCCTTTGGAGATGTCTTAGATCCTTATAATGCTGAGAAGGGTTAAGTCTGCCAATATTAGTTATCACAGAACACGGCTGTTAATGTGTACAGTGTTCTCCTGGTTCTGCTTACTTCACTCAGCATCAGACCAGTCTTTCCATGTTTTTCTGAAGTCAGCCTGCTCATCTTTTCTTATAGCACAATAGCATTCCATTCCATTCATATACCACTACTTGTTCAGTCATTCCTCAATTGATTGTCATCCTCTCAATTTCCAATTCTTTGCCACCACAAAAAGAGCTGCTATAAATACTTTTGTACATGTAGGTGCCTTTCCCATTTGTGTGATCTCTCTGGCATATAGCTCTAAAAGTGCTATTTCTGTGTCAAAGGGTATGCACATTTTTATCGCTATTTAGGCATAGTTCTAAATTGCTTTCCAAAATGGTTGGATCATTTCACAACTCCACCAACAATGCATTAGCATTCCAATTTTCCCACCCCTTCTCCAACATTATATCTCATTTTCCTGTTTTGTCATGTTGGCCAATCTGATAGGTGTGATGTGGCACTTCAGAGTTGTTTTGATTTGCATTTCTCTAATCACTAGTGATTTAGAGCATTTTTTCATGTGACTATAGATGGCTTTAATTTCTTCATCAGAGAACTGTCTATTCACATCCTTTGAGCATTTACCAATTGGGGAATGACTTGCATTCTTATAAATTTCACTTAATTCTCTACATATTTTAGAAATGAGGCCCTTATCAGAGAGACTGGTTGTAAAAATTCTTTCCCAGTTTTCTACCTTCCTTCTAATCTTGGTTGCATTGGATTTGATTGTGCAAAAACAGTTCCATTTAATGTAATCAAAGTTATCCATTTTGCTTTTCATAATGTTCTCTTTCTCCTATTTGTCATGAATTCTTCCATTTTCCATCAATCCGATAGGTAAACTATTCCTTGCTCTCCCAGTTTGCTTACAGGATCAGCCTTTATATGTAAATCATGAACCCATTTTGACTTTATTTTGGTATATGGTATGAGATTTTGATCAATGCCTACTTTCTCCCACATTCTTTTCTAGTTTCCCCAACAGTTTTTGTCAAAGAGTGAGTACTTATCCCAGAAGCTGGAGTCTTTGGGTTTATTAAATTAGAGATTACTATAGTCATTGACTACTGTCTTGCATACTTAAGCTATTCCACTGATCCATCACTCTATTTCTTAGCCAGTACTCTGAGTTTCCAAGATCATAATTACGAAGAAAAATCATTTTTCACATTCCCTCTGATTATAATGAAACTTGGAGCCTTCTCAATGAATCACTAACTGATATAGTGAACACTTCATCAGGGGGTTTTGGGAACTTATAACAATATGGGAGAGGGGAGGGAGAGATTGATCGATGCATTGACAAATCAGAAGGGGGCAGTGCCTTTAGCAGGTACAGATACAGAGACTCAAATGGGTAGAAATAACAAGATAGTGTCCATTGAAGACTTCAGAAGTATTCTGTCCTATAGTTGTTTGGTGTTCAGGGATCACCCAATGAAGTTTTCTGATTTGAGTGCTGTTCGAGCAGCGCCCAGCAGCCAATCCCACCAAAACTTCTCATAGAGAGAAATCCTCTTTCTTGGTGGAAACCTCCTACAAAGTCGATCTGAACACAATTTTATATTACCTTGCCAATAACCAGTTCAAATAATGAAGGTTAACTCAACAGTCATATCACTATTAATATAAAATCAAAACTGGAACCTTGGTCAATTGTTATGTTGATAAGAAACTCAAACAAAAACAGCCAAATTAGAACCAGGATTTTATACTTCACCTTCATAAATTCAAACCCAGTTTCTATACTTCACATTCATTCCCCCAGCAGGAGGATGAGATTCCACTAAGGAATTAATCACAGAACTCTTTTTATCAAATGGTGGAATCCAATACATACATAATCTGTTGAGTGATCAATTTTAAGAGAGTACATATCAATAAAACAATTCCAACTTCTGGTCATGTACAAATAAAGAACGCTTGATTAAAGTGGGTTTACCATTAAAATCACCTGTAGCTAAAGTGTTTGGTCCAGGCAAAGAGATTCCATCAGAAGCTGGTACCAAGGCACCCAGAACAACTAATCAGGGATTGGGGGGGCTTAGAGGACACGGCTTGCTGCAGACCACCCCACCCACATCTATTCCCAAGCCCCTTTTTCCTACCTGTCCTGTTTTTGCTCAAGTCTTCATTTCTCTTTCCTAATCTTTAGACCCATTATTCAGATGACCTCCACTTTCCTTTACATTACAAATTAAAAATTATACTCACCCCATTTTAGGTCCTGCTCCTCTTCACCCCCTTAGAATCTGGAGAAAGTTAATGTCTAATAATTTACAAATCAAGGCAGCTGTTTTTTTTTTCACACCCTTTACATATAGCCTTTATAATGTTAGTCCTTGAAAGTCAGAAAAACCCTTACTTTTTCAGTTTTAAACATATTGCCTTGCTATCAGATCCTATCAGTCTAAAAGCTGCCTGTTAACTCATTCTGCCTTCCACTAACTTTTGAGAGAGTCTCTCCCTGCTTTCTGATTCCATTCCCCATTATTTAACTTTATTCTGGTATCCCAACTTGGCCGGTGTTGAGACTCAAAAAACAGGTCTTAATTTACTCCTGAAAGCTTCAGGTGGGAGTTCTTTCCCAATGTTCTCTCTCTAATTACAGACCATAGAATTTCCTCAGAAGTTTTTTTTTTTTTCTGGCTGCATTTTAGATCTCTCACCACAAACATGAAACATTTTACAAACACACACAGAGACAGAAACACCTTGATAAGACAAAGTGTGCTCGAATCTGATTTTCTTGTTGCCTTTTTTAGGCTTAGTTCATTTTGAAGAGAAACTAATTTAGGATCAAAATTCAGCACGTACCAATTTCCACATCCTTTTTACCAGTCAAAATTATCACATGCAAATTTACTCTGACTGACCCACAGCCAATTAGAGGCTATGCCCTCCGAGAAGGCTTGTCTTGAGATCCCTGACCCAAGAGCCTCTTGGAGAGAAAAGAAAAGGACTGCAATGGATGAGCAGAGTCCGTTAGATAAAGAGCAAGGATTTGGGGGATAAGACTCACCCCCACCTTCAAGGCTGGGATTTCAAGGGAAAAAAAGTCCTTTTGGCACTGTGGGGGGAAAATCTCAGTCCAAAACTTGAGTAAAAGGCACCATTTCTTGTGAACTCCCAAAAACAAACCCCAATTTTGAACAGAGCCAGCTCTAGGAAAGAGACAAATAAAATTGGGATGCATGTGTTCACAGTGTATTTTCTCTTAAGCTGGCTTGACACGCATTACATGGGAGTTCAGTCTAAAATTGGGCCCCCCAAGGGGGCCAGTTCAGAACGGCTCAAATTGGATTTTTGGGGGTATAGCCTTATATGCCCTTTGAAGAGTAGGTGTTTCCAAGGGATATCAATCAACTCTTTGAGGTGGCCCATATTAAAATGAGGGTCTTTCAGTAAGTGACCCCTGTCACTGGATACTGGTCAAAGAGACATCAATTTCTCTATCACCTGTCTTGACAGTAGGGAGGAATCAACATTCTCCCAGACCTGTCCAGGCAACTTTATGAGCAGGAATAGATCTGTTTCGATGACATCTTAATGTCCTTCTGAAGAAGGACTGAATTTAGAAAGAAAGGGGTATGGGGAAGCTCTGAGTTTCCAAGATGATTACTAAGAAAAATCATTTTTCACATCAACAAACCTGTGGCTCTCTATTGCCTCCAGTATCAAATACAGAATCCTCTGCTGGTCATTCAAAGCCCTTCATAACCTGTCCATGTCCTGCCTTTCCAGTCTCCTCACATTTCACTACCCTATCTTCTTCAGTCCAGAGACACTGGCCTCCTGGCTGTTCCTTGCACATGACCCTCTGTCTTCCTACTTGGGGCCTTTTCTGTGGCTGTCCACCATGCTTGGAACTTTCTCTCTTCTCATCTCTGCTGCACTGGCTTCACGCAAGTGCCAGTTAGAATTCCACCTTCTAGGAGAAGCCTCCCTCAGCACCTCTTCATTCTGCCTTCTGTCAACTTTTCCCTATTTTTCAATTGTTCAAAATTGTTCAATTGTTTCAAAAATTGTTTTTACATGTAATAGGAAAATGAGACACACAAGCAAGGAGTAGAAAAATGTATCTTATGCTACAGGACAATAGAAGAGGAAGGGGATGAGAGAAGGGGGTGATAGAAGGGAGGGCAAATTGGGGTAAGGGGTAATCAGAAGCAAAATACTTTTGACAAGGGACAGGGAGAGAGAGAATAGAATAAAAAGGGCTAAGGGACTAGGATGGAGAGACATACAGGCAGCAATAGTAAGTGTGAAAAAAAATCTTTTTTGAAGCAAGTTTCTCTGATAAAGACCTCATTTCTCTAACATACAGATAGTATAAAAAACGATGATGACTATGCTCTCCCAAAAACCTAGAAAGACTTACATGCAAACTGGAATGTACTGGGTACAAAGTAACTTCCATATAGTAAGATGATCAGCTGGGAATGACTTAGCTCTTCTCAGCAATACAAGGAAGGATCCATGACAACTCTGAAGGACTTAGGATGAAAAACGCTATCCATCCCCAGAGAGAGAACTGATGGTGTCTGAATACAGATTGAAGCAACTCTTTTTTTCACTTTCTTTATTTTTCCTGAGTCTTTTTGTCCATGTTTTCTTTCACAACATGAGTGTCATGGCTATGTTTTGTACGACTACAAATATATAACCTATATGAAATTGCTTGCCTTCTTAATGAGGGGGTGGGGATAGGGAGGGAGAAAAGGAGAGACTTTGGAATTCAAAGCTTTAAAACAAATGTTAAGGGCAGCTAGGTGGTGCAGTGGATACAGCACTAACCTGAAGTCAGGAGGACCTGAGTTCAAATGCAGCCTCAGACCACACACTTAGTAGCTGTGTGTGACCCTGGGCAAGTCACTTAACCCCAACTGCCTAAAACAAAACCAACCAAACAAACAAAAAACCCCCACCAAATGTTTAAAAAAATTATAATAATAATAAAAAATATTAGTTGGCCTTGACCCTCTGGGGATCTCTGAGGCACAGAAGGTCCCCTTGAATATTGGAGGGCCATTCCCACTCCCTCCCTCAGCAGCCAGAGTTTCAAGGTGCCAAGCTTGGAATAAGCTCCAAGTCATCTCCAGTAGCAGTCACAATGGGGGCAGGATGGAAGGGCTGCTGCTTCTAGAGGACAGTGGGAGCCTCTGCTTCACCCGCATAAGGATCATGGCTGCTAGCCCACAGGGGACTTCTTAAACATGATCCCCACCAGGCTGAAGGCCCCACCTCTAGAGCCAGAGTGAAAGGGGTAAGCCAGGAATTTTCAGGAAGGCCACAGAAGCAAACCAAGCAGTCTGGGGAGAGACTTAGCTGTCTCATTAGGTTCCTGGGCAGCCTCCTCCATGCCAGGGTCAGGCCAGGAGAGATGTTAGGGAGGTGAAGGAACTGTAGAGCTGGGAGCATGCACAGTGCTCTCCTCTATGCCAGGCCATAGTGTCTGCCCCTCTGATTGTCTGGCAACCCTCTGCGCCATGGCACACCTGCCAGCTCCCCAAGTCACCCCCAGGCACAGGTGTCTCTACTCCATCCCCTAACCCCTCTGCCCCAAATCCTCAGATACAGGCAAGTCCATGAGTGAATAGAGTCCTTCAGTGCCTGGCCTGTTTACCCCTCTGCTTCATACACAAACATCCCCAAAATCGAGTTTGGTATAAAGAAGATCCCAGACTCAGTTCCGAAGACTGGTGTCTCAAAGGCTTTTTTATTAAAGAGGTTCAAGTGTGTTTTTTTGATTCTCTGGAGAAGTGTACATACCTCCTTTGAAGGGGATAGTGCACCAAGTACAGAAGCAAGAGCAAGCTTTGTAGTTAGTAATTGCCTAACTCCTCCCTTCTGAATCAGGATTGGTCTTAATCCTTCAGGTTTACAATCTTCCTCATTCTCCCTGTTCCTATATTTCATAGACATGTGATCCCCACCCCTTAACATACATTTTGTGCCTAGAATTGTGTTGTCACTCCCCCTCCCGGGATGGAAAAGTTGGACTGTCTGTGCTGATATCTTATTTACTTATGTGGAAACCTAATTCTTTTATTTCTCACAATTTCTCCTTTTTTTTTTTAAAGTAAAGATTTGGTTTCCACACCTTTCTTCCCAATTTCCTTTTCCTCTAATCTTCTTCACAGAATTTTGCATTCTCCATCACTGGGGAAAGTCTCATTGGTACTTTCAGTCATCATCCTTATATTGCCAGAGCCTGCCCTCTGAACTCCCACTGTGGGTCCTACTGGGATAATCTTGAGTAAGGAATGTCTCTATCAATCATTGTAAGAGTTTCCTAGTGCATGGAACTATACAACATCCTGCAGCAGTTAATACTCCTGAATGGATACAGCCACTCCTTTCCATTTGCCAAACTAGGATTCTAACCATCCCTTTATTCAGTTATCTATCCCAGAATTCTCTGCCAACTCCTCAGCTAAAGTGGTTAAACCTTGCAATGCCTTAGTGATGGTTCTATCTGGGGCTGTGCTGCTGGGCAACATTTCATCAAGGGATTTTGGTGACTTAAAACGATATGGGAGAAGGAAGGAGGAATTGACTGACGCATTGACAGATTTAGAAAGAGGCAGACCCCTTATTAAGTACAGATAGAGACCCAAAAGTAATGATAAATTGTCTGTTTCAAGCTTCAGAAGTTTCTTCTCACACAGCTGTCTGACAATCTGGACATCATCCGGTGAAGTCTTGTGATCTAAGTGCTGTTCAAACAGTGTTCAGCAGACTCTGTTCTTGTAGAAATCCTCCTTCTTATGTCCACTCTCCCACAAGATTGATCTTAACACAATTTTTAAATTACCTTGCCAATAACCAAGGCAAATAATGACAATTAACTCACTCCCTATGTCTTCATTATTACTTTATCAAAATTGGGACTTTGGCCAGGGAGTAGATGTCAGCAAAGACTTGCACCCAGGCCTCTGGCTTTGTCCTTTCCATTGAGTTGTGGTTCTCTTCAGGAGACATTTTTCCGTTTCCTGGCCTCTGTTTGACTCCATCCTCTAGTGCCCATTCTTGAGGTTGACCTTGACCTTTCCTTTTGTCACTGGCTAGTTCTTCCCAAGAAGCCTTCCAGGAAAAATGGCCAGAGGAGATGGGTTCCCTAGAGGCCCAGCTGGTTGGCCTGAGGCAGGAGCTGGTGGCCTTGAGCCAGAGCAAGGCTGAAGTGGATAAAGAATTACACCTTTGGCCAGAGAAGATGTTGGCCATGCACTCTGAGGAGGCCATTCAGACCTTCCACTTTGAGGTATGGTGGGCTGGTCCCACAGCAGTCCCCCAGTGACCTAGGAAGGCTGGTGATCTGGAGGGCAGGATCACTGGACAGAGGGACTCCGTGGTTTTGCAGTGGCTGCAGGGCAAGCCAGGACTCCCTGGGTCTGATAGGAAGCTGAGGGATAACCTTGTGGCTGAATTCAGCCACTGCTCTTTGAAGGAGGCCTGGGGTACAAAGGCTGTGGGGACGGGGTATCCACCAAGGAATCTTGGGCCTTCCTGACCCCACTGTCTTCTTCCCACATGGCAATGACACAGCCCCATACCAGCTGATAGAGCTGTGAATCGTTAGGAACTGGGGTCATCCTGAGTATACCTGCATTTACTGCTTCTGGGCCTATGGGAAGCCTGCCACTTAGGCCCTCCCCACCCTGGTGCCTTCACCCCTTCCTCCTTCAGCCACCAGCAAGCAGCTCTCCCACCCCTTCCTCCTAGCCCCTGCTTAATCTCTTCTGGGCATTATGGTTTCTGGGAGAGAGACAGAAGGTAGGAGCCCACCTCCGTGGAGCCCTCTTGCCCCACCAGGTCCTCTCTGATATGGATAAGACTAACAAGTGGGCCTTTGGTTCTGACAAGGCCAACAGCCTGCACTTGGGGGAAATTCTGCCCCCAGGATCACCTGGAGTGGCATTTATAAACTGAATGTCAGCATGGGTTGTAGCCATCGCTAGATGGCCCCTTGTACCCACTGGGGTTTCATTTAGACTGGACTGGAGGGTTTCTAGTGTGTGGAAAGGCAGTATTATTAGATAGAGCATTAGTCATGGATTAGATAATGCTACTGGTACCAGGTTTCTCCTGTCTGCCCTTAGGAGCCCAGAGACTCTGCTACAGCTTCATGCAGGTCACTCCTGCTAACCTGGGGTGCCCCCCTGAGCTCTATAGGATCTCTGCATTGAAGACCAAGTAAGGCCTGCTATAGGCCTACTAAATCGAGTGGATTGTCTTGAGATGACTGTAGGAATCTAGTTAGCATGCTTTCCTTTTTCAATTGTCTTTTTTTCCCCTGTATTTAGAAGCAAGGAAGCAGAGGTCTCCCTCTCCTGGCCTTGCTCCCTCCCTTTCTTTTTCTTCCTTCCTCTTTTTCACCCTCATACCTTTGCTCTTTATGCTTGCTCTCCCCCAGGACTCTGAGGAGAAAATCCAGTAGGGTCAAAGTGGTGGAAGTCCAGTGGTGTCTCACCAGCCTCTCACCTGGCCCTTTGTACCTGTAACACACCCACATCCTCCTCAGGGTAATTCTCTGATGATGACTGTGCAGGTAGGCATCACCTGGTTTGGAGGGTGGGAGGGATCAATCCCTCAGGCATGGTAATGGGGGATGCTCCAGGTCCACTTGTCTCTCCTTCTGGGTGGATCCTCATTTCTCCCCTTCTCTGCAGGGCACTCACTTATCCACCAGCCTGGCTCTGCATCCACCATAAACAATGGCACCTCCCAAGCTGTCATCCACATTTTTATGTGGATGACCATCAGCTTTTCAGGTGGGCTCTGCTACTGGGTGGGAACAGTGCCCAGGGTAGTGGCGGTGCAGTGCACCTAGAAGAGTTTCTTCATTCCTATGCAGGGGCAGGCTGGGCCAGGGTGGAGTAACTCTAGGACACTGGGTGGAGATAGGCTTATTATGGAAGTATCCCCAAGCACAGCTGGAGAGCTGTGGCAGAATACAAGACCAGAATACAAGAGGCTGCAGAGTTCGCTGGCAGGGAGGGGGCTAGCTCTGGGAAAGGATGGTCTTGCAGGGTGAAGCCTTTGAATCCCTCTGCTGGGACCTTGACTGGTTGGCTCTTTGCAGTGCTCCAGTGGTGTGTCAGCAACACCTGGTATGGCCTGACCGCAGCTGCCTCCCTCCAAGACTTCTTTGTGTTAACCGAAGCTCAGGCATTCACTGCATCAAGACATCCTTAAAGGCTTAGACTCTTGAGTAATCCTAGAAATTCCCCAAAGAAGGAAAAATCAATGAGAAGCAGTGCTTACTCACTGAGTGACTTGATGTTATTTTCTGAGAGACCCTGAGAAGGGACTAACGGGGGCGAGCTTGAAGGGCAGGGACAAGTTCCCAGAATTATTCCTTCAGAAGGAAGCTGGAGTGGCACAGAGAGGTGCTCTCCTCAAGGGTTTCTGAAGACTGGCTCTGAGGGACTCCACTTAGTCACTGACACCTCTGTTCCTGGGGATTTTGGAGGGAGAAGTTAGGGGATATAATAGGGGCAGCGGTGCCAAGCGAGCAACTCTGGAGAGCGACTCTGTGCCCTCGCACAGTGGAGGGCACGGAGCTCCAGACCCTCCACCTCTCTAACACCTTTTCTCTTGGCCACACCATGCCAGGGCGTGGCTCTGCGGGGTACCTGGTGAGACCAGTATGTCCGTCCCCTGACCGCACAGTCCAAGTCTGCGTCTGTGTCCGCTTCCTTTTGTGTCTACCGGAGTAACGCCTGAGGAACGCAGGGCGCGCGCTAGAGGGACTGCGAGGACAAAGAGTGCGCGAGCTCGGGCTAGAGGCAGCCAGGCTTTCATGCTGGGAGGATCATCCTTAGCCTGGGACTGGCCCAATTGAGAGTGTTTCTTGGCATTGGGAGTATGAGACCAGCCAAGACAGGGATTAAAGTGGGTAATGAGCCCCATTCAAGGCAGCCAAAAGGGCATATGGGACCATGGGTCTGGGAGGGTCAATGCAGTGCTAGGGACTGTGGTCAGTCCTCCCTTCAAACACAAACAGACACACACACACACACACACACACACACACACACACAGAGATAGATTGACATCTCTAGGAAAAGCAACCCGACTTTGTCCCAGAGGGAGGTGGAAAGTCATGCCAGTTCTTCGCATTGGGAAGCTAGCGCTGGCTTATGAAACTTGATTTTGGGGTTGTTTGTAAGAGAGGGATATGAAGCAAGGGGGCAAACAGGCCTGGAAGTGAAGGACTCAACCCAGTCATAAGACACCGCTTTACATGAGGATTTGGGGCAGAGAAGTTAGGGGATGGAGTAGACACCCATGCCCGGGGCAGACTCTGGGGGGCGGGCAGTTGTGCCATGGCACAGAGGGTTGTCATCCAAGAGAAGGGACAGATAGTATGGCCTCGCACAGAGGAGAGCACTGTGCCTGCTCACTCCCAGGTTTACAAATCCTTCACCTCCCTAACATCTCTCCTGGCCCGGCCCTGGCCTGGGGAGGCCCGCCCAGCAACCTAAGGAGACAGCTAAATCCCTCGCAGACGCTGGGTCCGCCGCGGCACTCCGGAGAATTCCCTGCTTCCCCCTTTCACTCCGGCATGAGGTGGTGCCTTCAGCTTGCTCCAGATCATGTTTATGAAATCCCCCATGGGCTAGGGGCCATCCTCCCCACGTGGGTGGAGCAGCTGCTCCCATTGCCCTCTAGATCCAGCAGCTCTTCCATCCTGCCCACCCTGCCCCCGTTATGGCTGCTGATGTCCACAGCACCTTGAAACTCTGGTTGCTGAGGATGGAAGTGGGAATGGCCCTCCAATATTTAGGAGTGCCACTGTGCCTCAGAGGTGGCCAGGAGGTCAAGGCCAACTAACACTTTTTTTAGTATTATTTAAATTTAACTTTTTTTTAACCTTTGAATTTCCCTTTCCCTCCCGATTCTCAGCCCCTCATTGAGAAGGCAAGCAATTCCATATAGGTTATATATTTGTAGTCATGCAAAACAGAGCCATGACACTCATGTTGGTAAAGAAAACATAGACAAAAAGACTCAGGAAAAATAAAGAAAGTGAAAAAAAATAGTTGCTTCAATTTCTATTCAGATACCACCAGTTCTCCGTCTGGAGATGGATAGCATTTTCATCCTAAGTCCTTCAGAGTTGTCATGGATCCTTCCTTGTAGTGGTGAGAAGAGCTAAGTCATTCTCAGCTGATCATCTTACAAAATTGCTGTTACTTTGTACCCAGTGCATTTCACTTTGCATGAACCCACGTAAGGTTTTCCAGGTTTTTTGGAGAGCATCATGGTCATCATTTCTTATAGTATCTATATGTTAGAGAAATGAGGTCTTTCTCAGAGAAGCTTGTTTCAAAAATTTTTTTTTCACTGTTACTTTTGCTGCCTGTATTTCCCTCTATCCTATTCCCCTACCCCCTTTATTCTATTCTCTCTCTCCTTTCAACCTGTCCCTCTTCAAAAGTGTGTTGCTTCTGATTACCCCTTACCCCAATTTGCCCTCCCTTCTATCACCTCCCTTTCTCTTATCCCCTTCCCCTTCTATTTTCCTGTAGGATAAGATAGATTTTTATACCCCTTGCCTGTGAATCTTATTTTCCTGTTACATGTAAAAACAGTTTTAACATTTGCTTTCAAAACTTTGAGTCCCAAATTTTCTCCCGTCCTTACTCCCCACCCAACACCATTGAGAAGAGAAGTAGTTCCACATAGTTTATACCCCTGTAGTTATGTCAAACACTTCCATAAAAGTTATGTAGTGAAAGACTAACTATATTTCCCTCCATCCTATCCCCCCCATTTATTCTATTCTCTCCTTTCACCCTGTCCCTCCTCAAAAGTGTTTGCTTTTGACTACCTTTTTCCCAATCTGCCTTCCCTTCTATCACCCTCCCTCTTATCCACTTATCCTCTAATTTCTTGTAGGATAATAGATTTCCATACCAAATTGAGTTTGTATGTTGTTCCTCCTTAAGCTAAATCCAAGGACAGTAAGGTTCATTCATTTCCTCTCGCCTCCCCCGTTTTTTCCTGGAGTGTAAGGGCTTTTTCTCTGTTCTTGTACAGGAGATAATTCATCCCAGTCTACCTCTTCCCTTCTCCTTCTCCCAATACATTCCTGTCTCACCCTTTCATTTTATATTGTAGTTATCATCCTTTCATATTCAACTCACCCTGTGTTCTCTATTTATTTTCTCTCCAAATGCACTCATCCTGAGAAAGGTCTCATCAGTTACAAATATCATCTATCTATCCTTCCATTTCAGGAAATGCCAGGATTGCTCACTGGTTTCTCCCTCTTCTGGATTTCCACCTCATTATTCTTTTTTTTTTTTTTTTTTTTTTTTAGTTTAATTGAATTTTATGGTAGACTCAAACACTAGAAGACAAATACAGAATAGAGAAAAAAAAGTTATCATGAACTTAAATACTGGAACTTAATTACACAATAAGGAAAAAAAAGCATGTCACATATATAGAAGAATATAAGAAGGATTCAAAATATATAATGATAAATTTCATTTCATGAAAGTCTATATGGTAAATGATACCATTGGTGTTGAAAACTGTCCATTGTTTCTTGGCTTCCTCATCAGTTTTATTTTATTCTCTGGTGTGCGCTTTTTAAACTTTGTCCACCTGCCCCCCTCCCACCCCCTGCTTCACGACCCCTCCCCGCAGAAGGCTACAATGGAGTATGAATATATTTCTCTATTTCTATAGATATATACATATACATATATACACCTATAAACTTACATATATAGTATGAAAAATGCTAACAGTTTGGTTCTCACAGAATTGATAAGAAACAGGGGGACAGGGAGTGATTGGTTTTCTGGTTTTCTGGTTTATTGGTTTACTGGTTTACAGAAATATGTAAACAAGATGAGGTGGAGATTGGTTTTCATAGACTCTATAGAAAAAATAGGCACAAGGGGCAGCTAGGTGGTGCAGTGGATAGAGCACCGGCCCTGAAGTCAGGAGGACCTGAGTTCAAATCTGACGTCAGACCAAACACTTGATACTTACTAGCTGTGTGACCCTGGGCAAGTCACTTAACCCCAATTGCCTAAAAAACAAACAAAAAAAAAAGAAAAGAAAAAATAGGCACTGCATTGCAAACACAGATGTTACAAAGGATATGCTGGAGTACTGGGACAAGTTGGAGGTTAAAGCCAAGTCATCCTATGTAATCTCTTGCTCTGCTCCTATACAGGTGTGTGAGTTCTGTGAAGAAATCTACACACCCATTTCTTGAGAGAATAGTCAATAAAGATATCTCTTCTTTCCCTCCAAAAATTGTGATTTTGTAATTACCCAGTTAACTCTTGTTCAGGGAATTCACCAAGCCCAGTCTCAGGCTGAATTCCAAATTGAGTCTGGGGTTGGTGTAACAAACATGGGGACTCGGTCCAGAATACTCCTGAGGCCCCTGGGTTAGTTATTTGAGGGACAAGTGGAGGAAGAGCCCTCCCTCCTACTTTTGTCAGTCCTCTGCTTTTCTCCTCAGCTCCCTCAAACTGCTCATGAGACCTGAGACTTCAGTATTTGCCAAATTGAGTGTTTCAACAGATGCAGGGAAGAAGGGAAGAACCAGCCCTAGACCAGGTAAAGTCGACATGTCAAAGTAGGGAAAAATTGATGGCTGGAGTACCTGCCTTGTTGGTCTAGAGAACCCTCCTTTCTGGAGACTGTTGAAGCTAGCCTGGTTGGGATTTTTAGAGGAACTGCTTAGAAATGGGAGGGAGGAGCTGAAAGGAAAAGGTGCTGAGGGAGGGCAAGGTGGAGCCCCTGCCTGAGATTCCCCAAAATAGTTCACAGAGGAGGAATCTAGGTGGTGAAGTAGATAGAGCACCAGCCCTGAAGTCAGGACGACCTGAGTTTCAATCTGGCCTTCGACCAAACACTTGACACTTACTTCCTGTGTGACGCTGGGCAAGTCACTTAACCCCTATGGCCTTAAAAAAATAGTTCACCGGGGACTGGAGAATGCTAGCAAATTGGGGTAGTGGGACTACCCAGGATACTGAAAACTATTGGCAGGGGGAGTCAGACTGTGATTCCTGCTGGAAGGAAAGACTGGTCAAGGTTAGAATTAGAATCATGTGCACATTGTCTGTCTGTCTGTATGTACAAGTTTTATGTCTGTCAGAGGAAAAAAAATTAAGTCTGAAATTAGAGAAAGAACACTGGGAAAGAACTCTCACTTTAGGCTTTCAGTGTGAGATTAAGACTTTTTTTTTTTGCATGGTCCCAACACTGTCCAAGTTGGGATACCAGAATAAGTCGATAATAATAAGTAGACAATGAGCAATGGAATTATTACTGATAAAGGTTTGGAGCATGCTGCCTAAAATGGAGAGGAGGACCAAGAGAGGGAAGGGGCTGAGAAGAATTTGAATTCAGGTTTGGTCCATTTGCACTGTATATATCTTGCATGTACAGAGTTATTTTCATGTTCCATCTGTAGAATGTCAGCTGCTTGAGCAAGGTCTGAGTTTGTGTCTTTCAGTTCATCCCTAGCACTTAAGACAGTGCCCAGCACATACTGCCACAAAAATGCTTGTTGACACTTGGCTGACTGACTGGATCCAATGGATGAAATGGTGCAGCCCCAGAGCCATAGCACCTCTGAAGGGATGTGTGTGTTCTCAGGTAGAAAGCACCTTCCCATGCTTTCTTCTCAGTCCCCAGGTTACTATTAACATTCAATTCTATGCTTTATGAACTACCAATAGCAAATGGTGAATGAGGTTTCTCTCCATCCCATGATTGTCTGGGACATTCAACTTCTTTTAGATTCATTCTGAACCAGAACATAAAAAGTGACTCCCAAGTTCCCAAGGCAGAAAGAACATTAGGATAAATCTGTTCTTCACCCATTGTTTCAAAGATGAGGAAACTGAAGTGCAGAGAAGCAGAAACCCCCTTTATGTTCTACCTGCTAGTGATAGAGTCAGAACTATCTCAGGACCTCCTACTGCTTCTCTTGCCTCTGCAAAGGGTAAACAAGACCTTAGAGTGCAGTCCAAAGAATTGCCTGAAATTCCACTGAAAGATACAGTATTGTAAAGAGGACATTACTTGGTAAAAGTTGGTTAAAGTGCCATACAAATGTGAATGATTGTGTGATCTGATATAGCAATAATAGTTAGCATTTACATTGCACTTTAAGGATTGCAAAGCACTTTGCAAATATAATCTCATTTGCTCTTCACAACAACCATGGGAAGGAGGTGCTATTATTATACTCATTTTATAGATTAGGAAACTGAGGCAGACAGAGGTTAAATGACTTACCCAGGGTCACACAGCTAGTAAGTATCTGAATTCAGATTTGAACTCAGACCTTCATGATTCCAGGGTCATCGATCTATCCACTGGGCACCTACATGTGGATGTACTCTTTGGCTGAACTGGACCTCATAAGAATATCTGGCTCTAATGGCTACAGCTGTAATTTTTTTATGGGGCTGGCAGATATGTACAGATGGAATGCAATTGGTACATGGGGTAAAAGAGAGGGAATTCCCAAAATAGGAGTCATCTTCCCCCCAAAATAGCTAATCTCTCTTCTGCCCAAGAAACAGAGCTCAGGGGAGCATTTTGGTCCTTTCCCAGCAGAGTGGGACTATGGAACAACGGAGCATCCTGCGTTCAAACATGATCCTTACTTCCTTGGAAGACTTTTCTTTCATTTCATTTTTAATTTATGGAATAAAACAAGCATTTCCACAACATATTAATTAAAAAGATGATTGCACAGGAAACTGCAAGTCTATCACGCACAACTTGCTCTTCCTCTTAAGTAGATAGTAAAGTTCTATTGTACATTTCCTTTTTTCTTTCCTCCCCTCCACCCTAGAGTTGGCTACCACTAGACACAAACAGGTCAGCACATAGCTTATTTGTACATAGTTGTGTGCACTCTGTCTCCCCCATTAGACTGGGACCTCCTTAAGATCAGGGCCTGTCCTTTACCTTCTTTGTATCCCCATTCATTAGCACACTGCCTGGCACATAGCAAGTGCTTAATAAATGTTTATCGATTAACTGACTCTGTAAAAATAGAAGTGATAAGATTTACATACTTGCCCGGCAGGGTCATCATAGGGAAAATGCTATAGAAATGGGAGCTGTTATTATGGTTACTTCCCTTAACACATCTTGCCTTTATTTCAATCATTTCTGTTCAAATCCTATCTCTTCACTTATACTGAAATCTTCTTGAAGACAATGACACCTTTAGGTGGCAATACTTTGCCCACTATTTAGCATATAGGAAGTGTAAAATGAATTAAAAGAATGAATGGTGTGGGGTCTGGAAGAACAAAGAAGACTCATTTTTTACCAAGTTAGCCCTCTCTCTGGCAAATGGGATAGTTTCTTCCTTAAGAGGATTCAATCCAAACTGCTCCCTCTTTACTACAGAAAAGTCCCTGCAACACACTGTGCCACCCACAAACCAGGCACAAACCCCTCTGCCCTGGATCATTTCCCAGATTGCTCCACGCTCTTCTGCTCAATCACTCAGACTGCTTTCACTTCCTACCAAAGATCAGAAGGATTCAAGCCTCTCAGACTCTAACACAAGTCATTGTCTCAAAGATCACCAGAAAATAAAACAGTCATTTGGCCAGTTAGGGTCTTTTGCATTCACATTTAATTCCAGCAGCCAATCACAAGGCTTTCCTTTACTGCTCAACAAGCAAACAATAGTCAGAGAATTCATAGAATTCATTCTATGAAGTGAATCCTTGGTCCCTTCCATTGCGCATCATTGCATAAATTCAAGAACTGCCTCACCAAATCACTACAGAGGTGCCCTGCAGATGCTCCAAGGACTCAGCCCTCATTCAGTAGCTTTTTTTGAATGGAATTGCTCTTTCTAACTCATCTCTTCTTGCAGTTTTGTTAGTAATATGCAAGGAGGCTAATTGTTTTGTAAATTTGTTTACATATCCTACTCATTACTTCAATTAAGAATAGTTGAATCTCCAAGGTTTTCTGAATATAACAAATCTGAAGGCTACTCACTTAACCCTGTCTTCCTCAGTTTCCTCACCTATACTTCTAGTATCTTTGCCAAGAAAACTCCAAATGAGTTCACTAAGAATCAGACATGGCTGAAAAAGGAGTTAAACAAAAGATAAAACAATCGAATTAGTCAATAACATTAATCTTGTCTCCTTTTTGCCTATGCATATTATCCAACTAGCTTTTTGCTTAGCATTATACTAGTATTTCTAGCTATATTAAATATTGGTGATGGTATCAGATACCCTTGACTTGACCCTAAAGTTCTTAGACAGGTCGCTTGTGTTTCTCCAGTACATGTTATGCCAGTACTTGGTTTTGTTTATTCTTATGAAGATTTTTTTATTTCCTTCAAATTTATTTGTTTTTCATTTTCAACATTCACTTTTATGAGATTTTAAGTTCAAATTTTCCCCACTTCCTCCTTTCCTCCCTCCCAAACATAGCATGCAATCTGATATAGACTATACATGTACAATCATGTTAAACATATTTTCACATTAGTCACGTTTCAAGAAGAATCACAACCAAAGGGAAACACTAGGAGAAAGAAAGACAAAAGAGAAAGAGAAAATTGTATGCTTCGATCTGCATTCAGACTTTATAGTTCATTCTGTGGTTGTTGAGAGCATTTTCCCTCATGAGTCTTTTGGAATTGTCTTAGATCATTGTATTGCTGAGAAAAGCTAAGTCTATCATAATTGATCATCACACAGTGTTGCTTTTACTGTGTACAGTGTTCTCCTGGTTCTGCTCACTTCACTCAGCATCAATCCATGTAAGTCTTTCCAGGTTTTTCTGAAGTCAGCCTGTTCATCATTTTTTATGGCACAATAGTATTCCACTACATTAATAAACTACAACTTGTTCAGCCATTCCCAATACTTGGTCCCCTCCACTACATATCATTACATGAATTTGAAAGCTGCCTCACAAAATCCCCATGGAGGTCCCCTACCCAGGACTCAGTCCTCATTCAGTAGCTACTTTTAATGGAATTGCTTTTTCTAACTTGTCTCTGCTTGCAGGGTTTTATTAGTAATACACAAAGAGGTTCATGGCTTTAGGAAATGGTTTATATATCCTACTTATTGTTTCACTAAACATTAGCTGAATCTCTAGGGTTCTCTAGATAGAACATATCTAAAGGAAAGTCACTTAACTTTGTTTGCCTCAGTTTCCTCATCTTTAAAATAAGCTGGAGAAGGAAATGGAAAACCACTCCATTATCTTTGCATAGAAAACCCTAAATGGGTTTACAAAGAATCAGACATGGTTGAAAAATGATTGAAGAAAACAGAATAGAATTTGTCAATACCTCTAAAGTTGTTTCCTCTTTGCCTAGGCAAATTATCAAATTGCTTTTTCTTTCTTATTGTTATAGCTAATGTTTCTAGCTACATTAAATAACTCCTGTGGCAGCAGACACCCTTTCTTTCACCCTAACTTCTTGGAAAGGTCTCTTGTGTTTCTTCAGTACAGATTATGCTAATATTTGGGTTTTGATAAATAATGTTTATCACATTAAAGAACTCTCCGTTTGTTTCTATGCTTTACAATATTTCGAACATGAGTTTTGTACTTTATCAAAACATTATTTTGCTTCCATTTATATAGTCATGTAATTTGTATTGCTTTTGTTATTAATATGATCTCTTAAACTGATGGTTTTTAATATAGTGAACAATCCCCATATTCCAGATAAAAATCCAATGTGTTCCTATTAGGAAATTTCTTGAATATGTTCCTGTAACATCTTTGTGAGTATTTTATGCAATATTTTTCTTTGATTATTCATTAGAGACAGTTGCTTATAGTTTTCTTTCTCTGTTTAATCTCTCCCTAGTTTAGATTGTCAGGATCACATTTGTTCCAAGAGAGATATTTTGAAGCATGCCTTCTTTCTATATTTTGCCAACCAATTTTTTATAATATTAGATGAGTTATTCTTTGAATGTTTTCTAGAATTCACTTGTTATCCTTATCTCTCCCATCTGGTCAAAAACCTGGGAAGATTTAAATGAACTGATACAAAGTGAAATCAGCAGAACCAGGAGAACAATCTACACAGTAACCACAATATTGTAAAGATAATCAACTGTGAAAGACTAAGTAACTCTGATCAAGGCTCATGAAATAAAATGCTATCCACTTGCAGACAGAGAACTGATGGACTCAAAAGAAGATTGAAATACAGACTGCTTTCACTTTACATATATTCCCATTACAGAAGTTACAATTTACACACTTAAGCATTTTGACATATATTTACATTCTAAAAAATACATAAACATTAACTTTACTGTAATTTACTCTCTCTCTCTCTCTCTCTCTCTCTCTCTCTCTCTCTCTCTCACACACACACACACACACACACACACACCCAGGAAGAAATGAACCTGTAGAAATCATTCCTTAAAATGATTCCATAAAGGAAATCATTAAGAATATATTTTCATGGGAGAGTTCATCCCATTCACATTCACAGTTATGATTACTATCTGTGTCTTTTTCTCCATCCTTTCCCCTGCCACTGTTTGTACTTTTCTTTCTCCTTTCTCTTTTCTCCCCTTTCCCTTTGGGGTAGTAATTTTGTATATTTATAATTATACCTTCTGAAAGCATAATTTCTCCAAAAAAACCTAATTTGTCTGTTAGTGGCTAAATGTAAAAAAGTAAATATAAATGTAAAACTTTGTATTTGGTGATAATTATGACTTCCTTCCTTTCTTGTGGGCTTCTATATGATATCGCATCATTGGCTGCTTTGAGACCTTACTGAATAGTACTGAGGAAAGTCAAAAACAGATTTTGGGAAGGATATAACGAAATCCATTTTGTTCTGTATTTGACATTTTTCTTTGTATGACTCCCACATGAACCAACTTTAAAAGCTGATTCCTTTCATTGTCTTATTTCCTTCTCTGATTGGTACAAAAAGACTCAATTACTAAAAAGAGAGGACTTCTCTTATCTAGCCTGACAGATAGTTTCCTTTGATTTTGTGAAACTAACTATACTGATAAAGACACATCTCTTCTCTTTCTGCTATATCTAATGATATTCACTCTCCTTAACAAGCATACTTATTTAACCAACTGAACTTCAGTCATCTCTTCCACATTGAGAGGGTTAGTGGTACAGTGTGCCCTGCAATCTGGAAAATTGGCATAAAATTTTTGGCCCTCCATTCATACCAGAGAAGAAGTCTGAATGTTTCCTTTCCCTTTATGGGGTGTTTACTGTACACTATTTTAAAATTTGGTTTAAATATTTGGTCTATTTGGACATAGGCTTTGTGTCATCTGTGGCTTTTGTGAAACTCCCCCAAAATTTCCATTTAACTTTATATACTGACCCACAATATAGAGAAACTGTGATTTAAAAAGTCATGATATTGGAAGGATAACTATCTTTTTTTTTTCTTTGTCTCATGTGATATATAAAGACTGCTAGCTGAATTGTGAATGACATATGTTCCCACAAAATTCTGGTGAGGTATGTCACACTCTAAGTGTAATAAAACCTGTTTCTCTTATTTGTTCTGGCTTATTGTCGTTAGCTAGTCAAACCAATAGAAAATTCATGTTAAGAGATACAAGTGAAAGGACATTGCTTATATTGTCTCAGAGACCATAGAGAACTGTTCTGAATTTGGAATAAGGATTATGTTAACAAGTACACTCCAGCCTGTTTGTTAGCAATGTCAAATTTCAAACAGAGAGAAATGTATATTGAGGGTTGTCTGGGAATGCCCAGATTGCCTAATACTTAGGCACCTTTTGTCATCTGCGGTACTGTTAGTGATAACCTCCTTTTATTAGCTGTGTAAGTGGAAAAGTCTCTGACTTTAAAATTGGACAGACTAAAACACGTTCTCTTTTTCCTGCAGGCTGTTTCCTACACACTCTTTCCTGCTGTGTCCAGAGGCTAAAGATTACAGTTTCCTTACTGCATGGGTGCCATGAACCCATGAACTATGATAGGGGAAGGGCTTTTATCCCCCACTTTTACTCCTTTACCCTATTTTAGACAAATGGGATGGGTCGGGGAGTTGTTTTGTTCTGTTCTGTTCTGTTCCATTTGGCCTTAGTATTAGGTGCTCAAGGTGAGCCCCAGTGGACTTGGGAGTCTGGGCCATGATGATGTTAGAGGCAAGATTCGAGGGGGGCTGTTGAAGCCAACCAGTTCAGCAGAGAATCCAGGAAAGGCCAGAGTGCCTGGGACTAGAGCCCAAAGTGTATATGGAGCTTGGATCTTGGGATGGGGCTCTATACAAATGGAGCTAAGCTATGTATCTAATCCCTTTACCTTCCCTAGAGTCTGAAGTGCTACAAAGTGGAAGGGGTGTGTGTGTGTGAAGATTATGTTCTTCATGGTGAGGCAACATGTCTGAATATTTGTGATTATACCTTTTGATGTACATATTTCTTTACAAAAGCTAATTTAACTGTTAGTGGCTAAATGGAACTGGGGCTCAATGGGACCCCCATATACTTAGGAGGGACACCAAATTCCAAATGTTTGGAATTGCCACTTTGCAGAGAACCTACTTAAGGGTATTGGAGAACTTTGAGGGAGAGATAAAATGTGACATACCGGGCCTTTAGACAGCGAGGGTCAGAGTACTTTCTGTTATATCGTAAAGACTTCAATTCCCTAGATTATACCTGCAGTTTCAGGACTTTCTGAAAACTGACATCTGTGTTCTTGTTTCTCTGTCTCTCTGTCTCTGTCTCTTTCTGTCTCTCTGTCTCTCTCTGTCTCTGTCCCTCTGTCTCTGTCTCTGTCTCTCTCTCTCTCTCTGTCTCTCTCTCTCTTTCTCTCTCTCTGTCTCTCTCTCTCTCTCTGTCTCTCTCTCCCTCTCTGTCTGTCTCTCTCTGTCTCTTTCTCTTTTTCAATGAAAGCCTGACCAAAACTTTCTTTGTTTCCCCAGGTACAAACTTTGTATCTGAGATTTGGGGAATCTGGAAAGATTTTGGAAGAATTGAAGTAACTAGGACTGTTGGATACCTTCTTTTTGTTTGCATGCAATCATGTGAAGGCATATTGGTGTTTTTCTTCATGTTTGTTTGTGCCTGTGTCTTTTACATGTATGCATTTATGTGGCTATGAAGGAGTTGGGTAAGTGAGGTTACAGATACTATTTGAATAGGTTTGAGAAGGACAGGGATTTCTAAAGAAAATTCTCTCCCAGAATACTGGGAGTGCTCACTTCACCCTCAGTCCAAGGTCCTGCCTCCCAGCAGTTCCATTGGTATAGACACAACAGATTTGATGCTCTGGTTTAACAGTTCAGATTTGTTCATTTTTTTTTTTTAGGCAATTGGGGTTAAGTGACCTGCCCAAGGCCACACAGCTAGTAAGTGTCAAGTGTTTGGTCTGAGGCTGGATTTGAACTCAGGTCCTCCTGACTTCAGGGCTGGTGCTCTATCCAATAGTTTAGATTTGTGCAGATATATTTTAATAATTTTCTTTTAAGGAATCCTTTTAAGGAATGATTCCTTCAGGTTCCTATCTTCCTGCCCCAGGGGAGCTGAACTGTATTGAAACGATCTGGAAGAAAGATAAATGGAATGAGATTACAACTTTGATGTGAACCTGACTTATTTAAGGCCACCCAGGTCAACTCAGACCTCCCCTGTCACTGGACTCCCCCTCCTGCACTAAAATGAGCCCAGGGATAGGGTGCAGAAGCTTACAACTGCTGCCAGAGTAATGCAGGTTGGACATACTCTGGGATGAGGGACATGTCGTCTTGCTTTGCAGGTTCAACCACAGAAAGGGAATAGATTCAAGGAATCATTTAGAACAGGAAGAGACCTGATCTACTTGCAGTTCCTCACACATGTTACTCCATCTGCCATCTCTTGGCCTCTGCACTAGCCACCCTCCATGCCTAGAATGTGCTTCCCTTTTCCCTGCCTTCCTTCTGGACTCAGTTCAAATCCCACCTCTGCAAGAGGCCTTTTCTGGTCTTCTCAGTTCCCTATCCTTTCCATATTACTTGTTATCTTTCCTATATTTATCTAGACATGTATATTTTTTAAATTTTATTTTATTTATTATATTATATATTAATATTATATCTTTATTATTATATATATTATTTATTATAATATATTATATATTAATTTATTTTATTTCCCCCATTAGAACAGATGCTCTTTAAGGGCAGGAACTGTGGTTTTGTTGATTGTTTTCACCTTTCATTGTATCTCCAGTGCTTAGCCCAGTGCCTGACACACAAGATTTTCTTAATAAATGCTTGTTGACTGACTGACTGACTGACTGACTGACCTTGGGGGTGTCTGAAAGCTCAATGTCAGGCATTGAAAAGGCTTAGCTATCCTCACTCTCAAAAATAGGTTCATGCCTTTTCCTTGGGTTTAGAGAATGGACTATTCATATTAGGGGATAGAGATGAGGGTTACAAGCCTGGAGAGGTAATCATGTAGAAGTTAATTTTGAGGCCTACCTTTGAATATACTCACTGTCGTATTGTGGAATCCTTATTACAATTCTTCCAAGAATTCCTGTATCTGAGAATTATTTGCTGCTGTGTTAGTAGAGCCTCTTATTCAAGGATGAGAAAAGTTCCCAAGCCTTTCTCCCCAGTGCCCTACCTCCATGAGGATCCACTAATAAGGGTGTGCAAAGCCCTTTACAAAAGTGATCACTGTAGTTCCTCCCCCCCAATTTATTTTTATAAGATGAAGAAACTGAGGCTTAGAGAAGTTAAATGACTTCCCCAACATTTCTCCACTAGTAAGTGTGAAATTTAAAGCAGATTTCCTGACTCCTAGTGGAGTGACTGTGCTGTCTCTTTCTCCCAACACATGCCCCAGACATAAGCCACAAAGAAGTAACCAAAAGTACTGTTCCCCTACCCCATCCCCAGAGACCGTGCTTGACTGTATGTATATAGGCCCATACCCAGAGGTAAATGAACAAGGGACACTGCCTTGGCACAGAGAGAGATACTGACATTGAGTAGTAGGTTTTGTTGACCGTTGGGCAGCTGAAGTTGTCTTTGGAGAGGCTGTAGTGGTCTCCGAGGCAGTTGTCTCTGCTGAGGCCATTCACTCTGGGACTGATGTAGTAGAATTCTGTCCAGTTGCAGAGTCAGTTGTTAAACTTTGAGACACTCAAATTCTCCCCATCTTGAAAGGAGGAGAGGGAACTGCTTGCACAAAGCAGCAGCCTGTCCTTCTAGAGAAAAAACATATCTCCTCTGTAAGAAAGGGCAGCGCAGGAGTATTGTGTTGCTATTGCTGGCTCAGCTCCAGACCAACACAATAAAGTGAGTATCACAATAAAGTGAGTCGCATGGATTTTTCAGTTTCCTAGTGCACATCAAAATTATGTTTACGCTATACTGTAGTCTATTAAGTGTGCAACAGAAAGAAGTCTAAAAAACCCATAATACCTTAATTTAAAAGAAAATTCAGTCATTTTTCAGTCACGTCTGACTTTTTGTGAACTCATTTGGGGTTTTCTTGGCAAAGATACTGGAATAGTTTTCCATTTCCTTCTCTAGCCCATTTTACAGATGAGAAAACGGAGACAAACAAGACTTGCCTAGGGTCACATAACTAACATGTGTCTGAGGTTAGATTTGAACTCAAGAAGATGAGTCTTCCTGATTTCAAGTCTGGCACTCTATCCATGGAGCCACCTAGATGCTCAATTAAAAAAAATTCTTTGATGCTAAAACATTCTAAGCATCATCTGACCCTTCAGCAACTTGTAACCCTTTTTGCTGGAGGAGGGTCTTGCCTCCATGTTGATGGCTGCTGACCGATCAGGGTAGTGGTTGCTGAAGGTTGAGGTGGCTGTGGCAGTTTTAAAAATAAGATCATAATGAAATTTGCCACATAGGTTAACTCTGTCTTTCACTTGAACAATTAGAGGCCATTGCAGAGTTATTAATTGGCCTAAGCTCACTATTATTGTGTCTCAGGGAATGGGGAGGCCCAAGGAGAGGGAGAGAGTCTGAGAACAGCCTGTTGACGGAGCTGTGAGAACACACACAACATTTATTGATTAAGTTTATTGTCCTAATTATATGGGTACAGTTTGTGGTGCTCCAAAGCAATTACAACAGTAACGTCAAAGATCACTGATCATAGATCATCAGAACAGTATAATACTAATGAGAAATTTTGAAATATTGTGAGAATTACCAAAACGCACATGGAGACCTGATGTGAGCAAATGATGTCAGGAAAAAAAAATGGTGCTCGTAGACCTGCTTCTGAAGAGTTGCCACAAACCTTCAACGTGTAAAAAATAAAATCCTGCAATATTTGCAAGGCAAAATAAAGCAAAGTGAAGTATGTCTGTATGTGGGAAGGCCTGGATGGTAGAACAGTGAGTTTGTCTCCCTGCTCTAGAAGGCCCTGTAGTATTCATTCATTAATTAAATGATTAATTTAGTAAACTTACTAATTGATTCTTCAGATTACAGCCTCTCTCCTTTTCTATTCTGAATTCTTATTTACTTTAGGACCTGGGGTGATAATAATTTGAGGACAGAGGAAAAATTTCAAGGAATTGTTGATGACTACCAAATTCTCCACTCTGCCCCTTACACTTTCAAAAAAATCATCTCCCAATTAAGTTTTGAAAGTAGTGGTCAAGAAACCATGAAAAAGGACAATAAGGCAATGATGTCTCAGATTGTTTATTTTCTTTAACAAGAAACTGTAGGAGGCAGGGAAAGAGATCTGGATGCTGGCATCTAGAATAGTTATTTCTCTCTTTCTTTCTTTTAACCTTGAGATACTTCCAGTCTGCCTCTTGGGCTGCTTGGCACAAAGAGACCTCTCAGTCACACTGATTGTCTCTGCCTACCTTGTAGGTGAACACAATAGACCTGGGGAGTCTGAGTCTTGTGATTCTAGCTACTGTGGCCTGAGCATCTGGCATGACTGGGCAATGGAAGTGATTAGCTCGAGAATAGAAGCAGGGAGCCCAGCAAGAGAAGGTTCTGAGTGCTGGAGACTATCAGCTATTGTAAGGTCCATTGGTCTGGGATACCAGCTAAAATAACTTCTCTCCAAAACATTTATTTTCTATATTTTGACACTGAGGTTTAGGGCTGGGATCCTGGACACAGGTAAAATTTCTCATTGAAGGATAGGGATGGGAGCCATAGATTAAAACACACACACACACACACACACACACACACACACACACACACACAGAAACACCAATTTTTAATCAATATATCATATCATCCCCTAAGCTACATTCAGAGCCCTGATAGCCTGAGCAGGAAGAGTACTGTGGCTGTCACACATGCACGCCAGGTAGACTGTGGTGAGGCCACTTGCTTGGTGGCATGAGTATAACTTCTCCTGGTAGGCATCAACGGTATTGAGCTCTTGCTGAGAGCTCTTGTTGAATTTGTAGGCATTGTTTCTTTCATGTTATTTTTTTTAAAAGACAATTAGGGTTAAGTGACTTGCCCAGGGTCACACAGCTAGTAAGTGTCGAGTGTTTGGTCTGAGGCTGGATTTGAACTCAGGTCCTCCTGACTTCAGGGCCGGTGCTCTATCCACTGTGACACCTAGCTGCCCCCATGTTATTTGTTAATCCAGCACCTGACACAGCTCCCGGCTCATGGTAGGTACCTACTAAATACCTGTTGATTGATGAAGGCTATGATGATACATTACATTACTGAAGTGCCTCCTGTGTTACATAAGGTACCCACAAAAAATCATAGGCAGTCCACAGATGTAAACAAACACTCATCTAAAATCTACTATTGTGTTTCTGATGCAAAGAAAATAGAAGTATTCTCAAGTATAAAGAAAAAAAAATCTGGCACATTTCTGTCCTCAAGATTGTATTCCAATAGGAGGAAGGGAGAGAAAAAATTTCAACTCAAAAGCATATGGAAGTGATTGTTGATAAATCAAAATAAATTAATAAAATTTTAAAAATTTTAAAAAATCTTATATTGAAAAAAACACTATATTCCAATAGAAGTGAAAAGACTGGAACATAAATAACTGAAATCAAAGGCATGATGAGATGATTGAGATAATGAACAATAATAGCTCTCCCATCTATAGAATTTTCCCCACAACAGCCTGTGAGGTTGGCAGTGCGAGTATCATTAGTCCTAGAGAAATAAAAGCAAATTCATGAAGAAAGTATTTTACCAGCCCCATTATGGGCTGCAGTTTCAAAGGAAAAATTCTCAGAGCCAAGGATGTGAATGGAGAGAGAGCCCATGGGATTCTGTCTTTCACACACATTTTTTTTTATCATGAAGTCCTTTCTGATGTCTTACTGCAATCCTCCCATTTAAATATTGAGAAGTGTTTTCTCTAAATGAGAAGTTCTTTATCTGGGGCCCACAGTCCTCCAAGGGGTTCATGAGACTCAAGAATTTGAATGGGAAAAATGTACATCTTTGAGCTATTGGTTTCTTTTGTAGTCTTGTATATTTTATTTTACATATTGAAAAACCATCTTCAGAGGAGGGGCCTATAGGTTTTGCCAGACTACCAAAGTGGTCCTGGACACAAAAAAAGGTTAAGGACTCTTGCAGTTGATCTAAGATATATCTATTTAGGAATGGCCCTGCTGAAAGCTGCATTCTCCTATTTCTGGCTCCCACAACTCAAAAAAAGCTGTTTTGATTCTTAGAGATAAATGTTGGAGAGGCAGCTTGGATTGTTACATAGAGGCAAGAAGACCTGGGTTCAAATGCTGCCTCTGACACTTAACTAATGCTGTGACTTAACCGGGCAAGTCACTTAACTTTTGATGACTTTATTGTTTATAGTCATTTCAGTCGTATCTGACTTCATGACCACATTTGGGGTTTTCTTGGGAAAGATACTGGAGTGGTTTGTCATTTCGTTTTGCAAGTCATTTTACAAATGAAGAAACTGAGTCAAAGAGGATTAAGTGACTTGTTGAGGGCCATACAGCTAATAAGTGTCTGAGGTCAGATTTGAACTAAGGTCTTCTTGATTTCAGACCTGGCTTTCTATTTCCTTTACCACCACTGCCCTTGAGGGCTTTGAGGTAGCTCTTGAAGACTAACTTTCAGAGAAGTGCTAACAACCTTCATTGGTAGAGGGAATTTCCATACCTAATTAATGATATACTTTCAGGCAATCCCTTTTCATGGAAGTGTTAGGATGTCTATAAATGTTCCTCGTTACCATTCATTGCAGCATCTGGATTTCTTTTGCTAGCATTGGGCATGCATGAGAACCTGAGTACCAGAACATATCATCATATGCTTAGAAGTGTTATCTTGGAAGCCATCAGATTGTAAGAGAGGAAAGGATAACACACACAGTTATGGTAGTAGAAATAGTTTGTTTCTTGCTTATTGTCTATTTTATTCATGACTCTTCTAGGTGATAGAGACTTCTGTCTCTGGATCTGTGATTCTTGATTCAAGGAACTCCCTGTTGAAGAATCTCTCTCTCTCCCTCTTTCCTCTCTCTCTCTTTTTTCTCTCTCTTTTTTCTCTTTCTCTCTATCCCTTTCTCTTTCTCCCTCTTTTTCTATTTTTTCTCTTTCTCTCTCTCTTTTTCTCTCTCTCTTCCTATATTTCTTTCTCTTCTCTCTCTCTGTCTCTCTCTCTCTCTCTCTCTCTCTCTCTCTCTCTCTCTCTCTTTCGTTCTACCTCTTTCTCCCTCTGTTTCTGTCTCTGCCTCTTTATTTCTCTTTCTCTCTCTTTTTTTCTCAATGTAGGTCAGCATTTTTTGGGAGCACCATATGGTCTTAGAGAGCTGCCTAAAGCATTAAGAAGTTAAAAGACTTGCCTGAGTTTACTTTCCCTTGTCTTCCTGACTTCCCTCTCAGCCAAAGAGAGCCAGGAGAACTCAGCCAGGCCTAGAGCTATCTTAGTCTTCTCCCTCTTACTCCACCAAGTAGACAACTCTTACGAAGTGGGAAGATCCCTTTCACCCTGCTTGTTGGGTTCATTCAATATTTCTACCCACCTACCTCTCTCTTCTCTTGATGCCTTTCCAAATATTTCTTTCTGTAAAGGCTTGGCATGGAATCTCTTTTACAAGGACAACTAGCTTATCTAAAAAAACCCTTCATTCTAATAAGTTTATGGGAGTATATAAAGGAATGTCACACCAAGGGTCTTCAGGAAAGAAGGAATAATTATGTTTGGTTTTTTGATAGTAGAACTGTGTCTATATATAAACTCATAAAATGTATAACTCAGCAGAAGGGAGACTAGTATAAAATTTCTGTGGTTTCAATTGTAAAATATATATTTCAGTATATAATATAGTCAGTTGTAATTAGATTTCAATAAATTATATGCATATAATTTCAAATCCATATTTCACTATGAAATATAATGCAGCTTTTTAAAAAAGTTGTATTCTAAGGCTTTTCTGTAAAATGATGCTTTTCCTTTTAGATGCTGCTGACTCCTGACCTGACAGGTTTATTAATGTCTCGTTTAGTTCTTTAGGCAGCTAGGTGACACAGTGCATAGAGTCTCAGTTTTGGAGTCAGGAAGATTCATCTACTAGAATTCAAATCTGGCTTCAGATACTTACTAGCTAGGTGACCCTGGGCAAATAACATCACCCAGCTTGTCTCAGTTTCCTCATCTATAGAATAAGCTGGGAAAAGAAATGGCAAACCACTTTAGGATGTGTGCCAAAAAACCCCCAAATGGGTTCACAAAGACTCAGACATGACTGAAAAATGACTGAATAACATTTTGATCTTACCCTCTATGGAGCAGTGTTTGGTCTTCGAGAAGGCTAACATGACTCAAGGAAGGCTAACTGTCCTATTCTTTGACTGGGAGTGGAGAAAAATAGGGCTTAGGGCCTGTTGGGGGTCCTAGACCTTTGATGAGGGAGGAACTGGGGAACAAGTCTATACTCAGCAGCTCACATGAGAACTGCAGCCAGAATAGTTATGAGGAGAAGAACTGGGAACTTCATTTTGCTGGGAAAATATGGAGAAGTTTCTTGAAGAGAAGCGGGAAGTGTTGATGGAGTCACCTGTCTTCCAGGGCACTTATAAAGATGCCAAAGGCCAATGGAAGTTGAAAGAAGTGTGTACTCTCCTTTTTCTGCAAGCTCCCTAATCCCCTCCCCTAACTCCCGCCTAAAACCATGTGCTAAGTCAACAAGGGTTGGTTAGAGCTAGATACCTAACTTTTTGGCAGGGAGATCATGGCCAGCAGTGCTGGCAATTGTCATTTTTACCAGGTATCCAATTATGGCTTTGTCCAAAACTAGCATATGGAGTAAGGCCTACCTAAGCAACTAGGCCCAAAGGCACTGGATGACAGAGACCTCTTCCTCATTTGGCATTGTCTCAGTGGTAGGACCCTCTCCCTGGCCATCCAGAAACATCATGGTTATTGTCCAGAAAGTGGGCTTTGGGAGTTCAAATTGTACAACACACTGACTCTGGATAGGATGAATTCCAATTCATGCCAGAGCAAGAATAGTGTTCTAAGGTCTTCTAGAGAAAGAACTGATAAATAGAAGTATTTATAGAATAATTTTACACACACATACACACATATATATCTATTTGTGTCTAATGTAGCCATCTCTGGGTTGGGAGATAGAGGGAAGAAAAAAGGAAAAGAAAAAGAAGAAAAAAAATTTACAATATAACGTTATTACATATTTAAGAAAAATAACAAGTTGTACGTAATAGATTTGCAGTTTCATATATAATCATCTTTTTTTTAAAATAGTACTATGTTATAGAAATGTTTGTTTTATTCCACAAATTAATAACAAAATAAAATAAAGTCTTCCAAGGAAGTAAGGATCATGTTTGAATGCAGGGTGCTCAGCTGTTCCATAATGCTACCTTTCTAGGAAAAACTCAAATACTTCCCTGAGCTCTGTTCCTTGGGCACAAGAGACATTGGGTATTCTTTGGGGAGTGATTCCTACTTTTGGAATTCCCTTTCCTTCACCCCATGCACCAATTATATTCCATCTCTGTACATATCCTAGCCCCATAAAAATTCTAGCCATAGCCAATAGATCCAGACATTCTTATGATGATCTTTGGCTCAGCCAAAGAGTACATCCACATGTAGGTGCCAAGTGGATAGATTACTGGACCTGGAATCAGGAAGGTCTGAGTTAAAATCTGACTTCAGACACCTACTAGCTGTGTGACCCTGGGTAAGTCATTTAACCTCTGTCTGCCTCAGTCTCCTAATTTATAAAATGAGCATAATAATAGCACCTCCCTCCCATGGTTGTTGTCAAATAAGAACACATTTTTAAAGTGCTTTGCAATCCTTAAAGTACTATATAAAGCCTAACTATTATTATTATATGAAATCACAGAATCACTCAATTTTATAGCTCTTTAATCAAATTTTACCAAGTAATGTCCTCCTTAGAATATTGGATCTTTTGGGTGAAAGTTCAGGTAATTCTTTAGACTGCAACCTAAGGCCTTGTTTGCAGTTTGCAGTGTTAAGAGAAGCAGTAGGAGGTTCTGTGATAGTTCCAACTCTATCACTAACAGGTAGAACATAATGTGTTTTTTTTTTTCCTCTGGACTTCAGTTTCCTCATTTTTGAAACAAGGGATTTGAGCCAGATTTGTCTTAATATCCCTTCTAGCTTTGGAACTTAGGAGTTTCTTTTTACGTTCTGGTTCAGAATGAAGCTAAAGGAAGTTGAATGTCCCAGAGGATTGTTAGAGAGAGAGAGAGACCTCATTTACTATTTGCCGTCTGTAGTTCACAAAACATAGAACTGAATGTTAATTGTAACCTGGGGACCTGAGAAGAAGTCTTGGGAAGGTGCTTTCTATCTGTAGGGGCTAGTTGTGTCAGACACATTGAGAACACACAGATCCCTCCAGATTGCTATGGTTCTGGGGTTATATGTTTTCATCTATTGGATCCAGTCAGTCAGCCAAGTGTTAACAATCATTTATTTGACATTATGTGCTGGGCACTGTCATAAGTGCTATGGATGCATTGTAAGACAGAAATTCAGACCTTGCTCAAGCAGCTCATGTTATACAGGTGGAACATGAAATAACTCTGTACATGCAAGATATATCCAGTACAAATGGACAATAATACCAGAAGGAAGGCAAGAGGGGAGAGGAAGGGTGGGAAAGTTCTACCAAAGGTGAGGTTTGAACTGTCTTGAAAGAGTTCAGAGAAATCAGGAGTCAGATGTGAGGAGTGCTACCGTTTCAGGTAGAAGGGATGACTAGTGATAAGGGTAGATCAAAGATATATGACCATCTCTGTGTGTAGCTGAGATGGAGTGGAGGAATACATCATGAAAAATTGAGTAGACTGAGAAACTGTTGAGTTAGGGTAATTGAGGGAGTATCAATATGTATGTTGAAGTACCTTAGTATGAAGACAGGAATAAGGATAGAGAGACCGTGATCCATGCACTGGACTTATTCAAGCAGGAAGCAGAATGTCTTCAGGGTTTGTAATGAACAACTCTCACAACTTTGATTGAGTGATAAATTTAGATTGAATGAAATTCTAAGGAGGGCAGCTTACTGAGGAATAGTGGTAGGGGAAGTCTGGAAGGAATAATGGGTAGGAAGGAGTATTTTACCCACTCTAGTATGACCATTGAATCAGGGGCTATGAATGAATGCAACCAGAAAGGGTGGCCCTGGATGCAGTATGCTTAAGAGGAAACCAGTCTCAGCGAGGGCCAGAATTTGGGAGAAATGAAAAAGGAAACAAGTTTAAGATAAAAGCAAGTTTATTACCTATAGAACAAGGATTGTAGAGAGCACAGTGGAAGGGCTGAGTGACTTCAGAGTGGGAAATTGAGGGGTTTGCATTGAGGAGGATAAGAATGAGGGGCATGAATCACTGGAGTATGGAGAAAGAATATGAACAATGGCAGTTACACATTCCAGATCACTGGGATGGGGAGATGCTGGTGGGGTGGGAGTATATTCACCACTGAGGAATGAATTCAGACAGAGCATCAGTGCTGGAAAGAGATATTTTGAGAGGAGCTTTTGGTTAGAATGTCCGTGCCCTTAAAGGTTCAACTCCTTGTTTCAGGTGGTGGGTGATGTTTTTCCTGATACTTCAAAATGTTAGTGCCCCCTATACCAAACTATTTTAGAGATAACTACTTTGTGTTTATTTGCATTTATTATGCTTTTATTTATTCTATAAATCCATAAATATATGTATACACATACATACATATACATACACACACAGATATATATATATAAATATATGTGTGTGTGTATATATGTGTATATATATGTGTGTGTGTGTGTGTGTGTGTATATATATATATATATATATATATATATGCTTATTACAGCTCCCATTGAATATGAACTCTTTGGGAATAGGAACTGTTTCATTATATTTGTATTTCCATTGCCTAGCACAGTGCCCAGTTTAGAGCAAGCCTTGATAAATATTGATTGATTGATATTATAAGACAATCATTGATTTTCTTTGAGAAGTCCCCAATGTCATCCTTACATATTATAAATTCTTTCAGATTTATATTTTCATTTTAACCCATAAACCTCTCCTTCCCTCTTCACCCTACCAACAGTCTGTTGTCAATATCAGCAGTGAGCCCACAGAACAGATACTGAGTGTGGAGGAAAACAGAAAGAAAAGGGGAAATATGGTGGCACATATCTCACCCCTTTGAGTGTTTTCCTGACAGGTGATGGCTGAGATAGGTTCTTTCTTAGCCAATTAACTGAATGTCTGAGTTAAGTGGTCAAAGGAGTTAATATCTAAAGTATTATTTTCAGCTAGGGAGGACTGTTATTTACAAGGCTCTCTGGAATATAGCCAAGAGAGGGGGTGTGGGTATTCAGGATCACTTCAAGAGCATCACTTAGTTGTATCTTTTGGGAGGATAGGAAAAGTTGAGTGGCAGTAATCAAGAGACCTTCTTGGAAGTGGTGGCTGAGATAGATTTCTTGAGGAAAGAAATCTATTGATTTGAAATTCAACCTATTGATTGAAAGAAAGCACTTTGGAGAAAGAGCTTCTGGTTGAAGATAGGTAAAATGTTTCTTAAGCACTTCTAATATGGCAGGCACAATGCTAGGCACTGAGAATACAAGTACAAGGAAAAATGATCCCTACTTTCAAGAAGCTTACATTCTAATAGGGAAAGAAAAGTGATAAAAGGGACAGTGGAAGCACAGCAGAGAGAAGGAAGTGCTCACTGGCTCAAGAGTGAGGAGGTGAAACAGTCCAGAGGATAACTTGAGCTGGGAGGAAAGCAAGAAGCATGGTTGGCTTCCTTCCTGAAATAGTTACTCTAGTCCGAGACTGAAGACAGTAAAGAAGAAGAAAGAGGTAGTGGGTATCCTGAAGATAATGCCTAAAGTTAAAGCCGGAGAGAGCTGCAAATAACAAGCATACCTGATTTTGAGGCAAAAAAAGGTCGCAGATGAGTTTAGGCCAATTCCTGCCTGGGGAGAAGAGGAAGGAAATAAGTATTCATATTTAGCTTCTTGGAAGGTCAGAATTCTGTCTCAGGAGAGTTCATGTCAGGTGGGAAAGCTCATAAATGCAGAACATGTTGGAACCACACAATTCTGGACAAGGAGAACGAGAAACTTATTTGCCAAGAAAAACAAAAGAATGCCTCAGAAGATTGAAAGGAATTGACTGTGGCTCAGCTCAGTTACTGGTGCCCTTGCAAATGAGCAAAGTACTTCTGTAAAGTTAGCAGGGTGCAAAATAAACCTACAAGAATGATTAGTATTCCCTATTGTGCTGTAAGAAATGATGAAGAAGCTGACTTCAGAAAAACATGGAAAGACTTCTATGGTCTGATGCTGAGTGAAGTGAGCAGAACCAAGAGGACTTTGTACACAATAACAGCTATATTATGCAATGACTAATTAAACTGAACCCTTCTCAGCATTACAAGGATCTAAGACATCTCCAGAGGCCTCGTGATAGAAAATGCTGTCCACATCCAAAGAAAGAACTATGGAAGTTGAATCGCTATCACTTATGTTTACCTTCTGTTGAGTTTTGTTTCATTTTTCGCGTGGTTCCTCGTATTGGTTTTAATTTTTACTTACAACTTCACTAATGTGAAAATATGTTTAATAGGAATGTAAATGTAAAGCCTATATCAGATTGTGTGCGTCTTGGGGAGGGTGGGGGGGAGGAAGGGGGAGAAAAATTTTCAACTCAAAAGCATATGTAAGTGATTGTTGATAAATCAAAATAAATTAATAAAATTTTTTAAAAAAAGAATGATTAGTATTCCTATGTAGTACTAACAAAATCCAAGAAGAGAAATTCTGTTTTTAAAAGTACAAAATATATAAATATCTGGGTGTTAGCCTGCCAAGATATATGTAACATTCATGCAAATAAAGCACAAAACACTCTTTACATGTATAAAGGAAGACAAGTGAAGAGGTATTCACTGTGTGTGGTTGGGCCTTGCAATTGCAATAAAAGTGGAAATACTATACAGTTAATGCTATAACAGTCAAATTATGAAGGGAATACTTTATAGAACTAGATAAAACAAAAGATTCATTTGGAGGAACAAAAGATCTAGAATATTGAAGAAAATACTGAGGAAAAATCATTAGGAATGAAGTGAAGCACATATAGTATTACCAGACCTCAAACTATATTATAAAATAGTAATTATAAAAACTATATGATTCTGGTTTAAAAAAATAGAAAAGAATAGCAGTAGAGCAGACTAAACAAATATGAATCAGATGCAATAAAAAATAATAATAGCCTTGTGAAAACCCTAAGACCTAGAGCAAGGACTCCATATTTGGTAAGAACTGTTGGGAAAATTGGAAAGTAGGTTGACATAAATTAGACTTAGGCCAGAATCTTACACCATATACCACTCAATACTCAACAAGGTCTGTGATGTCACTGAACCAGAAGTTCCTTCTAATAGTGCAGATCATAGCTAATGTCTGCCTATCCTTTCTCATCCTTAGCCTTCTCCTCCAGGCAATTTCCCACTGAAACCCAACAATGGACAGATTATGTTTATTACTTCTCTAACCTTGTGAGGGTACCTGTCAGCCCTGCTCACATGACCAACTCATCTTCTCTTTGTATTGTTGCTTGTTTTTCTTTGAAGCCTCTCATTGGTTACTTGTTGCAGCTGGCTTACATCCATGGGCAGCTAGTGGGTAAAGCGGAGAGAATGCTGGGTCTGGAGTCAGGAAGATCTGAGTTCAAATCTAGCCTCAGTCACTTATTAGCTGTGTGACCCTGGGGAAGTCATTTAAACCTGTTTGCCTCAGTATCCTATTCTATAAAATGAGCTAGAGAAGGAAACAGCACATCACTTCAGTATCTTTGCCAAGAAAAGCCCAAATGTCACAAACATAGGACACAAATGAACAACAAAAAATCTGGAAGCCTTTCTATCAGGTCAGATGTGAGGCAAGTTGTCCATTATTATCATTACAATTCAACGTTATATTAAAAATGCTAACTATAGTGATAAGACAAGAGAAAGAAATTGAAGGAAGAAGCATAGGAAACAGAACTACCATTTTTTTGCAAATGATATTATGGCTTCCTTGAAGAATCCTAGAAAGTCAACTAAAAAAACTCATCTGAGCAGCTAACAACTTCAGTAAATTTGCTGTATATAAAATAACACCACAGAAATCATCAGCAATTTTGTGTATTATCCTTAAAATCTAACAAAAAGAGAGGAATTCTACTTAAAACAACTACAGACAGTTTAAACTACTTGGGAGTCTACCTGCCAAGACACAAACAGGAACTATATGGCTGTGATTTATGAATTATGAAATACTCTTCACATAAAGGCAGTTTTAAATAACTGGAGAAATATTAATTGCCCACGAACAGCCTAAGTCAATATAATAAAAATAACACTGCCTAAAGTCATTTACTTATTCAGTGTCATGCCAATCAAACTACTGAAGAATTACATGATAAAGCTACTGAAAGAAATAACAAAATTCATCTGGAGGAGCAAAAGATCAAGAAGATCATGGGAAACAATGAAACAAAAAAGGTAAGTAAGGAAGCCTAATAGTACCGGATCTTAACTATTCTACAAAGCTGTAATGTCAAAACAATTTGGTACTGAGTAAGAATGAGGTTGATCAGTGAAACAGATTAGGTATACAATATACATAATCCATTGAGCACAGTCACCTAGTGTTTGATAAACCTCCAAATCCTAGCTAGTAGGCCAAGAACTCAATATTTGACAAAGTCTGTGGGAAAAACTGGAAAGTAGACTAACATAGATCAACATCTCACACTATATACTAGGTAAATTCAAAATGGGTACATGATTTAGACATAAAGAATTTGCTATTATAAGCAAATTAATGGAGCAGGGATGGAATTACTTGTCAGATCCATGGGTAGGGGAACAGTTCATGATGAAACAGGAGGTAAAATAGATAATTTTGATTGCATAAAATGAAAATGTTTTTGCACAAAGAAAACCAATGCAGCTAAAATGAAAAGAACAGCAGGAAAGTAGGCAAAAATTCTTTGCAACTAGCTTTTCTTTCTTTCTTTCTTTCTTAGAGTAAATTTTAGTGACTGGTGAAAAACTAAAATGATGAGCATGGGCAACAAACAGTAATGATTCACTAAGTTTTTCTTGAATTCCCACCTTCCTACTTTTCATTTTAAACCAACAGAAAAATGAAATAGTTTTTTTTTAGATAGTTAATCAGTCATTTTAATTTCTTCTTACAACAAAAACTGCATAGGTCAGCAGTTGTGCAACATTAAACATATTCTTTTGTTTTTTCAAAACCATGAAAAATTTGTGCATGTGTGTGTGTGTGTGTGTGTGTGTGTGTGTGAATGTTGATCTCAATGGCTAAGGTGATCATTTACATTGGTCAGATTCTGAGTTTTGTTTCCCTTTTCTGCCACCCTGATATTTTGTTAATTCTGCTTTTAATGCCTTTGCTTTTGATCTTCTTTGCTCTAATGCAGCATGAAGTGAAGTCAGCTGCTAGGTTAGCTCATTTTTGATAACTTTGTGATTCATCAACCTGAGTAAGTATTTCTACTTTATCTTTCATTTCACCTTCTCATAACATTTTCAATAACTGATCATTTCTTACTTTTCCTTCTTTATATTTTGCCTCCCACTGAGTGATGCTATTTTTCATCTTCTGAATTTCAGCATCTTTCCTTTAAAGTTCCCACTTCAGTCTTTCATTTCTACTATCTTTCAAGTATACCTCTTTAATCTTTTTTAAATAAGGTGATCTATATTTGCTTTGTACTGAAAGTCTTTCAGTGACACTGTGTGTGGTTTGTCTTTCCCCTGATGATTCTTTCTTTTTTTTTATTCATACCTTTCATATTCTTACATTTTCATGTTCCTTTTTGTGTTCTTCATATTCCAGTTTGTTTAGTCACAATGCCTTTTCAAGATCAGCTTCAAACATTTCAGATGTCAACTGTTGGCTCCTGGAAGCAGAACTCTCCTTTCATGAAATTATTAAGGAAAACTGCCCCTGATATTCTAGAACCAAAGGGTAAAACAGAAATTGAAAGAATCCATTGATCAACTGCTGAAAAAGATCCCAAAATGAAAACTCCCAGGAATATTATCGCCAAATTCCAGAGTCCCCAGGTCAAGGAAAAAATATGGTCAAGCCAGAAAGGGTAGAATTAAAGTATTATGGAGTCACAGTCAGGATAACGCAAGCTTAAGCAGCTTCTAAATTAAAGGATCAGAATATGATATTCCGGAGGTTGAAGAAGCTAGGATTCATAACACAGAATCACCTACCCAGCAAAAATGAATATAATCCATGAGGAGAAAAAATACATATTCAATGAGATAGAGGGTTTTCAAGCATTCTTCATGAAAAGACCAAAGCTGAATAGAAAATTTGACTTTCAAATGCAAGGTTCAAGAGAAGCATAAAAAGGTAAACAGGAAAGGGAAATCATAAGGGACTTAATAAGATTAAACTGTTTACATTCCTACATGGAAAGATGATATTTCTAATTCTTAAACCTTTCTCATTATTAGTGTAGTTAGAAGTATATATGGACAGAGAACGCAGATGGCAATTGAATATGAAGGGATGATATTTAAAAAATAAAATTAAAGTATGAGAAAGAGGAATGCACTGGGATGGGAGAAAGAGAAAGGTAGAGACAAAATGGGTAAATTATCTCACATAAAAAAGTCAAGAAAAAAGTTTTACAGGGGAAGAGAAGAGGGTGGAGTTGAGGGGAAGTGAGACAAACTTACTTTCATCAGAATTGGCTCAAAAAGGGAAAAACATGCACATACAATTGTATATGGAAATCTATCTTACCCTACTGAAAAGCAGGAAGGGAAGGGGATAAGAGGAGGGAGGCTGATAGAAGGGAAGGCAGATTGCCAAAGGGCAGAAGCAAAACACTTTTGAGGAGAGAGGGTAAAAGGAGAGCGAGAATGTATATATATTTCTATAAGTTTCAATGAGAAAAGGGGTTTTTTTCATTTTTTTTTAATTGAAGGTGGAATGGCAAAAAGAGGAAGTAATTGCTTGTTAATTGAAAAAATAAAATACCCTCTCCCAAACTGTGACATATGAATACAACAGAATATCATTGTGGGACTACAAAGGAAAATAAGGAATTAAGAAAACCTGAGGGAAGGTTTGTATCAAATGGTGTACTATGAAATAAGCAGAGATGAAAGAACAGTATGCAGAATGACTACAACAATGTAAACAAAAAGGTCACTATGAGGAAAGGGAAATCTGGGTAACTGAGTGACCAACAATGATCCCAGGAAGCAGATAATTAAACATACCTCTCTCCACTAGGACAAAGGCAAAGGAGATTAGCAGGGTAGAATATTGTGTATATTGTCAAATACAGCTACTGGATTGGGTGCTTTTTCTTAATTGTTCTTCTTCATTACAAGGAATTGTTAAATTTGGAAGGGTTAATATTTGCAGAAGTGTCTACGATGTAAACCAAAAGGCATGCATGATGCATTAAAAAAAATAACAATGAGGGAGCAATGAGAGATAAGTTGGAGAAGAGATAACTCAGATATGTGGGATATTGGCATGGAAGAAAATGTGGGAAGATACTTCAATGCAACAAACTGTCAATGCTGGAAATCAGCACCAGTAGTGGATGGGGCCCAGGGCAGTTGACCAATTGTTGCCAACATGTTTTTCTCCTTCCAGCCTGGTTTTCATTAGCCAAAGTTCCATGGTGGAAATCATGACATGCCTTTCAACTCTGAGTTCCAATCCTGGCCCTGGCCATGACTTTGAGTTTTGGCACATCACTTTCCCTCACTGGACTTGGATTTGTCTTGGAAATAAACAATCCTCCCATTTTACTTTTCCCCAGTGCAGTTGTGAGAGCAGTATGAGCAAGGGGTGGGGTAAAATGCTGAAAACTTGATGGCGGGGAAGGGGCTGCGAAAATGGGGCCTGCCTTTATAAATTTGGTTACTTAGAGCAGACCAATTGTCATATGTTATATTTTTTGGTTCTGTTCCTGTATCATAGATTGTAGCCCAAACTCTAGATTGTTAATCATGCTGTGGGTCAAATGAAGGAGTATGGATGACTTTGCCTCCTTTATTCCCACATGGATCAGGACAAAGAGATCTCAGAATTAGTTTATTGAGAGATGATCAGTTGCCATGTCTCTTAAGAGGAAAGAAGGATGGCCCAGGATTTCCATCTGTAAGTGATCAGCCTAGCCCTCAGCTAGGGCTAGGGACACTGCAGGGTCCCAACCCTCTTCCTTGGGTTCATATCCTTTTTATGCATACTTGCCTTGTTTCACCTGAGCCTTGGTTTCCACATGGTTTGGTCACAATTTGTGTTAATTTGGATGTCCTGGTAACCTGTGTGAGTGAAAGGAAATGAGTGTGTGTGTGTGTGTTTGTGTGTGTGTGTGTGTGTGTGTGTGAGAGAGAGAGAGAGAGAGTATGAAGAGCAATGACATTAAACCCCTGAGCAGAACATTTATCTGCAGGAGGGCAGATGGATATTTCCATCTCTGGGGTTCATAGACTGGCCCTTCTGTCATTTCCAGTAAAAGGTCAAATCAAAGGTCCCTCCCTGAACCCTGGTGATGTTTCCACTCGATAATGCCAGGTAAGAACTAGACAGTTGGTTTGGTTATAAATTGTGCAGTGGAGATGACAGTGGAGAAACTCAGAGAGTTTCTCATGGCCTGTGTTGGGGTCTAAACTGATCAGTTCTATATCAAGTCCCCAGTCCTCAATATTTGGAATGAGGCACTATCCTCTCTGTCTTTTAGTTATGAGTCTTACTTCCTTTAATCTGAGGTGCCAGGGATTAGAAGCTCTACCTTAACCTCCTCACTTAGAATTTGTTCCTCCATGGATGTCACAAACAATTTAGCCCTAGGCAGAGTAGGCTGTCTTCCAAGCAGTGAGATTTGCATGGCCCTGTCACTTCTCCAAGTTCTTCTATGTGGCCCTTGACACTACTGGGCACTCTTTCTCCTCAATTCTCTTTTTTTCTCTAAGTTTTCATGGCATCTATTCTCCCCTGGTTCTCTTTCACCCTGTCTAGCCACTCCTTCTCTGTCTGTTTTGCTTTATATTCATCCATGTCACACCTACTAACTCTGGGGGGTCCTGCAAGGCTCTAGCCTGGGCTCTCTTTTCTTCCTTTTTCTCTCTATGCTCTTTTACTTGATGATCTCATCAGCTCCCATGGATTCAATTATCATCTCTATGAAGATGACTCTCAGATCTATTGAGGCAGCCCTAACCTCTCTCCTGAACTCCAGTTTCTCATCACCTAATGGCATTCTCAAACTGGTTTTCCCATAGATATTTACACTTCAAATATCCTAAGCTGAACTCATTATCTTCACTGTCCACTTTACCCCCTCCACTTTCTTCTTCTCCTAATTTTCTCTCCTCACTCTCTCTCACTCCACCCCCACCCTTATCAAATTCATTGTCCAATTCTATCATTTCTACCTTCATCGCATCTCTTTTTATTCTTCTCCTTCTCTCTTCTCCCACTGCCACCAGCTTGGTCCATGCTCTCATTACTTCACAGCTGCACTATTGCAGGAGCTTGCTAGTTGATCTCCCTACCCCATCTCTTCCCACTCCAGTCCATCCTCCATTCAAAATTGATCTTCCTAGAGGAAAAGGTGACCAAATCTCCACTTCCAACATTCCACAAACTCCATGGCTCCCTGTTATCCCAAGGATCAAATAAACATTTCTCTCTTGGCTTATAAGGCACTTCTTAATTTGGCCCCTTCCTACATTTCCAGTCTTCTTATACCATACTCCCTTCTATGTATTTCATGATCCAGTGACACTGCCCTCCTTGCTAATTCTTAGACACTACCCTCCATCTCCCGACTCTGGGCATTTGCACTGGCTGTCCTCCATGCCTGGAAAGCTCTTCACCCTCATCTCTGCCTCTTGCATTTCCTGACTTCCTTCAAATCTCAGATAAAGTTCAACCTTCTGCAAGAAGCTTTTTGCAACCTTCCTTAATCTTTGTGTCTTTCCTCAGAGACTACCAAAATTTTTTCCCTGAATATATCTTGTAACCACATAGGAATGTCTATGCTGTTTTCTCCATTAGATTTGAGATCCTTGAAATTAGGGAATGCTTTCCCCTCCCTTTCTTTGTATCCCCAGTGTTTAGCACAGTGCCTGGCACATACTAGGTGCTTAATAAATGTTAGGTGACATGACTTGAGACAGATTGAACAGCATCCAAAGTTCTACTATTATTGATGAATTCACTAATAGTTAATAGATTACACATCCACTGATCAGTGTTGAAAAAACTAGATCACTTTTCTAAGGGGTACAAGGCAAATCTTTAACATTTCAGGGAGCTGGAGTTTTCTTGATCTTTCCTTCACAGCATTAGGGTTTAGAATGTTAAAAGGACATTGAAAGAGATGGATAAAGAGGGAGGAAAGAAAGTCAAAAGTAGTATGAGGTGACAGGATTAGGTCTTGGTACCATTACTGTTTTCATTTGTGTGAAAGGCAGACCTTGTCCTGGATCTCATCCCACATAGTCCTGGCCAATACAAGCTGAACGTTAGAAAATCAACAACATTGCTATTTGCACACATTTTTCTTCTTTTTTTCTATGAGGAAGTTGGCTGTCAGGGCTCCAGAAATAGCCATAAGGCAGGCTGCTCCTATTTACTCTCCCTGCTTCCCATCCTCAACTCTGAATTGACAAGTGTCTATAGAGGGTTATAATTGGGGATCACCAGGGGCTCATTTTCCTCAACTACAGAATTTGGGCAATAATATTTGTATTACCTACCTTATACAGTTGTTCTGGGCAATATAGTTTATAAAGCTTTTTTTTCTTTTCTTTTAAAATTTTAATTTTTTGAAATAATTTCTATTGATATTTTCTGCTACATTCAACACCATGGTTATTTGCAGTGTCCTTCCCCTTCCAAAGAGACATCCTAGTTGAAAAACAGTATTTTTTTTCTTAATTGAAAGACAAAAATCAACTAAAAAAATACTAACAATATAGACTGAATTGTTGATTATTTGATTTTTAAAAATCCTAAACCAATAAAACAAATCTAAACTAATGAAATTGATTAGAACAGATGAAGAAGAAATAAAGGAAAGTACCATAAACTATTCTGTCAAAATATATGACTGGTTGAAACATTCATGTTACAAAAAAACCAACAACTTAAAAAAATAGATGAATATTTCAAAAAAACACGATAGACTAACAGAAAAAGAAATAAAAGAAATTACACAATGCCATCTCACAACAGGAAATTGAATGAGGTATAAATTAAATACAGAAGAAAAAAGTCCAGGAGCAGATGGTTTTGTTTATTACTTTTTAAAAAAAATTATTTTTATTTTCATTCCTGAATTTTCTCCCTTCTTACAGTCTTCCCACCCCAGTCAAGAAATATACCTATTATACATACCAAGTCATGGAAAACATGTTTCCATATCAGCTGTATTTTGGAAAAAAAGCAAGAAAAATTAAGGAGAAAAAATGTACAGATAGTTCTAGCTTTATTAACTGGACCGCAGAAATATACTTGAAGCGATTTGTAAGTGATGTGAGTTTATCCGCTGACACGGGCAAGGGAGGGAGATAGACAGGAAAGGGGTCTTTAACCTGTGGAAAGAGGGGGCTGGTACACGGTTCAAGGACACTCGGGGCCTGGAACAGAGAAGCAAGAGCAAGAGCGTCTGGGGCCAGCCAGGTGGAGGCAGGAACCAAGAGGAAGGACAAGCTTTGGTTTGTTTAGGAGTAATCCAACTCAATCTACTCTACCCCTAATTTCTCTCTTCTCCCCTTTCTTTCCTATTTCTCTTCTGGGTGAAATGAAGTTCTGTACCTAACTGTGTTTGTATTCTTGCCTCCTTCAGATAACAGTAAGATTCAAGTATCAGTTGCTCCCCTCACCCCTTCATCTTTGTTTGTTTTCCTTTCCCTCCCCCACCTGTCTCTTTTCATTTGTCTTTTAAGATCCTTAAGATTTAACAGAACTGCCTCATTCTTTCTAAATTAGACTTCCTTTATGACCCCTGATGATAATAGTGTTCTGAAAAGATGAAATGTATCATCTTCTGCTACCTATCTGACAAACCTTGCTCAATCTCTTTAGCTGTCTTTGTACATGTCATGTATACTAACTGTGAGTATACCCTAAGGCTTTGTTCGGTACCATCTTCTCTTCTTCCCATTCTCCCAGATCTACAAGTATAGCCCTAACATTTCTCCTGAGCTCCCTTCTTGCATCACCAACTCCCTCAACTCACCATGTCCAAAACAGAACTGATTATCTTTTCCCCAAATCCTCCACTCTTCACCACTTCTCAATTACCATCATGGGTGGCCATCCTCCCACCCAGGCTCACAGCTTCACTAACATTCTCAAGTCCTCCTTCACACACCTCACATTTTTAATCTATTATCAAGTCTTATCATTTCTACCTTCACTTTCCTGAATAAGCTCCTTTGGACAATTATACCATAGTTCAAATGACACATATTTAAACTATACTATTTTTCTATGGAGCATTTAGGGAACTCCTCTCCTCTCAGAAAGGGTCATAGGATCATAGGATCTTGGATCTACAACAAGAAGTGAACTCAAAAGTCATCCTTGCCCAACACACTCATTTTATAAATAAAAAAAACCTTGGGCTACATAAGGTAAAGTGATTTAGACAAAGTCACGCAGATTATGAATATGAGAATGAGAATTTGGACTCAAGTTCTCTGACTGAAGAGCAAAAGCTCTTCAGAACCAGAACATTTTACACAGAAACAACAACACTGTGTGATGATCAATTGTGATGGACTTAGCTCTACTCGGCAATATCATGATCCAAGTCAATTCCAAAAGACTCATAATGGAAAATGATAACTATATCCAGAGAAAGAACTATGGAATCTGAAGGCTGATTGAAGCACACTATTTTCACTGGGAGTGGGGGGGGGAGGATTTGTGTTTGTTTCCCATTTATTCTGTTTCTTCTTTCACAACATGCCTAATATGGAAATATGTGTTTACATTACTGTACATCTATAACCTATATCAGATTGCTTACCATTTTGAGGAGGGTGGAAAGGAGGAAAGGAGGGAGAAAAATTTGGAACTCAAAATTTGTCAAAAAATGAATGCTGAAAATTGTCTTTATATGTAATTGGAAAAAAATAAAATAGTATTAAACATTTTTAAGGAGCCAGTGCTCTGAACTCTGTGAGACAGAATAGGGAGAACTTGAATGAAAGTTAACATGACTGATGAACCTTTCGTTCTCCTGAATTCTTGGTGGGGAGCCATTATGGTGTTGTAAAATGATCACATAACCAGCAATCAGGAGACTTTGGCTCCAAACATGGCTCTTTCCCTTGACTAGCAAAGTGATCCTCAATATATGTGAGATTATCATAAGCAAAAGATGCTCTTACCTTCTGTGGGCCTGAAACATAAAAGGAAGTTGTTGGATCCCACTATCTTTAAGGTCTATTGAAGGTGTAAGGTCACATGATTCTGTGAATATGCTCCCGAGCCTGTATAAAGCTCACCTGAGAAAACCAGGCTCATGATCTTGGAGTAACATCACCTTTCTGATCAAACTGTTGTCCCCTAGCTAAACCTCTTTGCTTTACTTATCAATCTTGGCTCTGGAAGGCCTTTAAGTATTTCCAAAACTTAAATCCTTCCTCAGAGGAGACACTCCATAAGTCATAGTGTAGGTGGGAACAGCCTCCTTTGATTGGCTGTGCATTTGGAAAAAACTCTGACTTATAAATTGGCCAGACTGAAACACCCTCTCTTTTTCCTGCATGCTGTTTCCTGCATGCTCTTTCCTACTGTGTCCAGAGGGTGAAGATCATAGTTAACCTACAGCATGGGTGCCATGAACTGAACTCTGAGAGGGGAAGGACTTTCATCTCCCCTCACATCCCCCTTTTATTCTGTCTTAGAAAAATGGGATGGGGGTGAGAGGTGTTTGTTTCTGTTCTGCTCCATTTATCTTTCTTAGTTTTAGGTGTTTAAGGTGATCCCCACTAGACTTGGGAGTTTGAACTGTGATGAGCTTAGAGGCAAGATTCCAAGTGATGTTGCAGCCATCCAGTTCAGAAGAGAATTCTGGAAATGCCACAGTGCCAGGGACTGGAGATCACAGTGTGTATGGGACTTGGCTCTTGGGATGGGGCACTATAGGAATGGAGCTAAGTTATGTATCTAATCTCCTTCTCTTCCTTAGTGTCTGAAGTGGTACAGAGTGGAAGGATGTGTGTGTGAATATTATGTTCCTCCTGTTTGGGCAAGATGCTTGAACATTTGTGATTATACATTTTGATGTAAATATTTCTTTGTAAATTCTACTTTAACTCAGTGGCTAAATGGAACTGGTGCTCAGGGGACTCATATACTTGGGGGCAATGCCAAATTCCAAATTGTTGGAGCCATTTGCAGACAGCCTAGATATCCCTAAGCCTCTTACTGGAGAACCTGGGGGAGAGGTCAAATGTAACATACCTGGCCTTTAGGGCAGTGGGGGTCTGGGTAATCTGTGTTATATGAAAATGTCTTTCATTCCTCAGGTTCCACTTGCAGTTTTAGGACTTTCTAAACACCATCCTCTGTGTTCTTGTTCCTCTCTCCTTCTCTCATATCTATGAAAGCTTTGGAAGAATTGAACTAAACTAGGATTGTTGGATACCCTCTTTTTGTTAACATAAAACCATGTGGAGGCACATAGGCTTCTTTCTTCACATTTGTTTGTGCCTGTGTCTGACATATGTGTGCATTTGTGTGGGTGTGAAGGAGCTGAGTAACTGAGATTGCAGATTTGACTTGCTTGGGAAAGCACAGGTTTTTCTAAAGAAATTTCCCTCCTTGGATACCAGGAGTGGCCACTTCACCCTCTGTGCAAAGTCCTCCCCTCCCAGCAGTTCCTTCAGGAAAGACACACAGAAGGTTTGAGGCTCTGATTTAATAATTTAGATTGATGTAAATTTTTTAAAAAATTATTTCCTTTAAGAAATCCTTTTAAAAAATGATTCCTACAGGTTCATTTCTTCCTGCCACTCAAAGGAGAGGAAGTTTGTCAACAATATTTACAACAAAAATAAAGGGAATGAGATCTTGGTTTCAATATGAACCTGAGGTACCCAGGGCCACCCGGATCAACCCAGACCTTCACTTTCACTAAATCCAACCACTGTCCTGCACCACAGTGAGCCCAGGTATGGGGACAGAGGCTTAGAGCTGTTGCCAGAGTGATGCAGGTTGGACATACTAGGGGATGAGGGACAGGTCCTCCAGGTTAAACTATAGAAAGAGAATAGATACAAAGAATCATTTTAGAATTGTAAGGTACCTGATCTACTTGCAGCTCCTCATCCATGTTACTCCATCTCCCATCTCTTTGCCTCTGCACTGGCCACCCTGCATGCCTAGAATCCTCTGCTGTCTTCCCTGTTTTCCTTCGGGACTCAGTTCAAATCCCACCTCTGCAAGAGCCCTTTCCTGGTCTTCTCAGTTCCCTATCCTTTCCGGATTACTTTTATGTAATCTTTCTCTATATCTTGTATTTATCTAGACATGTATATGCTATTTCCTGCATTAGAATATATGCTCCTTAAGGGCAGGTACTCTAGTTTTGTTGATTGTTTTTACCTTTCATTGCATTTCCAGTGCTTAGCCCAGTGCCTGACACATAAGACCTGCTTAATAAATACTTGTGGACTGACTGACTGACCTTGGGGATGTCTTGAAAGCTAATGTTATGCATTGACCAAGAAATAAAAGTCTTAGCTATCCTCACCCTCAGAAATAGGTTTAAACCTTTTGCTTAGATTTGGAGAATGGACTATTCATATTAGGGGACAGAAATGAGAGTTACAAGCTTGGGAAGGGAATCATGTAGGGGTTCATTCTGGGGCCTATCTTTGGATATACTTACCATTAATATTTTGAAATAGTTGGTGATGTGTTAGTAGAGTTGCCTATTCATGGATGAGAGAAGTCCCCAAACTTTTCTCTCCCACATTTTACCTCCATGAGGACCTCCTGAAGCATGATCTCTTTAAGGTGTGCAAAGCCCTTTATGCAAGTGATCACTATAGACACATCCCCATCTCTTTTTTTTAAGATGAAGAAACTGAGACTCAGAGAAATTAAACGACCTCCCTAGCTTCATTCAACTAATAAGTGTGAGATTTAAAAATAGATTTCCTGACTCCAAATGGAGTGAACAGGCTGCCTCTCTCCCAAGACATGCCCAGTCATAAGCCAACAAAGGGTCAGAAATTTCCAAAGTACTGCTGCCCTCACCCACCCACTGAAAGCATACATGACTGTGTATAGGCCCATACTCAGAGGCAAATGAACAAGAGACCAGCTAGAGAGAGAGCTAGATACTGACATTTAGCAGTAGATTTTGTTGATTGTTGGGCAGTTGAAACTGTTGCTGGAGAGGCTGTAGTGGTCTGTGGGGCCATTGTCTCTGCTGGGGCCATATTATCTTGGCCTGGTGTAGCAGAATTCTGTCCATCTGCAGAGTCAATTTTTAAACTTTGAAGTATTCAAATTCTCTCAACCTTGAGGTAGGGAGTGAAAGGCATCTGAGATGTAGCCAGGCTGTAAAGGGCAATAAAGGGCCTTTCCCTAGGGCCTGGGTTTTGAAGGGCTTCTCCAAGAGAGGGAACTCCTTGGACAGAGCAGCAGCCTGTCCTAGGGAAAGACTTGTCTTCTTTGTAGGAAATGGGAGTGCAGGCATACCTCAATGATATTTTAGGTTCGGTTTAAGACCAGTGCAATGAAGTAAGTATTGCAGTAAAGTGAGTCACATAAATTTTTTAGTTTCCCATTGCATATAAAAGTTATGTTTACACTTTACTGTAGTCTAATAGGTATACAATAATATTGAGTCTAAAAAAAACCAATGTACATACTTTAATTAAAGATTTTGTTGTTCTGTCATTTTTTAGTTTTATCTGAATCTTTGTGAACTCATTTGGGATTTTCTCAGCAAAGACATTGGAGTAGTTTTCCCTTCCCTTCTCTAGCCCATTTTACAGATGAGGAAACCAAGGCAAACAAGGTTAAGTGACTTGCCTGGGGTCACACAGCTAGAGTCTGAGGTCAGATTTGAAATCAGGAAGATGAGACTTACTGACCGTAAGCTTGGCACTCTATCCACTACACAACCTAGCTGCCACATTAAAAATATACATACATATGTGTGCATGTGTTTGATATATATATATATATGTATATATATATATATATATATATATATAATTGCTAAAAAAAAATACTAACCATATTCTGAACCTTCTTTTTTTGTTGGTGGAGGGTCTTGCCTCCATGTTGATGGCTGCTGATTGATCAGGGCAGTGGTTGCTGAAGATTGGGGTGGCTGTGGTAATTTTTAAAATAAGATAACAATGAAGTTTGCCACATTGATTGACTATTCCTTTCACTTGACCACTTGGAGGCCATTGTAGAGTTGTTAACTGGCTAATTTCAATATTATTGTATCTCAGGGAATAGAGAGACCCAAAGAGAGGGAGAGAGATTGGGAACAGACTGTTGATGGAAAAGTCAGAACATACACACAATTTAATGATTAATTTCACCGTCTTAGATGGGTATAGTTTGTGGCTCCCCAAAGCAATTGTAACAGTAACATCAAAGATCACTGATCACAGATCACAATAACAGATATAATGCCAATGAAAAAAATTTAATATTGTGAGAATCACCAAAATGTGACATAGAGACAGGATGTGAGCACGTACTTTTGGAAAAAATGATAATGATAGACTTGCTCGATGAAGAGTTGCCAGAAATCTTCAATTTGTAAAAAAAAAAACCCAAAAACTGCAAAGCCCAATAAAACGAAGTGAGGTGTGTCTGTATGTGACAAAGCCTGGGTGGGAGAGTAGTTAGTTTCTCTCCCTGCTCTAGGAGGCCCAATAACATCCATTCATTAATTCATTGATTGTTGTCTATTTCATTCATGTTTATTTTAGGGCATAGGGACCACTGTCTCTAGATCTCTGACTCTTGATGCAGGGAACTCTCTCTCTCTCTCTCTCTCTCTCTCTCTCTCTCTGTATACATACATGCATACATACATACATATATGTGTGTATGCATGTATGTATACATATACAAAATATAGTCAATTGTAATTAGATTTCAGTAAGTAAAATACATGCAACTTATCCATATTTCACTATGAAATGTAATAAAGCATTTTTAAAAAGTTTTATTCCAAAGGTTTTCCTAAAATGATTCTTTTCCTTTTAAAGGTTGCTGACTCTTGAAATAACAGGTTTATTAATGTCTCATTTAGCTCTTTAGGCATCTAGGTGGCATAGTGAATACAGTGCCAGTTTTAGAGTCAGGAAAATCCATCTTCCAGAGTTCAAATCTGCCCTCAGATACTTACTAGCTGTGGAGCCCTGAGCAAGTCACTTAACCCTGTTTGCCTATTTCTAAAATAAGCTAGAAAAGGAAATGGCAAACCACTTCAGTATCTATGCCAAGAAACCTGCAAATGGAGTCATACAGAGTCAGACACATTTGAAAAATGACTGAACAACATTTCAGTCTTACTTTCTATGGATAAATGATTAGTCTTAGAGAAGGCTGACATAACCCTAGGAAAGCTAACTGTGCTTTTCTCTAAGTGGTAGGGGGGAAAATAGGACTCAGGCTTTTTTGAGGGTCCTAGACCTTTGCTGAGGAGGGACTGGGAAGCAGGGCCATACTCACTGGCTCCCATGAGAACTGCAGCCAGAGTAGTCATGAGGAGAAGAACTGGGAACTTCATTTTGCTGGGAAAAGGAGGAGAAGGGGTAAGTGTTGATGGAGCCACCTGCCAGGGCGCTTATAAAGATGCCAAAGGCAAATGGAAGTTGAGAGAGCTGTGTACTTTCCTTCCTCTACAAGCTCCCTAATCCCTCCCCCCACCTCCTAAAATGGCCTAAAGCCATTTGCTAAGTCAACAAGGGTTGGTTAGGGGTAGATATCTAATTTTTTGTCAGGGAGGTCATGCTGGCAATTGTCATTGTTGTCACCAGGCGTCCAATTGTGGCTTTGTCCAAAACTAGCATAAGAGCAGAGGGCCTACCTGAGCAGCCAGGCCCAAGGATACTGCATGAGAGAGAGCTCCTACTCATTTGCCATATTATCATGGTAGGACCCTCTCCCTGGCCATCCAGAAACCTCATGGTTGTTGTCCAGAAAGTTAGCTTTGGAAGTTCTATTTGTCCAACTCCCTGACTCTAGATAAGATGATTTCCAATTCATTCCAGAGCAAGAATAGTGTTCTAAAGTCTTTCAGAGAAAGAACTGATGAATAGTAGTATTTATAGAATTATTTTACCTGTCTATCTATAAATCTATCTATCTATTTATCTACATATGTCTATTTGTGTCTAATGGTATTCCTCTCTAGTTTGTTTTGGGGGGGAAGAAAAAAATTACATTATAATTTCATTTCATATTTAAAAGGAACAGCGAATTGTATATAATAGATTTGCGGTTTCATATGCAATCATCTTTTTTATTATAATACATTATGCAAATGCTTGTTTTATTCCATAAACGAAAAATGAAATTTAACAAATGTCTTCCAAGGAAGTAAGTATCATTTCTGAATGCAGGGTTCTCAGCTGTTCCATAACCCTACTTTGTTAGGAAAGGACCTAAATGCTCTCTTGAACTCTATTCCTGGGGCACAAGAGAGATTGGCTATTTTGGGGGCAAGGGGTGATTCCTATTTTGGGAATTCCTTCTCGCTTAACCCATGGACCAACTGTACTCCGTGTCTACATATCTCCCAGACCCACAAAAAATTCCAGCCATAGACATTAGAGTCAGACATTCTTATGAAGACCAGCTCATGTAAGTGCTCCATAGATCATTAGACCAGGAATTAGGAAGGTCTGAGTTCAAATGTGGCTTCAGACACTTTACTAGCTGTGTGACTCTGGGTAAGTCATTTAACTTCTGTCCGCCTCAGTCTCCTAATGCTTAAAATGAGTATTACAATAACATCTCCCTCCCATGGTTGTTGTGAGGATCAAATGAGATCATATTGGTAAAGTGCTTTGCAATCCTTAAAGTGCAATGTAATTGCTAACTATTATTATTATATCACATCACACAATCACCCACATTTTTATAGCATTTTAACCAAATTTTACCGAGTAATGTTCTCCTTAGAATATTGAATTGTTGGGGTGGAAGTCCAGATAATTTTTTTGGACTGGACCTTAAGGCTTTGTTTGTTCTTTGCAGAAGCAAGAGAAGCAGTATGAAGTGTTGTAATAGTTCTGACTCTATCACTAGCCAGTAGAAGATAATGTTTTTTTTTTATTTGTTTGTTTCTCTGGACTTCAGTTTCCTCATCTTTGAAACAAGGGGTTTGGGTCAGATTTGTCCTAATGTCCCTTCTAGCTTTGGAACTGAGGAGTCTCTATGTACATTCTGGTTCAGAATGAAGCTATAGGAAGTTGAATGTCCCAGGGGATTGTGGGATAGACAGAGATCTCATTCACCATTTGCTATTGGTAGTTCACAAAGCATAGAATTGAATGTTAATTGTAACCTGGGGACTTGAGAAGAAGTCATGGGAAGGTGAATTACACCTGTAGGGGCCAGTAGTGTCAGAAATGTTGAGAACACACAGGTCACTTCAGAGGTGCTATGGTTCTGGGGTGGTACCTTTTCATCTATTGGATCCAGTCAGTCAGCCAAGTGTCAACAAACATTTGTTAGGCATTATATGCTGGGCACTGTCTTAAATGCTAGGAATGCACTGAAAGACACAAACTTAGGCCTTGCTCAAGCAGCTCATGTTCTAAAGGTTGAACATGAAAAAACTCTGTACATGCAAGATATGTACAGTACAAATGGAAAATGATACCAGAGGTAAGGCAGGGGGATGGAGGAGGGGTGGGAAAGTTCTCCTGAAGGTGGGGTCTGAATTGTCTTAAAATAATTCAAAGAAGTCAGGAGTCAGAGGTGAGGAGGGCTAGCATTTCAGGCTAGTGATAAGGTTAGATAGATGAAATGGCCATCTCTGAGTAGAGCTGGGATGGAGTGGAGGCATACATCATGGGAATTGAGCAGAGTGAGAAATTGTTGAGTTAGGGTACTTGAGGGAGTATACATATATGTATATATATATATATATATATATATATATATGTGTGTGTGTGTGTTGAAGTCCCCTAGTATGAGGACAGGAATAGGGGTAGAAAGACCTTGAGCCATTTACTGGACTTATTGAAACAGAAAGCAGAATGTCTTCTGGGTTGGTAATGCACAAATCTCAGAATCTTCATTGAGTGACAAATTTGGATTGAATGAACCTCAGAGGAGGAGAGGTTACTGAGAGATAGTGATGGAGGAAGATTCTAGAAGGGGCAATGGGGAGCAAGAAGTATTTCACCTAATCTATCATGATCATTGAATCAGAGGCTGTGAATGAATATAACAAGGAAAGGAGACCAGTGATGCAGTATCCTTAAGAAAAAGCCAGTCTTAGTGAGGGCCAGAAGTTGCAGGGAATGAAATAGGAAACAAGTGTAAGATAAAAGCAAGTTTATTACCTATGGAACAAGCATTCTAGAGAGCACAGTGGAAGAGATGGGTGACTTTAGAGTAGGAGATTGAGGGATTTGCCTTGAAGAGGATAAAAATTAAGGAGCAGTCACTGGAGGATGGAGAAAGGGGTTTAAATGATGGCAACCAGGCATTCTAAATCACTGGGATGGGGAGATCCTGGTGGAGTGGGAGTTTGCTCACCATTGAGGATGAGTTGAGACAGAGCATCAGTGCTGGAAAGAGATATTTTAAGAGGAGCTTTTGATTGGAATGTTCATGCCCTTGCTCAAGGTCCACCCTTGTGGCAGGTAGTGGGTGATGCCTTTCCTGATACTTAAAACTATTAGTGCCCCACACCCCAAACTACCTTACAGATAAGTACTTTGTGTTTATTTGCATTTATCATCCTCATATTCTATAAATCTACACATATCACACATATTAATATATACTTCTTATAGTTCCCATTGAATATGGGCTCTTTGTTATTAGAACTGTTTCATTGTATTGGTATTTAAAGTTCATAGCACAGTGCCCAGATTATAGCAAACCCTGATGAATATATGTTGATTATTGATTGATTGATATTATGAGATAACCACTGACTTTCTTTGAGAAATCTCCAATGTCATCTTTATATATTATAAATTCTTAAGAACTCATTTTAACCGAGAAACCTCTCCTTCCCACTCTGCTCACTGGCAAACCCCAATCTTCACCTTACCAACAGCCTCTTGTCAGTCTCTGCAGTGAGACTGCAGAACAGATATTGAAGAGGACAGTAGAAGACAAAGGGGATATATGGTGGCACATGTCAAGCCCCTCTAAGTGTTCCCTGGCAGGTGGTGGCAGTTTCTTTCTTAGCCAATTAAATGAATGTCTGGGTGAAGTTGTCAAAGGAGTTAATATTTAAAGTATTATTTTCAGCCAGGGAGGGCTGCAAATGAGGAAAGTTCTTCTGCAAAGTAGCAAGGTGCAAAATAAACCTATAAAAATTATTAGTATTCCTATGCAGTACCAACAAAATCAAAGAAGAGAAATTCCATTTTAAAAAGTACAAAATACATAAATATCTGCGTGGTAGTCTGCCAAGATATATGTAAAATTCATGCAAATAAAGCATAAAATACTCTTTACATGTATAAAGTAAGACAAGTGAAGAGATATTCTGTGTTCATGTTTGGGCCATGCAATTGTAATAAAAGTGGAAATACTATAGACTTAATGCTATATAACAGTCAAATTATGAAGGGAATACTTTATGGAACTAGATAAAACAAAAGATTCATTTGGAGGACCAAAAGATCTAGAATATTGAAGAAAATGCCAAGTAAAAATCATTAGGAATGAAGTGAGGCATAGATAGTATCACCAGACCTCAAATCATATTATAAAATGGTAATTATAAAAAGTATTTGACTCTGGTTAAAAAAATAGAAAATATTAGCAGTAGAGCTGACACTCTAGTATCATTGCCCAGAAAACCCCAGATGGAGTCACAAAAACTCAGACATGACTGAACAACAAGAAATCTGGAAGCCTTTCCATCAGGTCAGGGGTGAGACAAGTTGTCCATTATCATCATTACAATTTAGTATTTTACTAGAAATGCTAACTATAGTGATAAGACAAGAAAAAAGGAAAGGAAGAAATACCACAGACAATGAGGAAACAGAAATGTCTTTTTTTGCAGATCATGTGATGCTGTACCTAGAGAATCCTCAAAAGACAGCTAAAAAACAAAATGAACAACTAACAATTCCAGTAAATTTGCAGCATATAAAATAAACTCATAGAAGTCATCAGCATTTTTGCATATTACCTTTAAAATTCAATCAGTAGAGCTAGAGAAATTCTACTTAAAAGAACTACAGACTGTTTAAAATACTTGGGAGTTCCCATACCAAGATATGCACAAGACTTATATGGCTAGAATTATGAAACACTCTTCACATAAATAAACACAGATTTAAGTAAGTGGAAAAATATCAGTTGATCACAAATAGGCTAAGCCAAGATAATAAAAATAACAGTCTTCAAATTAGGTTACTTATTCAGTGCCATGCCAATGAAACTACCTAAGAATTACATGATAAAGCTGGAAAAAATAATAACAAAATTCATCTGGAGGAGCAAAAGGTCAAGAATATCACGGGAAGCATTGAAAAAAATAAGTGAGGGGGCCTAATGATAACAGATTTCAAACTATACTACATAGTTATAATTGTCAAAACAATTCGGTACTGGGTAAGAGTGAGGTTGATCAGTGAAACAGATTAGGTATTCGATATACATAATCAATTGAGCACAGTCACCTAGGGTTTGACAAACCTCCAAATCCCAGCTAGTGGAAGAAGAACTTACTATTTAACAAAAACTGTTGGGAAAACTGGAAAGTAGACTAACATAGATCAACATCTCACACTATATATTAGATAAATTCAAAATGGGTACATGACTTAGACAAAAAGGAGACTACCATAAGCAAATTAATGGAGCATGGAAGGAATTACTTGTCAGCCATGGATAAGGGAACAGTTCATGATGAAATAGACAGAGATAGGTACATAGGAGGTATACAGATACACAAGAGGTAAAATGAATACTGTTGACTGTATAGAATTAAAATGTTTTTGCACAAAGAAAACAAATGCAGATAAAATGAAAAAAAAATACCAGGAAATTGGGGGTGGGGGAAATTTTGCAACTAATTTTTCTAATAAAAGTCTCACTTCTAAAATATATTGAAAACAAAGTAAAATTTACAAGAATAGGAGCCATTCCCCGATCGATTAATGGACAAAGGATATTCATAGGCCATTTTCAGAGGAAGAAATCCAAGTTATCAGTAACCATATGAACGATGTTGTAAATTAGAGAAATGCAAATTGAAACAATCCTGAAGTAGCAGTTCACACCCATTAGATTGCCTAAGATGACAAAAAAGGAAAATGGCAAAGGCCAGAGGAAATGTGGGAAAACAGGTGAATGAATGTACGATTGGTGGAACTTCTGAACTAGTGTACCTATTCTGGAAAGTAATTTGAAACTCTGCCCCAAATGGTATTATTTTATGTCCCTTTGTCCCTGTGATACCACTGTTCCCCAAAAGGTTAAGGAAAGAGCAAAAAGACTCATATGTAAAATACATATAAATATCTGAAAGATATATTTATATGTCAGCCCTTGTGTGATAAAGCATTGGAAACTGAGGGGATGTTTATCAATTGGAGAGTGACTGAACCAGTTATGGTATATCAATGTGATAGAATTTTATTGTGGTATAAGAAGTGATGAAGTGGATGTTTCAGAAAAGCCTGGTAATATTTTTATGAATGAATGCAAAATGTAGTGAGATAAAGCACTGTATCCACCTCCTTATAGAGATAGAATAGATATTTAATGCTGAATGAAGCATACATTTTGGACTTGGCCAGTGCCAGCATTGGTTTTGCCTGACTACATACTTACATACACAGATACATACATATGTTTGCATAGGTTTCAATGAGATTTTTTTCCCCTTTTTTAAAAAAACTGCAGGTGGGGTGGCGAGGAGAGAAAATAAACACTTGATAATTAAAAAAATAAAATACCCTCTAAAAACTGTGACATATGAATACAACAGAATATCATTGTGTGGTAAAAAAGGAATATAAGAAATTCAGAAAGACTGGAGGGAGATTTGTGCCAAGTGATGCCCTGTGAAAAAAGCAGAGATGAAAGAACAGTGTGCAGAATGACTACAACAATGTAAACAAAAAATCACTAAGAAGAAATGGAAATCTGAGTAACTGAGTGACCAACAATGATCCCAAAAAGAGGATAATTATACATACCACTCTGCACCAGGGCAGAGAGGCTGGTGATTACCAGGGCAGAATGTTGTATATGTTGTCAAATGCAATTACTGGACAGGCAGTAATTTGGAGGGGTTAATATTTGCAGAAGTTACTACCATGTAAAACAAAAAAATATCCATGAAGCATTTAAAAAAAAACAAGATGTGAGAATAATGAGAGGTAAGCTGGTGAAGAGGAGCTAAGGTGTGTGGGATGTGGGAGTGGAAGAAAGATATGGGAAGATACATGAATGTAACAAATTGTCAAGCTCAGAAATCAGCCTCAGTAATGAATGGGGCCAAGAGCAGCTGATCAATTGTCGCCAACATGCTTTTATCCTGTCAGCCTCGTTTTCGCTAGCTAAAGGTCCATGGTGGAAATCATGACATGCCTTGGAACTCCGAGTTCTAATCCTGGTCATGGCCCTGGCCATGACTTTGAATTTTGGCACATCACTTCCCCTCACTGGACTTGGATTTGTCCTCGAAATAACTATCCACCCACTTTGCTTTTCCCCAGCTCAGTTGTGAGAGAAGAATGAACAATAGATGCAGTAGAATGCTGATAAATTGAAGGGAGGGGGGCCATTAAAATGTGGAATGTTTTTAAATTTTCATTATTTAGAGCAGACCAATTGTCATATATTCTATTTTTAGTTCTTTCTTGTATCACAGATTGCAGCCCAAACCCTAGATTGTTGATCATGCTGTTGGTCAAATAAAGGAATGTGGATGACTTTGCCTGGTGTATTCCCACCTGGATCTGGACAAAGAGGTCTCAGGATGAGTTTATTGAGGGATGATCAGTTGCCATGTCACTTAGGGGGAAAGAAGGATGGCCCAGGATTATCAGTGACAAGCCTAGCCCTCAGCTAGGGCTAGGGATACTGCAGGGTCCCCAAACCTTCTTCCCTGGGTTCCTGTCCTTTTCATGCTTACCTGCTGTGTGACACCTGAGTCTTGGTTTCCCAATGTTTTGGTTAGAATCTGTGTTAATTTGGAAGACCTGGTTTACCTGCATGACTGAAAGGAAATGAGTGTGTGTGTGTGTGTGTGTGTGTGTGTGTGTGTGTGTGACTGTGTGTGTATGAATATCAATGCCATTAAACCCATAAGCAGACAATTTTTCTCCAGGAGGATGGATATGTCCATCTCTGGGGTTCATAGCCTGCCCCTTCTGTCATTTCCAGTAGGAGGGTGAAAAGGTCAAAGCAAAGATCCCTAGCACTGGTACTGTTCCTACTATGTAAAGCCAGGTAAGTACTAGGTTCATGGCTTGGTTATAAATTGTACAGTAGAGATGAGACCTGAATTTCTCATGGTCTACGTTGGGGTCTAAATTGCTGAGTTCTCAATCAAATCCCTAGTTTTCAACATTTGGAACGAAAAGCTATCCTTTCTGATTTTTAGTTATGACTCTTACTGCCTTTAATTGAGGTGCTGAGGATTAGAAGCTCTACCTTAATCTCCTCACTTAGAATTCATTTCTCAACAATGTTATAACCAATTTAGCCCTAGGCAGAGTAGGCTGGCTTCCAAGTAGTGAGATTTATGTGGCCCTGCCTCTCCTTCAAATTCTTCTCTGCGGAGAACATGCAAATAGGAAAAGGACCTACATGTACAAAAATATTCATATCAGTTCTTTTTGTTGTGGCAAAAAATTGGAAATTGATATGGCTGAGCAAATTGTGGTATATGAATGTAATGCAATACTATTGTGCTATAAGAAATGATGAACAAGCTGACTTCAGAAAAACCTGGAAAGACTTATATGGTCTGATGTTGAGTGAAGTGAGCAGAACCAGGAGAGCATTGTACACAGCCATGTTGTGCGATGACTAATTGACAAACTTAATCCTTCTCAGCAATACAAATACCTAAGACAGCTCCAAGGACCTCGTGATGGAAAATGCTACCTACATACAGAAAGAACAATGAGTTTGAATGCAGATTGAAGCATACTATTTGCTTTTTTTTCTTCTGTTGTGTTTTGTTTCCTCTTTCTGGTGGTTCCTCTTATTGGTTCAAATTCTTACTTACAACATCACTTAATGTGAAAATATGTTTAACATGAATTAATATGTATAGCCTATCAGATTGCATGACACCTTGGGGAGGGAGGTAAGCAGGAAGGGGGAGAAAAATTTAAAACTCAAAAGCTTATGGAAGTGATTGTTGATAATCCAAAACAAATTAATTTAAACAAATTAATAAACAAATCTTCCCTGTGGCCCTTGACACAACTGGTCACTCACTTCTCCTTGACTCTCTTCTTTCTCTAAGATTTCATGACTACTCTCTCCTGGTTCTACTTGATCGTTCATCCTGTTTGGCAACTCCTTCCCTGTTTCTTTTGCTGAATCTTCCTCCATGTCACCCCCACTAACTATGGGGGTTCTGTGTGGCTCTGGCCTGGGCCCTCTTCTCTTCCCTTTTCCCTCTAAACTATTTCACTTGGTGATCTCATCAGCTCCCATGGATTCAATTATCATCTCTATGCAGATAACTCTCACATCTATTGATGCAGCCCTAACCTCTCTCCTGATCTCCAGTCTCTCATCATGAACTCCCTAATGGCATTCTCAAACTGATTCTCCCACAGAAGTCTTAAACTCAAAGTATCCCAAACTGAACTCATTGTCTTCACTACCTACTCTGTACCCTCAACTCTCTTCTTTTCCTAATTTCTCTATTACTATTAAGGGGACCATCATCAACTCAGTCTTACATGTTTGCAAATTAGGTATTGTCTTTGACTCTTACTACACTCACACCATCCCACCCAATTTAAAATCCTTGTCAAATTCTATCATTTCTACCTTTATAATATCTCTTTTTATATTTCTCTCTTCTGCCGCTGCCACAACCCTGGTCCATACTGTCATTACTTTGCAGCTGGACTATTGCAAGAGCTTGCTGGTTGGTCTCCCAGCCTTGTCTCTCCCTACTCCAATCCATCCTCCATTCAAAACTGATCTTCCTAGAACATAAGTGTGACCAAATTCCTCAAACTCCACTGGCTCCCTATTTTTCTCAGAATCAAATAAAAATTTCTCTGCTTTGCTTTTAAGTCTCTTCTTAATTTGCCCCCTTCTTGTCTTCACAGTTTTCTTATATCTTCCTCCCTTTCATGTATTCCATGATCCAGTGACAGCGACCTCCTTTCTAACTCTCAGACACTACACTCCATCTTCTGACTCTGGGAATTTGCACTGGCTGTCCTCCACGCCTGGAAAGCTCTGCCTCCTCATCTCTCTCTCCTGAATTTCCTGACTTCCTTTAAGTTTCATATAAATTCTAGTCTTCTACAGGAAGTTTTTTTTTACAACCTTCATTTATCTTGTGTCTTCCCTCTGAGACTGCTAAAAAATTTTTCTGAATTTATCTTTTTTGTGCATAGTGTTGTCCATGTTGTCTTCTCCATCTAACTGTGAACTCCTTGAAGTCAGGGAATTTTTTTCCCCCTTTTTTTGTATCCTCATTTTTTAGCACAGTGACTGGCACATAGTAGGTGTTTAATAAGTTCCAGGTGACCTGATTTGTCTGGAGGCAGGTGGAACAATATCGAAAGTTCTATCATTAGTAATTCACATATACTTAACTGTTGTTTCATCTATGGAGTCAGTTTTTCAAAAACTAGATCTCCTTTGGAAGGGGTACAAGGTAAGTCTTCAACACTTCAGGGAGATGGAGTTTTCTTGATCTTGTTTTCCTTCTCAGCACTTGCAATGGAAATGTTAAAAGAATATTAAAAGAGATAGATGAAGAGGAAAAGAAGTAAAAAACAGTATGAGGTGACAAGGCTTGGTCATGGTAGCATTACTGCTTTCATCTCTGTGAAAGATTCATGTACTGGATCTCATCCCACATAGTTCTGGCCAACTGTTTGCACACACTTCCTTTTTTCTATGAGGATGTTGGCCTTCAGTGCTCCATGGACTGGACAGACACACGACAGTGCGTTCCACAATATTCTTCCTGTTTCCCATTCTCAACTCTGAATTGCAAGGTATCTTCACAGCATTAGAATGGGAGGTTACCAGAAGCTCAGTTTCCTCATCTATGAAATTTGTACAATAATATTTATATTATCTACCTTATGGTGTAGTTGGGGGAGTATACTGTGTTGTTTTTTTCCTTTTTTTCTCTATAAATTTTATTTTTTTAAATAATTTTTAAACATAAATAAATTTGTATTAAAAATAATAAATTTTAAAAAAAGGAAATAGACAGCAAAATTATATGAAGTGGGGGACCTTTACCTCACCCTCTCAGAACTAAATATATCTAACCACAAAATAAACAAGAAAGAAGTTAAGGAGGTTAATAGAATTTTAGAAAAGTTAGACATGGTAGACCTCTCAAGAAAATTGAATCATGGCAGACAGGAATATGTCTCAGCAGTACATAGCAGCTACAAAAAAATAATGACCATGTACTGGGGCATAAAAACCACACAATCAAGGGCAGAAATGCAAAAATATTAAATGCATCCATTTCAAATCATGATGCAATAAAAACTACATGTAATAAAGGGCCCTGGAAAGATAGACCAGGAGCAGGTAGGTGGTGCAGTGGATAGAGCTCTGGCCTTGAAGTCAGGAGGACCTGAGTTCAAATCCAGTCTCAGACACATAACACTCACTAGCTGGGAGACCCTGGGCAAGTCACTTAACCGCATTGCCTCATCAAGAAAAAAAACAATGAAAGAAAGTAAGATAGATGAAAAATTAATTGTAATATAAGTAATCTAATCCTAAAGAATGAGAGGGTCAAAATACAAATCACAGAAATAATCAATAACTTCATCTAAGAACAGCATAATAATGAGATGACAAATTAAACTTATGGGATGCAGCCAAAGCAGTTCTTAGGGGAACTAAATGTTTACATGAATAAAATAGAGAAATTGGAGATTAATGAATTGGGTATGCAATTAAAAAAGTTAGAAAAAGAACATATTAAAAATCCCAACGACATAACAAATTAGAAATTCTGCAAATCACAGGAGACATGAATGGCATTGAAATTAAGAAAACTATTGAACTAACAAACAAAACCAAGAGCTGGTTTTATGAAAAAAAAAAAGATAAATCTTTGGTTAATTTGATTAAAAAAAAAGAGGAAAGCCAGATTTCCAGTATTAAAAATGAAAAGGGTGAACTCACCACCAAAGAAGAGGAAACTAAAATAATAATTAAGAACTATTTTGCTCAACTATATGCCAATAAATCTGACAATCTTAGTGAAATGGATGAATATTTACAAAAATATAAATTGCTCAGATTGAGAGAAGAGGAAATAAATATTTACATAACCCCATTTTAGAAAAGAAAATTAAGCAAGCCATCAATGAATTCCCCAAGAAAAAGTCTCTAGGGCCTGATGGATTTACAAGGAAATTCTACCAAGCACTTAAAGAACAATTAATTCTAACACTATATAAAATATTTGGAAAAATAGTCAAAGAAGGAATCATACGAAACTCTTTTTATGAAAAAAACTATGGTGGTGATATCTAAACTGGGAAGAGCTAAAACAGAGAAAGAAAAGTATAGACCAAGTTCCTTAGTGAATTTAAATGCAAAAAGAAAAGAAAAGAATAAAATATTAATAAAGAGGTTACAGAAACTTATCATGAGGATAATAAACTATGATCAGGTGGGATTTATACCAGGAATATAAGGCTGATTCAATATTAGGAAAACCCTCAGCATAACTGACCATATGAACAACAAAACTAACAGAAATCATAAGATTATCCCAAGAGATGCAGAAAAAGCTTTTGACAAAATACAACATATGTTCCTATTAAAAACACTTAAGAGCATAGGAATACATGGTGTTTTCCTGAAAATTATAAGTAACATCTATCTAATACCACCAGCAACCATTATATGTAATGGGAATAAGCTAGAAGTATTTCCAATTATATTAGGGGTAAAACAAGGATGTCCATTATCACTACTGTCATTCAATATTATACTAGAAACGTTAACTTTAGCAATAAGAGAAGAAAAAGAAATTGAGGGAATTAGAACAGGCAGTGAAGAAATAAAGCTATCATTCTTTGCGGATGATATGATGGTATACCTAGAGAATCCTAGAGAACCAACTGAAAAACTACTTGAAATAATTCATACCTTTAGAAAAATTGTGGGATATAAAATGAATCCACAAATATAATCAGCATTTTTATATATTATTAACAAAGACCAACAGTAAGAGATAGAAAGAGAAATTCCATTTAAGGTAATTGTAGACAATATAAAGTATTTGACAGTCTACCTGCCAAGACAAGGCTAGGAAGTATATGAACACAATTACACAACTCTTTTCACACAAATAATGTCATGTTAAAATTATTGGAAAAATATCAGCTGCTCATGTGTAGGCTGAGGTAATATAATAAAAATGACAATTCTACCTAAATGAATTTACTTATTTGGTGTCATACCAATCAAACTACCAAAACACTAATTTATAGAGCCAGAAAAAATAGCCACAAAAGTCATCCGGAAGAAAAAAACATCCAGAATATCAAGTGAATTAATAAAATGAAATGCAAAGAAAGGTGGTTTAGCTGTACCAGAACTTGAAACTGTTTCATAAAGCAGTAATTGTCAAAACTATTTGCACTAGCTAAGAAACAGAGTGGTGGATCAGCAGAATAGGTTAGGTATACAAGACAGAGTAGTAAATGACTATAGTAATAATCTACAGTTTCAGAAACTCAAAAACCCTAGCTTTTGGGATAAGAACTCACTATTTGACAAAAACCGCAGGAAAAGTTGGAAAATGGTATGACAAAAACTTGGCATAGACCAACATCTTACACCATATACCAAGATAAAGTCAAAACAGGTACAAAATTTAGACATAAAGAGTGATATTATAAGTAAATTAGAAGAACAAGGAATTGTTTACCCTTCAGCACTATGGAGAACGGAAGAATTTATGACCAAACAAGAGACAGAGAACCTCATGAAATGGAAAATGGATAATTTTCATTACATTAAACTAAAAAGTTTTTGCACAAACCAAGCCAATGCAACCAAGATTAGAAGGGAAGCAGAAAGCTGGGAAAATTTTTTTACAGCCAATGTCTCTGATAAAGGCCTCATTTCTCAAATATATAGAGAACTGAATCAAATTTATAAGAATGCAAGTCATTCCCCAGTTGATAAATGGTCAAAGGATAGGAACAGGCAGTTTTCAGAGGAAGAAATTAAAGCTATCTATAGTCATATAAAAAGATGCTCTAAATCACTCTTGATTAGAGAAATGCAAATTAAAACAACTATGAGGTACCACATCACACTTATCTGATTGGCTAACATGACAAACAAGAAAATGAAAAATGTTGGAGAACATATGGGGAAATTGGAACACTAATTGATTATTTGTAGAGCTGTGAACTGATTCATCCATTCTGGAGAGCACTTTGGAACTACGCCCAAAGAGCTATTAAACTGTGCATACCCTTTCACCCAGCAACACCACTTCTAGCTCTATATCTCAGAGATCATAAAAATGGGAAAGGGACTCACATGGACAAAAATATTTATAGCATTTTTTTTGTGTTGGCCAAAAATTAGAAATTGAGAAAATGCCCATCTATGGGGGAATAGCTGAAGAAGTTTGTGATATGTAAGTGTAAAGGAATACTATTGTTCCATAAGAAATAATGAGCAGGTAGACTTCAGAAAAACCTGGAAAGATTTATATGAACTGATGCTGACTTATGTGAGCAGAACCAAGAGAACATTGTACATAGTAACAGAAACATTGTGCAAGGAAAGACTTTGTTAGATTTAACTCTTCTGAGCAATGCAATGATCTAAGACAATTCCAAAAGATTCATAATGAAAAATGTTATCCTCAACCAGAAAAATAACTATGAAGTCTGAATGCAGATTGAAGTATACTATTCTCTCTCTCTCTCTCCTCTCTCTCTCTCTCTCTCTCTCTTCTCTCTCTCTCTCTCTCTCTCTCTCTCTCTCTCTTTCTCTCTTTCTTTTTTTATTTCTTATGAAGTTTCCTTTTGGTTCTGATTCTACTTTAAAACATGATGAATGTGGATATATGTTTAATATGGTTGTACATGTATAGCCTGTATCAGATTGCATGCTGTCTTGGGGAGAGTGGAGAAGAGGGAGGGAGAGAAAATATAGAATTCAACATCTTATGAAAGTGAGTGGTGAAAACTAAAAATGAATAAACTTTCAAAAATTTTATAATAAAATCCCAAATTCTAGCATAATCTGTACTGAAGAAACTTGAAAGACCTTTCTCAGAAGTTTAGAGTCACAAAAGGCATGTCTGCTTTCACCACCAATATTTAACATAGCTAGAAAAATTGCTATAAATACTAAGAAACAAAAAAAAATTGATACTATGAATAGGCAATGAAGAAACAACATTAGAGTTATTGACAAATTCTATTGTGTTTTACCTCTTATTCAGTCATTTTCAAGCCAGGTTTGATTCTTTGTGACCCCATTTATTTTGCCATGTCCTTCTCCATCTTATTTAACAAGTGAGGAAGCTAAGGTAAACAGGGTTAAGTGACTTGATTTTTTATATCTAGAAAACCTTGGAGATTCAACCATTACTATTTGAAACAATGAGTGGGATATGTAAACAAATTTACAAAACAATTAACCTCCCTCTATTTTACTAACAAAACTCTGCAAGAAGAGATGAGTTAGAGAAAAGAAATGCCACTCAAAGTAGTAACTGAATGAGGGCTGAGTCCTGGGAGAATCTTCAGGGGACCTCCATGGGGATTTATTAGGCAGCCTTTGAAATTATGTAATGATGTGCAATAGAGGGGACCTAGCAATCACTTCACAGCATGTGAGGTATTCTATGACTGTTGGTTAGTTGTTGGCTGCTAAAGGAAAGTCTTTTAATTGGCTGCTGAGCTAGGAACTAAATGTGAATGCCAAAGGCCAAATCAATGTTTTATTTTCTGGTCATAATTGAGACAATGACTTCTGTTAGAGTCTGAGAGTCTTGAATCCTCTTGATCTTTGATAGGGGGTGAAGGCAGGCTGAGTGATTGAGCTGAAGGGAATGGAGCAATCTGGGAAATGATCCAGGGCAGAGGAGTTTGTGCCTGGGTCCAGGGTGTGGTCATGTGTCAGAGGGCCTTTTCTATAGTTAACAGGGAACAGTTTGGATTGAATCCTCTTAAGAATGAAACTATCCCATTTGCAGGAAAGATGGCTGTGGTAGACAACCTGTCTTCTTTGTTCTTCTAGACCCCACATCACTCATTCATACATTTGATTCATTTAATACCTATTGTGTGCAAACCCTGAGTTACGTATCACCACTCAGAGGGCTCCCCATCTTCAAGAAGATTACAATATATTTGAAGGGATAGGATTTGAACAGAATTTATTGAAACAACAAGTGAGATGTGTTAAGTGACATAATAATAGTAATAGCTCACATTTCTATAGCACTTTCCCCATGCTGACCCTACCAATAAGGTAGTACAAGTCTAATCACTCCTGTTTTTACAGTCAGTTAATCAATAAATATTTATCAAACACTCACTATATACCAGGCACTGTGCTAATTGATGAGAACAAAAAGAAGGTAAAAGACAGTCCCTGATCTCAAGGAGCTCACAGTCTAAGAAGGGAGACAGAGCATACACAGGTATACACAAATAACCTATATTCAGTACAAATAGGAATCAACAGGGGTTGGGAAAGTCTTCCTATAAAAGGTAGAGTTTTCCCTAGGATTTGGAGGAAGCCAAGGAAACCAGAAGGCAGAGATGAGAAGGGAGAGTATTTTTGGTATGGGGGATGGTCACTCAAAGTGTCTGGAGTCAAGAGATGGAATGTCTTATTGAGGAACAGCACTTAATAAGAGTATGGAGGTGAGAGGGGGCATGAAGTAAAGTATAAAGAGACTGGGAAGGTAGAGAGAAGCAGATCATGAAGGGCTTTAAAAGTCAAACAGAGGATTTTATATTTAATCCTGGAGGTGATAGGGAGTCAATGGAGTGTATTAAATGGGTGTGGTTGTGTGACATGATCTGATCTGTGCTTTAGAAGTCTCACTTCTGTAGCTGAGTGGAAGGTGGATTGGAGTGAGAAGAGACTTTTGACAGGCCAAAAAAACCCACCAGGCTTGGCTCTTAGGATGGGCTGTATAGAATGAAGCTAAGCTGTGTACCTAATCCCCTTCCCTTCATTAGAGTCTGAGGTGGTATAAAGTGGAAGGAGGTATGTGTGAATGAAGATTATGTTCCTCATGTTGGAGCTACATGTCTAAATATTTGTGATTATACCTTTTGATGTAAACATTTCTTTTCAAAAGCTAATTTAACTGTTAGTGGCTAAAAAGAACTTGGGCACAAGGACCTCCATATATTTGGTGGGGGGACAACAAATTCCATATGCTTGGGGTCATTTATAGGGAGCCTACATATCCCTAATCCTCTTAAAGGTACTGGAGAACTGTGGGGGAGAAATAAAATGTAACATACCTGGCCTTTAGGCAGTGAGGGTAAGGGTAGTCTGTGTTACATGTAAATGTCTTTAATTCCCCAGGCTCCACTTATAATTTTAGGATTTTCTCAAAATCTCTCTCTCTCTCTCTGTTCCTCTCTCTCTCTCTCTCTCTCTCTCTCTCTCTCTCTCTCTCTCTCTCTCTCTCTCTCTCTCTCTCTCTGTCTTTCTTTCTGTCTGTCTCTGTCTCTGGTTCTTTCTTAGTGAGAGCCCGGCCAAAACTTTCTTGGTTGGTTTCCCCAGGACCAAACTTTCTATCTGTGATGTGGGGGATATCTGTGAATACTTTGGAAGAATTGAACTAAATTAGGACTGTTGGATATCTTCTTTTTGGACACACATTGGTGTCTTTCTTCACATTTGTTTCCTCTGTGTCTGTCTATTACTTGTCTGCATTTGTGTGGGTGTGAAGGAGCCGGGGAACTAAGGTGGCAGATGGCATTTTAATAGGTTGGGGAAGGACAGGGATTTCTACAGATATGGTTGGATACCTCCCTGGGTACCAGGGAGCCTGGGTACCAGGAATCCCTAGTTCACCCTCTGTCCAAGGTCCTCCCCTGCCAGCAGTTACTTCAATAGAGACACACACCAGGTTTGATGCTCTAGTTTAATAGTTTAGATTCATGCAATATGTTCTTAATGATTTCCTTTAAGTAATCCTTTTTCTTAATGATTCCTTTAGGTTCACATCTTCATGCCTCTCAATAATATAAAGGGACAGAATTGGTCTGGAAGAAAGATAAATGGAATGAGATAATGGCTCCAATGTGAACCTGAGGTAGCTGGGGCCACCCCAGTCAACCCAGACCTTCCCTTTCACTGAGCCCACCCACCCTCCTGTACCACACTGAGCCCAGGGATGGGGACAGAGGCTTACAGCAGGTGACAGAATGATGCATGTTGCACATACAAGTGGATGAGGAACACGTCTTCCTGCTCTGCAGGTTAAACTACAGAAAGGGAATAGATACAAAAAATCTGGAAGGGACCTGGTCTACTGGCAGTTCCTCACACATGTCACTCCATCTCCCATCTCTTGGCCTCCACACTAGCCACCGTCCACATCTAGAATGCTCTGCCATCTTCCCTGCTTCCTTCTGGACTCAGTTCAAATCTCACCTCTGCAAGAGGCCTTACCTGGTCTTCCCAGGTCCTCATCCTTTACAGATTACTTTCATGCAGTCTTTCTCTACATCTTGTATTTATCTAAATATTTATCTCTTGTCTTTCCCATTCGAATATGTGCTCCTTAAGGGCAGGGACTCTGGTTTTGTTGATTGTTTTTGCTTTTCTTTGTATCTCCAGTGCTTGGTCCAGTGCCTGACACCTAAGACCTGCTTAATAAATGCTTGTTGACTGACTGACTGACCTTGGGGATGTCTGAAAGCTAACATTATGTATTGACCAAGAAAGGAAAGGCTTAGCTATCCTCACCCTCAGAAATAGGTTTAAATGTTTTGCTTAAGTTTGGAGAATGGACTATTCATATTAGCGGATAGAGATGAGGGTTACAAGCCTGGGAAGGGAATCATGTAGGGGTTCGTTCTGGGGCTTATCTTTGGATATACTCACCCAATTAATTTTGAAATGCCGTGAAAATTTTTTTGAAAAGTTCTGAAACTGAAAATTGGTTAGTGCTGTGTTAGTAGAAGTTCTCAAATCTTTCTCCCCAACATCCCACCTTCATGAGGATCCCCTGAAGCATGATCTCTTCACGGCATACAAAGCCCTTTATGAAAATGATCACTGTAGATTCCCCCTGCCCCAAATCTATTTATTTAGGTGAGGAAACTGAGGCTCCAGCAAATTAAATGACTTTTCTAACTACACTCAACTAATAAGTGTGGAATTTGAAAACAGATTTCCTGACTCTGAGTGGAGTGAACATGTTTTCTCTTTCTCCCAAGACATGCCCCAGACATAAGCTCTAAAGAAGTAACTGAATGTACTGCTCCCCTACCCCAGCCCACCCAGAGACCATGTGTAACTGTCTGTATAGGGCTAGGCCCATACCCAGAGCAAATGAGCAAGGGATATTGGCTTGAGACAGAAATAGATACTCACTTTTAGTGGTATATTTTCTTGACTGTTGGGAAGGTGAAGTTGTGATCTGTGAGACTCCGTCTCTGCTGAGGCCCGCGTCGCTGCTGAGCCTGCTGTCTCTGCTGAGGCCGTCGTCGCTGCTGAGCCTCCTGTCTCTGCTGAGGCCCGCGTCGCTGCTGAGCCTGTTGTCTCTGCTGAGGTCGTTGAATCTGCTGAGGACTATATCTCTGGAACTGGGGCAGTAGAATCCTGTCCAGCTGCAGAGCCAATTATTAAACTTTGAGGTATTCAAATTTTCCCCACCTTGAGCTGAATAGTGAAAGGCATCTGGGCAGTAACCATTCTTAAAGGATAATAAAGAGCCTCTTCCTAGGGCTTGGGTTTGGGGGCCTTCTCCAGGAGGAAAGAGAATTGCTTGGGCAGAGCAGCAACCTGTCCTTCTAGGGACTTATGTCCTTTGTAGGAAAGGGAAGTATAAGCAAACTTTGGTGATATTGCAGCTGCATTCACGACCATCACAATGAAGAGAGTATCTCAATAAAGTGAGTTACATGGTTTTTGGTTTCTCAGTGCATATAAAAGTTATATTTACATTATAATGTAATCTATTAAGTATGCAATAGTATTAAGTCTAAAAACCAAAGTATATACCTTGATTAAAAATTTTGTTGTTCAGACATTTTTTGTTGTATCTGCCTCTTTGTGACCCCATTTGGACTTTTCTTGACAAAGATGCTACAGTGGTTTGCCATTTCCTTCTCTAGACCATTTTATAGCTGAGAAAACTGAGGTACACAAAGTTAAGTGACTTGCCTAGTTTCACATACTTTGTAAGTGTCTGAGGTCAGATTTTAACTCAGAAAGATGAATCTTTCTGATTCCAAGCCTGGCACTCTATCCACTGCACCACTTAGCTGCCCCATTAAAAAATATGTATATTTCACAGCTAAAAATGCTAACCATTATCTGAAACTTCAGGAACTTACAATCTTTTTATGTTAGTGGAGAGTCTTGCCTCTATGTCGGTGGCTGGTGACTAATAAGAGTGTAACTGATGAAAGTTGGGGTGTCTCTGGCAATTTGTAACAATGAAGTTTGCCACATCAATTCACTCTTCCTTTCACTTGAGCACTTAGAGGCTATTGTAGAGTTATTAAATGGCCTAATCGTTGTATCCCAGGAAATAGGGAGGCCCAAGGAGAGGGAAAGAGATCAAGAGGAGCCTGTTGGTAGAAAAGTCCGTACAGAGTCAACATTTATGTGGGTGCAGTTTATGGCTTCCCAAAGCAATTACAAAAATGTCATGAAAGATCACTGATCACACATCACCACTACAGATATAATAATAAAAATATTGATAAAAATTTTGAAATATTGTGAGAATTAGCAAAATGTGACACAGATACACGATGTGAGCACATATTGTTGGAGAAAAATGGTGCTACAAGAGGAGCCCCATGCAGAGTTGTCAGAAACCTTCCATTTGTAAAAACAAACAAACAAATCAACAAATGAGAAACAAAGCAAAATATCTGCAAAATATAATGAAGCCAAGGGAGGTATGTCTATATGGGGGAGAGCCTAGGTGAGAGAGCAGTGAGTTTCTCTCCCTTCTCTTGAAGGCCCTATAGCATTCATACATTAATTGATTCATTAATTTATTAAATTCACACATTGATTTGACAGATTGTAACCTCTTCCCTTTTGTATTCCAAATTCTTATTTACTTTAGGACTTGGGTAATAATTTGAAGAGAGTGGAGAACTTTCAGGGACTTGTGGAAGACTACCAGATGCTCCTACCTACCCCCTAAATTTCATGCTCCCCCCAAAAAAGTTTCCTAACAACTAAGTTTTGAAAATACTGGCCAAAAAACCATGGAAGAAAACAGTGAGGCAATGATGTCTCAGATTGTGTATTTTCTGGAACAAGAAACTGCCTGTAGAAGGGGAAAGAGATCTGGATGCTGGCGCCTAGAATTACTATTTCTCCCTTTCCTTCTCTTAGTGTTGACAGACTTCCAGTCTACTCCTTGGACTGCAAAGCACAGAGAGACACTTCAGTCATACTGATTGTCTCTAATGTTCTGTAGGTGAGCACAACAGACCTGGGAAGTGTGAATCCCGAGTTGCCACTCAGGAGTCCTTTGCATCTGGCATGACTGGGCAATGGAAATGATCATCCTGGGAGCAGAAGCAGGGCCGCCAGCAAGAGAAGGTTCTGAGTGCTGGAGACTATCACCTAATGTAATGTGCCCTGGTCTGGAAAACCAGGGAAATCAATTTCTCTCCCAAACATTTATCTTCTCTATTTTTACTCTGAGATTCAAGGCTAGGGTACTGGACATGGGTAGAAATTCTTGTTGGAAGATAAGGATGAAGCGATAGGTTAAACACACACACACACACACACACACACACACACACACACACACACATGCAACAATTTTCAATCAATATGTCACATCATCCCCTAAGCTAAATTCAGAACCCAACATCCTGGGCAGGCAGAATCCTGCAGTTCCCGTGCATACATGCCAGGTAGACTGTGGTGAGGTCACTTGCTTGGTGGCTTGAGTGTAGCTTCTCCTGGTGGGCATCAATGAAACTGCACTCTTGTTGCTAGCTCTTGTTGAATCTATAGGAGTTGTTTCATTTTGTTGTTTGTTCATTCCAGCACCTGGCTCAGTACCTGGCCCATAGTAAATTCCTAATAAATGTCTGATGATTGAGGAATGATATGACAAACCATCATATTATTGAAATGCCTCATGTTTTATGTAGGGTACCCACAAAAAGCCACAGGCAGTGCATGCACGTAAAGATACATTCATGGAATATCTACTATTGCATTTCTATTGGTATAGAATAAAAGTACTTTCAAACATGAAGAAAAGAAAAAGAATTATAAAGAAAAAATCAGATGCATTTCTGACCTGAAGGTTATGTACTAATGTGGTAAAAACACTTGAACATAAATAACTGAAATCAAAGAAATAATGAGATGATTGAGATAGTTAACAGGCCTTCCTGACTCCTGACCTGGCACTCTATCCCCTGCACCACCACTGCCCTTGAGGGCTTTGGAGCAGTTCTTTAAGCCAAGTTTCAGAGAAGATGCTAACAACCTTCACTGGTAGAGGGAATTTCCAATGGGTTTACTACCTTTTCATAGCAGTATTAGATTATCTCCAAACAGTCCTTATTCATTACAGAATCTGGATTTTTCCTGCTAACATTGAAGATGGATCAGAACCTGAACACTAGAACATATGCATCATATGCTTAGTCCCGTTGTCTTAGAAGCCATCAGCTTGTAAGAGAGTAAATGTTTGGCAGCAGAATTATCTTGTTTCTTGCTTATTATTTCTTTCATTCATGTTTGTTCTAAGGGGTAGAGACCCCTATCTCTGGATCTGTTACTCCTGATGCAGGGAACTCCCTGTTGAGGAAACTCTCTCTCTCCCCCTCTGTCTCTCCGTCTCTGTCTGTCTGTCTGTCTGTCTGAATCTCTCTCTCTCTCTCTCTCTCTCTTCTCCTCTCTCTCTCTCTCTCTCTCTCTCTCTCTCTCTCTCTCCCTCTCTCTCTTTCTGTCAGTCTCTAAGTGACTTGATTGGTGTTACTTGCCCTGGTCTTCCTAGCCTCTCTCTCAGCCAACTAGAGCCAGGTGAGCTCAGACAAGCCTAGAGCTTTCTTAGCCTTCTATCTCCCATCCCAACAAGCAAAGAGCTCTTATGAAGTAGATGGATCCCTTTTGCCCTGGTTGTTGGGCTCATTTCACATCTCTACCCTTTTGATGCACTCCTTCCCAAATTTTTCTTTCTTTCAAGGCTTGTTTAGGCATCTCTTTCAAAAGGCCAACTAGCTTGTCTGCTAAACTCATGCTCATAGGCTTATGGGAGTAGATATAGGAATGTCACTCCAAGGGCTTTCAGGAGATAAGGAATAATTGTTCTTTTTATAATAGTACTGTGTCAATATTTAAACTCATAAAATACATAACCTAGGAGAGAAAAGGTTGGTATGAAATCTTTCTGGCATCAAGTAATATACATACATACATATATATATACATATATATATATACATATACATATGTATATACACATACATATACATATATCAGTATATATTATAATCAATTATAATTGTATTTCAATAAATTAAGTGCATAAAATTTAATATCCATATTTTACTATGAAATGTAATGTAACTCTTAAAGGAAAAGTTATATTCTAAGGCTTTTCCTAAAATGATTCTTTTCCTTTTAGAAGTTGCTGACTCTTGACCTAACAGGTTTTTATTAATATCTCATTTAGCTCTTTAGGCAACTAAGTGTCAGAGCTAAGTGCCAATTTTGGAGTCAGGAAGATTCACCTTCTAGAGTTCAAATCTGGCCTCAGATACTTACTAGCTGTGTAACTTAACCATGTTTGTCTCGGTTTCCTCATTTTTAAAATAAGCTGAAAAAGGAAATGTCAAGCCACTTCAGTACCTATGCCAAAAGAACCCCAAATGGGATCATGAAGAGTCATGAAATGACTGAAAAATGACTGAACAACATTTTGATCTTGCTTTCTAGGGATCTGTGATTGCTCTTAGGGAAGGCTAATAGGACCCTAGGAAAGTTAATTGTCCTATTTGGCAAGTGGGAGTGGGCAAAAATAGAACTCAGGCCCTGTTGAGGGGTCATAGATTTTTGCTAAGGGGTGGGACTGGAAAATAGGGCCATACTTACCAGCTCCTGTGAGAACTCCAGCCAGAGTAGTCATGAGGAAAAGAACTGGGAACTTCATTTTTCTGAGGAAATGTTGCTGAGATTTCTTGAGAAGAAGGTGGGAGTGTTGATGGAACTACTTGTCTGCCAGGGCACTTATAAAGATGCCAAAGGCCAATGACAGTTGAGAAAGCTATGTACCCTCTTTCCTCTGCAAGCTCCTTAATCCCTTCCCCTTCTTCCTGCCTAAAGCCATTTGCTAAGTCAACAAGATTGGTCAAGAGTAGACACCTAAGTTTTTGGCAGAGGGACCATAGCCAGAAGTGCTGGCAACTGTCATCATTTTCACCACGCGTCCAATTATGACTGTCCAAAACTATCCTTGGGTGAGGAGGGGGCTATCTGAGCAGCTAGCACCAAGGCCACTGAATGATACAGACCTCTTACTGACTTGACATTATTATAGTGATAGGACCCACTGCAGGGCCATCCAGAAACATCTTGGTTATTGTCCAGAAAGTGGGCCTTCGGAGTTCAATTTCTCCAACTCCTTAAGATGATTTCCAATTCATGCCTGACTAAGAAAAATATTCTAAATACTTCTATAGAAAGAACTGGTAAATAATAATATTTATAGGATAATTTTACATATATATGTATATATATACACACACATACATATATAAATTGTGTCTAATGGTACCTATGTCTAGGGTGTGAGGGTGGAGAGAAAGGAAAAAAAGAAATAAAAATTATATTTTAATTTTATTTTGTATAAAAAAGAACAGCAAGTTGCACATTGTAGATGTGCCATTTCATGTATAACCATCTTTTTTATTATAGTGTTTTAGGGATATCCTTATATTTTTTTCACAAATTGAAAATAAAATTTTTAAAAGTCTTGTAAGAAAGTAAGGATCATGTCTGAATGCAGGGTGCTCAGCTGTTTAATACCCTGCTAGGAAGTGAACTAAATGCTCCCCGGAGCTCTATTCCTTGGCTTCTGATATTGGGTAGGCTTTGGTGGGTGATTCATGTTTTGGGAATTCCCTCTCTTTTAACCCCATACACCAATTGCACTCCATCCCCACATATCTCCCAGCCCTATAAAAAAAAAATCCAGCTATAGCCATTGCAGCCAGACATCCTTATAAAACCATCTTAGCCAAAGAGTATATCCACATGTAGGTGCCCAATGGATAGATCACTGGACCTGGAATCAGGAATGTCTGAGTTCAAATCTGGTCTCAGACACTTATTAGCTGTGTGATCCTGGGGAAGTCACTTAACCCTGTTTGCTTCAGTTTCTTCTTCTATAAAATGAGCTAGAGAAGGAAATGACAAATCACTATAGTATCTGTGCCCTCAAATGCGGTCCTAAGAAAGTCGTACATGACTAAACGTCAAAAAATCTGGAAGCCTTTCCATCAGATCAGGGGTAAGGTAAGTTGTCCATTATCATCATTACAATTCAATATGGTACTAGAAATGCTAACTGTAACAAGAATACAAGAAAAAGAAATGAGAGGATTAGACATAGACAATGAGGAAACAACTGTCACATTTTGCAGATGATATGATGGCTTCCTTTGAAGCTCCTAGAAAGTCAATGAAAAAGATTTGAACAAATAACAATTTCAATAAATTTTCATTGCATAAAAAAACTTACATACATCATTAACATTTCTGCATATTGCCTTTAAAATTTAACAGTAAGAGACAGAGTTTCCACTTAAAATAACTAGAGACTCTTTAAAATGCTTGGGAATCTATGTGCCAAGACACATTGAGCAACTACATGGCTAGAATTATGAAACACTCTTCACATAAATAAAGGCAGATTTAAATAACTATAGAAATATTAATTGTTCATGAATAACTTAAGCCAATATAATAAAAACAACATTTCAAAATTTATTTATTTATTCAATGTCATACTAATCAAACTACCTAAATATTACAAGATAAAACTGGAAAAAAAATAATAAAATTCATCAGGAGGAGCAAAAGATCAGCAAAAACATGGGAAATAATGAAAGAAAAAAATTAAGTAAGGAGACCTAATAGTACCAGATGTTAAACTGCCTGTTGTAACTGTCAAAAGAATTTGGTACTGGATAAGAATGAGGTTGATCAGTGGGACAGATTAGGTATCCAATATACAGTATCAATTGAGCAGTCACCTACTGTTTGATAAACCTCCAAATCCCTGGTACTTGATGAAAAACTCACTATTTTACAAAAACCATTGGGAAAACTGGAAAGTAGATTAACATACATCAACATCTCACACTACATACTAGAGAAACTCAAGATAGGTACATGATTTAGACATAAAGGAGGCTATTATAAGCAAATTAGTAGAGCACAGAAGAAATTACCTGTCAGATCCATGGATAGGGGAACAGTTTGTGACCAAACAAGAAATAGGTTCATAGGAGATAAAATGGATAATTTTGATTGCATAAAATTAAAAAGGTTTCGCAAAAATAAAACCAATGCAGTTAAAATGAAAAGAATAGCAGGAAACTGGGAAAAAATTCTTTGCAACATGTTTCTCTAATAAAAATCTCATTTCTAAAATCTGTAGAGAACTGAATAAAATTTACAAGAATAGGAGCCATTCCCCAATTGATTAATGGTCAAAGGATACTGATAGACTATTTTCAGAGGAAGAAATCTAAGCTATCAGTAACCATACGAACAATATGATAAATTAGGGAAATACAAATTCAAAAAGTTCTGAGGCAGCAGATCACACCCATCAGATTGCCTAAGATGACACAAAAGGAAAATGGCTAAAGCTAAAGGGAATGTGGATAAACAATAATGTTTAGAAGCCAGTGGAGCTTCTAAACTAGTGCACCCATTTTGAAAAACAATTTGGAAGTCTGCCCCAAATGCTACTACATTATGGCCCTTTGTACCTCTGATACCACTATTCCCAAAAGATTAAGGAAAAAACAAAATGACCTAAGTGTAAAATACATATATATAAATATCTGCAAAGATATATTTATATGTCATCCCTTTCTTGTTGTGACAAAGCATTGGAAACTAAGGAGATGCCTACCAGTTGTGGAGTGACTGAACCACTTACGGTACATTAATGCGGTGGCATTCTATTGTGCTAAAATAAGTGATGAATGTGATGTTTCAGAAAAAAATTGTTAAGAGTTTTATGATGTGAGGTAAAGTGAAGTAGAAAAAAACAGAACAATTTATCCAATAACAATAATATACTAAAGAGAAACAGCTTTGAAACATTTAGTAACTCTGATCAATACAGTGAAAAAACACAATTCCAAAGGCTCATGATGAAACTCTGTCCTCCTCAAGTAAGAGAACTGATCATCTCAGAGTGCAGATTGAAGTATATTTTCTTCTCTTTCTTTTAAAAAATATTTTTGAAGAAAGGCAAAATGGAAATTCATTTTGCATGATTATATATGTATATATAATTGGTAATGGGTTTTGTTCATCTTCCCTTCTGAAAGAGTAGGGAAAGAAGAAGAATTTCAAACAAAATTAAATTTAAAAATGGGGACAGTCAATATTTGAGGGGCTATGGGTAAAAAGTACGTTAATACATTATTGGTGGAGTTGTGTATTTTCCCTGCCATTCCAGATAACAGTTTAGAATCAGAAAATAAAAATAATTGTTTTAATTAATTAATAAATCAATATTAATAAATTCTAGGATTGTTTTGGGGTGGCAAAAGAACTTGGAAAAAAAGTGGGTGCCTATAACTTGAATAATGGCTGAAAAACTGGCATCTGAGATTAGCTACAAATAAATACATGATTTAGATATAAAAGATTACATCATAAACAAATTAGAGAAAGAAGATGGAAGTTACATTTCAGATCTATAGAAACGATGTGATTTTACAAAAAAAGCAATGAATAAGGCAGATCATAAAGGATAACATGAACAATTTTGATCACATGAAATTGAGTTCTCTTTTCAGAAATAAAACTGAGGTTACTAAATTGTAATGGAAACAGTTTAGTGGTTAAAAACATCTTGCTATCCAATGTCTAATAAAAGTCTTATTTTCAAGATATGTTAGGAATTGATTCAAATTTCTGAGAATGAGAACCATTTCCCCAACTGAAAAATTTTCAAAGTTATTAAGTCAGTTTTCAATGAAAGAAACCCAACCTATCAACAGCCATGTAGGGAAAAAAAATGTTCCAAAAGCAGTAATAATTAGAGACATTTAAATTTAAATGACTCTGATTTTCCACCTCACAGCCATCAGATTGTAAAGGATGATGAAAAACTAAAATGATAACTGCTGGCGGATCTGAGGGAAAACAAGCAAATTACTAAATTTTTTTGTGGAGCTATGAATTGGTCCAGCCATTCTGGTAAATGATTTGGAATAATGCTCCCAGTCTCTGAACTTTGATGGAATAATTAGGCTTGTACCCAGAAGAAATCAAAGAGGAAGTTATTACATAACAATTTGTGGCAAACAATTCAAAATTAAAGAGGTATCCAACAGTAGAGGAATGACTGAATAAATTGTGGCATATATAAATAGTGTAAAACTATTTTGCTGTGATCAATGATGAAAGGAAAGATTTTAGAGAATCTTGGGAAGACAGCCATGTACTTTTGACAAACTGAAGAATTCTGAACAATGCAATAAACAACCATGATTCCAAAGGACTTCTGACAAAGCATTCTATCCACCTCCTTATACAGACAGGAAAAATGTATGATGCTGAAGGACGTATATGTTTTTGGACTTGATTGGTGCCAGTATTGCTTATGCCTGAATGCATCCATCCCTATATCTATACATACAGATAGATAGATAAATAGATAGATAGATAGATAGATAGATAGATAGATAGAAAGATAGATAGAGATAGACAGATAGATAGATAGATAGATAGATAGATAGATAGATAGATAGATAGATGTGTATATATATTTGCATAAGTTTCTATGAGAAAAACAGGTTTTTTCTTTTTTTTAAAAAATTGAGGGTGGAGTGGCAAGAAGATGAAGTTATTACTTCTTAATTGAAAAAATAAAATACCCTCTCCCAAACAGTGACATATGAATACAACAGAATATCATTGTGTGATAACAAAGGAATAAGGAATTCAGAAAACCTGAGGGAAGATTTGTATCAAATGGTGTACTGTGAAATAAACAGAGGTGAAAGAAGAGTATGTAGAATGACTACAACAACATAAATGTAAAGGTCACTTAGAGGAAAGGGAAATCTAGGTAATTGAGTGACCAACAAAGATCCCAGGAAGGAGATAATTAAACATACCTCCCTGCACAAGGGCAAAGTGACAGAGGATTACAAGGGTAGAATGCTGTAGATACTGTCAAGTACAGGTACTGAATTGGGTGCTTTTTCTTAATTGTTTTTCTTCATTACAAGAAATGGTTAAATTTGGAAGAGTTAATATTTGCAGAAGTGACTATGATGTAAACCAAAAGGCACCCATGATTCATTAAAATAAATAACAGTGGGGGAGTAATGAGAGACAAGCAGGTGAAGAGGGAACTAAGATGTGTGGGAAATGGACATGGAAGAAAATGTGGGAAGATCGTTGAATGCAACAAACTGTCAACCCTGGAAATCAGCATCAGTTGATCGATTGTTGACAACATGTTTTTCTCCTGCCAGCCTGGTTTTCATTGACCAAAGTTCCATGGTGGAAATCATGACATGCCTTTCAACTCTGAGTTCCAATCCTGGCCCTGACTGTGACTTTGAGTTTTGGCACATCACTTCCACTCACTGGATTTGGATTCGTCCTGGAAATAACAATCCTCCCATTTTGCTTTTCCCCAGTGCAGTTGTGAGAGCAGGATGAACAAGGGATGGGGTAGAATGCTAAAAAATGGATGGCGGGGAAGGGGCTGTGAAAATGGGGCCTGCCTTTATAAATTTGGTTATTTAGAGCAGACCAATTGTCATGTTATATATTTTGGTTCTATTCTTACATCATAGATTGTAGCCCAAACTCTAGATTGTTAATCACGCTATTGGTCAAATGAAGCAGTGTGGATGACTTTGCCTGGTTTATTCCTACCTGGATCTAGAGAAGGAGGTGTCAGGATGAGTTTATTGAGGGATGATCAGTTGCCATGTCTCTTAAGGGGAAAGAAGGATGACCCAGGATTTCCATCTGTCAGTGATCAGCCTAGCCCTCAGCTAGGGCTAGGGACACTGCAGGGTCCCAACCCTCTTCCCTGGGTTCATATCCTTTTTATGCATACTTGCTTTGTGACACCTGAGCCTTGATTTCCACTTGGTTTGGTCAGAATTTGTGTTAATTTTGATATCCTGGTAACTTGTGTGAATGAAAGGAAACGAGTGTGTATGTGTATATGGTTATGTGTGTATGGGTGTGTCTGTGCATGTGTGTGTGTGTGTGTGTATGTGTGTGTGTGTGAGAGAGAGAGAGAGAGAGAGAGAGAGAGAGAGAGAGAGAGAGAGAGAGAGTATGAAGAGCAATGATGTTAAACCCCTAAGCAGAGCATTTATCTCCAGGAGGACAGATGGATATTTCCATCTCTGTGGTCCATAACCTGGCCCTTCTGTCATTTCCAATAAAAGGATGAAAAGGTCAAAGCAAAGGTCGCTCCCTGAATACTGGTCCCGTTTCCACTCGGTAAAGCCAGGTAATTACTAGCTAGCTGGTTTGGTTATAAATTCTGCAGCAAAGGTGAGGTCTGAGTTTCTCATGGCCTGTGTTGGGGTTTAAACTGCTGAGTTCTAAATCAAGTCCCCAGTCCTCAACATTTGGAATGAGACACTATCTTCGCTGTCTTATAGTTATGAGTCGTGCTGCCTTTAATCTGAAGTGCTAGGGAATGGAAGCTCTACCTTAACCTCCTCTCAGAATTTGTTCCTCAACGGATTTCACAACCAGTTTAGCCCTAGGCAGAGTAGGCTGTCTTCCAAGCAGTGAGATTTGCATGGCCCTGTCACTCCTCCAAGTTCTTCTCTGTGGCCCTTGACACTAGTGGCCACTCTGTTCTCAATTCTCTTCTTTCTCTAAGTTTTCATGATGTCTGCTCTCTTCTGGTTCTCCTTCATCCTGTCTGGTGTCTCCTTTGCTGTCTCTTTTACTGAATCTTCATCCATGTCACACCCACTAACTCTGGTGGTCCTGTGAAGCTCTAGACTGAGCCCTCCTCTCTTCTCTTCTCCTTTCCCTCAATACTATTGCACTTGGTGATCTCATCAGCTCCCATGGATTCAATTATCATCTCTATGCAGATAACTCTCACATCTATTGATTCAGCCCTAACCTCTCTCCTGACCTCCAGTTTCTCATCATCAACTCCCTAATGACATTCTCAAACTGGTTGTCCAACAGAAACCTTAAATTCAAGGTATCCCAAACTGAACCTTATCTTCACTACCTATTCCATACCCTCAACTCTCTTCTTTTCCTAATTTCTCTACTACTATTGAGGGGACCATCATCAACTCAGTCTTACATGTTTGCAAATTAGGTATTGTCTTTGACTCTTACTACACTCACACCATCCCACCCAATTTAAAATCCCTGTCAAATTCTCTCATTTCTACGTTAATAATATCTCTTTTTATATTTCTCTCTTCTGCCACTGCCACAACCCTGGTCCATATTCTCATTACTTTGCAGCTGGACTATTGCAGGAGCTTGCTAGTTGGTCTCCCGGCCTTGTCTCTCCCTACTCCAATCCATCCTCCATTCAAAACTGATCTTCCTAGAACATAAGTGTGAAAAAATTCCTTAAATGCCACTGGCTCCCTGTTATTCTCAGGATCAAAAAAAATTCCTCTGCTTTGCTTTTAAATCTTTTCTTAATTTGCCCCCTTCCCATCTTTACAGCTTTCTCGTATCTTCCTCCTTTTCATGTATTCCATGATCCAGTGACACTGACCTCCTTCCTAACTCTCAGTCACTACACTCCATCTCCTGACTCTGGGCATTTGTGCTGGCTGTCCTCCATGACCGGAAAGCTCTTCCTCCTCCCTCCAGAATTTCTTGACTTCCTTCAAGTCTCATATAAATTCCAAACTTCTGTAGGAAGTTTGTTTGTTTTTTTACAAACTTCTTTAGTCTTTGTGTCTTCCCTCTGAGACTACTAAAATTTTTTCCTGAATTTATCCTTTTTGTACATAGTGTTGTCCATGTTGTCTTCTCCATCTAACTGTGAACTCCTTGAAGTCAGGGACTGTTTTTTTTCCCTTTTTTTGTATCCTCATTTTTTAGCACAGTGACTGGCACATAGTAGGTGTTTAATAAGTTCCACGTGACATGATTTGTCTGGAGGCAGGTGGAACAATATCAAAAGTTCTATCATTAGTGAGGAATTCATAAATACTCAACTGTTGTTTCATCTATGGAGTGAGTTTTTCAAAAACTAGATCTCCTTTGGAAGGGGCACAAAGTAAGTCTTCAACACTTCAGGGAGATGGAGTTTTCTTGATCTTGTTTTCCTTCTCAGCACTTGCAATGTAAATGTTAAAAGAATATTAAAAGAGATAGATGAAGAGGAAAAGAAGTAAAAAATAGTGTGAGGTGATAAGGCTTGGTCATGGTAGCATTACTGCTTTTAACTCTGTGAAAGATTGATGTTGTCCTGGATCTCATCCCACATAGATCTGGCCAGCACAACCTAAATGTGAGAAAATCAACAACACTGGTTGTTTGCACACATTTTTTTTCCTATGAGGATGTTGGCCTTCAGTGCTCCATGGACTGCACAGCCACATGATAAGCCTCTTCACAATATTCTTCCTGTTTCCCATTCTCAAATATGAATTGCAAGGTGTCTTCACAGGGTTAGAATGGGAGGTTACCAGGGGCTTAGTTGTCTTATCTATGGAATGTGGACAATAACATTTATATTACCTACCTTAGTGTGTTGTTGTGGGGAGTATACTGTGTTAATTTTTTTTTCCTTTTTTCTCTTTAAATTTTATTTTTTTAAATAATTTTTTATTGATTTCTTCTGCTATATGCATCACCATGTTTATCTTCATTATCTTTCTCCTTTCCTTACTAGACAGCTATCCTATATAACAAATAATATTTTTGAAGAGGAAAAAATTAGCACAAATGATGGGTGTAATGAAAAAGTCTGAAATCATGTGCAATGTATAGCACCTGTGGTCCTCCTACCTTTGTGAAGGTGGGTTGGGGATGTTATTTATCATATCTTTTCATTAGAGTCATGGTTAATATTTGTAATTTTGTTACATTGACTTTTAATTTTTTTAATATTCAGTTTTTCTTTTCATGTACATTGTTGTAGTTATTATGCATATTTTTGCCTTTGTTTACTTCATGTTGCATCAGTTCATACAGATTTTTTTATACTTCTGCCTGCTCATCACACTTATCATTTCTTACAGCTCAGTAATACTCCATTGTATTCATGTACATGATTTGTTTAATTGATTAATTGGCATCTAATTTGTTTGTAATTTTTTGCTTTCACAAAAAGTGCTGCTATCAATATTTTGGTGTATGTTGATTTTTTCATCAGTCCCTTTATCTGAATAATTCCAAATTACTTTCAAAAATGGTCTTCTGATTCCTCAGCTAAATCAATGACACATGTGTATACCTATCAGCCCACAATACCTCTAACATTAAATACTGGTATTTTTAGTCATCTTTCCCACTTTCACCTTATGAGGTGAAATATCAGGGTTGTTTTGATTTTCATTTCCCTTATTCTTAGTGATTCGAAGTATTTTCCATGTGGTTGTGAATATTTTGCCATTCTTTTCATTGCAAAACTTAATTCTCAATATAGATGTGAGCTATTGCCTTGAATAATAAGTGATACTCTTAGTTCGATAAGGCTCAACTCATTTACTGAGAATTGTGCTCAACTTTCCAAAAAAGAAAAAGATGTTTAGGAATGTACAAGGGAGGGTGAAGTGTAGAGACAGCATCTCTCTCCATGGAGATTTTATGGAGAGAAGATTCCTCCGTGTGTCTGAGTTGGATTAAGGGGTGTCCTCTGTATATACAGGAGGATGGATGGTATCCCAGGCATAGCTCTACTTTCTCTCCCAGAAACTTCAGGAGAATACGGAGATGGCCTTGAGGACATGCAGGCTATTGAGAGTCGGGGAGAGGGCAAAATACTCAGGACTTGCAATGTAAGGAATTTTTTTATGCCAGGAAACCTTGGTTTGAATTCTGGTTTTGCCATTATTAGCTGTATGACTAGGGAAGTTATTTGCTCTCTCATCCTCAGATTCTTTCTTGATATGATCAGGAAGATGTGCCGATTCTGTGGCCTCTTCCAAATATAAACCTATGATGCTATGACTCATGGACTGTCTCCTCTGAAGATGGATTTAAGTTTTGGAAACAGTTGAAAAAGCCTTCCAGAGACAAGAGGGATAAGTAAAGCAAGCAGGGTTAGCTAGGGAACAATAGTTTTGGTCAAAAAGGTGGTGTTAGTACAAGGTCATGAGCCGATTTTCTTGGGTGAGCTTTAAACAGGCTCTGGAAATTACTCATAGAATCACAGGACCTTAGAGTTTCAAGCAATCTTTAGGATGGTAGGATAAGACCCCTTCCTTTTCCATGCCTGTCCCAGAGAAGGGAAGAACCTCTTTTCCTCATCATGATGTCACAAATGTTCAGGATCACATAGCTAGTCAAGGGAAAGGGCCACATGTGTAACCAAGGTCTCTTGACTCCTGGTTATGTGATCATTCCACAACATTGAAATGGCTTCCTGCCAAGGACTGACATGAGTGAAAGCTCATCAGACATGTTAATTCGCCTTTCCTTCAGTTTCTCCCTGTTCTGTCCCACAGTGATAAGAGCATTAGCTCTTTAGAAAAATAATATTATTTCATTTTTTTCCAATTACATACAAAGATAATTTTCAACATTCATTTCTGAATGATTCTGAATTTCAATTTTTTCTCTCTCCCTCCCTCATTTCCCAACTCCCCAAGATAAAAAGCAATCTGACATAGTTTATTTATGTCCAATCATGTAAACATATTTCCAGATTAGTAATGTTGTGAAGGAAGAAACATAATAAATCCAAAAAACCCAACCCCCAAAACTTAAAGTGAAAAAGTTTGCTTCAATCTTCATTCCAACTCCATAGTTCTTTCTCTGGATATGATTAGCATTTTCCATCATGAGTCTTGGAATTTTCTTGGATCATTGTATTGCTGAAAAGAGCTAAGCCTATTATAGCTAATTATCACACAAATCAAAAGCAGAAAAAGATCTAATTAAGAGATAATAAAGGAAACTACATCATGCTGAAAGATATCATAGACAATAAAATAATATCAATACTAAACATATATGCACCAAGTAGTATAGCACCCAAATTCTTAGAGGAGAATTTAAGTGAGTTACAGGAAGAAATAGAAAGCAAAACTATATGAAGTGGGGGACCTCTACTTCACCCTCTCAGAACTAGATATATCTAACCACAAAATAAGCAAGAAATAAGTTCAGGAGGTCAATAGAATTTTAGAAAAGTTAGATAGGATAGGCCTCTCAAGAAAATTGAATCATGACAGATAGGAATATATCTCAGCAGTAGATAGCAGCTACAAAAAAAAATGGCCATGTAGTAGGGCATAAAAACCTCACAATCAAATACAGAAAGGCAAAAATATTAAATGCATCTTTTTCAGATCATGATGCAATACAAACTATATGTAATAAATGGCAATGGAAAGATAGACTATGGGTACCTAGGTGGCACAGTGGATAGAAATCTGGCCTTGGAGTCAGGAGGACCTGAGTTCAAATCCAAGCTCAGACACAACACTCCTTAGCTGTGTGATCCTGGGCAAGTCACTTAACCCCATTGTCTCATCAAAAAAAAATAGAAAGAAAGAAAGAAAGAAAGAAAGAAAGAAAGAAAGAAAGAAAGAAAGAAAGAAAGAAAGAAAGAAAGAAAGAAAGAAAGAAAGAAAGAAAGAGAAAGGAAGGAAGAAAGGAAGGAAGGAAGGAAGGAAGGAAGAAAGAAAGAAGAAAGAAAGAAAGAAAGAAAGAAAGAAAGAAAGAAAGAAAGAAAGAAAGAAAGAAAGAAAGAAAGAAAGAAAGGAAGGAAGGAAGGAAGAAAGAAAGGAAGGAAGGAAGAAAGAAAGGAAGGAAGGAAGAAAGAAATAAAGAGCAACTAAAATTAATTGGCATCTAAGTAATTTAATCCTAAAGAATGAGTGGGTCAAAAAAAAAATCGTAGAAGTAATCAATAGCTCCATCTAAGAGAAGGACAATAATGAGACAACAAACTAAACTTATGAGATGCAGCCAAAGTAGTTCTTAAGGAAACTAAATTCTTACACGAATAAAATAGAGAAAGAGGAGATTAATGAATTGGGCATGCAATTAAAAAAGTTAGAAAAAGAACAAATTAAAAATCCCAATGACACATCAAATTAGAAATTCTGAAAATCACAGGAGACATTAATGGCATTGAAATTAAGAAAACTATTGAACTAATAAGTAAAATTAAGAGCTGGTTTTATGAAAAAAATTGATAAATCTTTGGTTAATTTGATTAAAAGAAAGGAAGAAAGCCAAATTTCCAGTACTAAAAATGAAAAAGGTGCACTCACTACCAATGAAGAGAAAACTAAAACAATAATTAGGAACTATTTTTCCCAACTATATGCCAATAAATCTGACATTCTTAGTGAAATGGATGAATATTTACAAAAATATAAATTGCTCAGATTAAGAGAAGAGGAAATAAAATATTTACATACTCCATTTCAAAAAAGAAAATTGAACAGGCCATCAATGAGCTCCCCAGGAAAAAGTCTCCAGGGCCAGATGGATTTACAATTGAATTGTACCAAATGTTTAAAGAACAATTAATTCCAATACTATATAAACTATTTGGAAAAACAGGCAAAGAAGGAGTCATGCCAAACTCTTTTTATGAAAAAAAAACATGGTGCTGATATCTAAAATGGGAAGAGCCAAAAAACAAGAAAAGCATAGACCAATTTCCTTAGTGAATTTAAATGCAAAACACACACACATACACACACACACACACACACACACACACACACACATACAGAGATAAAAGAATAAAATGTTAACAAAGAGGTTACAGCAACTTATCATGAGGATAATACACTGTGACCACGTGAGATTTATACCAGGAATGTACACCTGGTTTAAAAACAAGGATACCTGTTGTCACCACTGTTATTCAATATTGTACTAGAAATGTTAGCTTTAGCAATAAGAGAAGAAAAAGAAATTGAAGATATTAGAACAGTCAGTGAAGAAACAAAGGTATCATTCTTTGCACATGATATCATGGTATACCTAGAGAATCCTAGAGAATCAACTAAAAAACTACTTGAAATAATTCAATACCTTAGAAAAATTGCAGGATATAAAATGAGCCCACAAATATAATCAGCATTTTTGTATATTATTAACAAAGCCCAACAGTAAGAGATAGAAAGAGAAATTCCATTTAAGGAAATTGTAGACAATATAAAATATTTAAGATTCTGTCTGCCAAGACAAGGCCAGGAACTATATGAACACAATTACACAACACTTTTCACACAAATAATGTCATAATAAAAAATTGGAAAAATGTCAGCTGCTCATGGGTAGGTGGAGCTAATGTAATAAAAATGACAATTCTACCTAAATGAATTTATTTATTCAGTGTCATACCAATCAAACTACCAAAACATTAATTTATAGAGCCAGAAAAAATAGCAACAAAATTCATCTGGAAGAAAAAAATGTCCAGAATATCCAGTGAATTAATGAAAAGAAACGCAAGGGAAGGTGGTTTAGCTGTACCAGAAATAAAACTGTTTCATAAAGCAATAATTGTCAAAACTATTTGCACTAGATAAGAAATAGAGTAGTGGATCACTGGAATAGTTTAGGTTCACAAGACACAGTAGTCAATGACTATAGTAATAATCTACAGTTTCAGAAACTCAAAAACCCTAGCTTCTGGGATAAGAACTCATTATTTCACAAAAGCTGTTGGTAAAAGTGAAGAACAGTATGATAAAAACTCGGCATAAACCAACATCTTATACCATATATCAAGATAAAGTCAAAACAGGTACACAGTTTAGACATAAAGAGTGATATTATAAGTAAATTAGAAGAACAAGGAATTGTTTACCCTTCAGAACTATGGAGAAGGGAAGAATTTATGACTAAACAAGAGATAGAGAACCTTATGAAATGCAAAATGGATAATTTTGATTACATTAAACTAAAAAGTTTTTGCACAAACCAAGCTAATGCAACCAAGATTTGAAGGGAAGCAGAAAGCTGGGAAAAAATTTGTTTTACAGCCAATGTCTCTGATAAAGGCCTCATTTCTCAAATTTTTAGAGAACTGAATCAAATTTATGAGAATGCAAGTCATTCGCCAGTTGATGAATGGTCAAAGGATAGGAAAAGGTAGTTTTCAGAGGAAGAAATTAAAACTATTTATAGTCACATTAAAAAAATGCTCTAAATCACTCTTGATTAGACAAATGCAAATTAAAACAACTATGAGGTGCCACATTACACTTATCAGATTGGCTAACATGACAAAACAAGAAAATGAGAAATATTGGAGAAGATATGGGGAAATTGGAACACTGATTCTTGATAGAGTTGTGAACTGATTCATCCATTCTGGAGAGCACGTTGGAACTATAACCAAAGATCTATTAAGCTGTGTATACCTTTTGACCCAGCAATGCCACTTCTAGGTCTATATCTCAGAGATCACAAAAATGGGAAAGGGACTCACATATACAAAAATATTTATGCCATTTTTCTGTGTATTGGCCAAGAATCAGAAATTGAGAAAATGCCCAACTATGGGGGAATGGCTGAAGAAGTTTGTGATATATAAATGTAATGGAATACTATTGTTCCATAAGAAATAATGAGCAGGTAGACTTCAGAAAAACCTAGGAAGACTAATATGAACTGATGCTGAGTGAAGTGCACAGAACGAGGAGGACATTATATACAGTAACAGCAACATCATGCAAGGAAAGACTTTGTTAGACTTAACTCTTCTGAGCAATGCAATGATCTAAGACAATTCCAAAAGATTCAGGAGGGAAAATGCTATCCTCAACCAGAAAAAGAACTACGAAGTTTGAATGCAGATTGAAGTATACTATTTTCTCTCTCTCTCTCTCTCTCTCTCTCTCTCTCTCTCTCTCTCTCTCTCTCTCTCTCTTTCTCTTTCTCTCTTCTTTCTCATGATGTTTCCTTTTGGTTCTGATTCTTCTTTACAACATGATGAATGTGGATATGTGTTTAATATAGTTGTAACAGTTTAGCCTGTATAAAATTGCATGCTGTCTTGGGGAGAGTAGAGAAGAGGGAGGCAGAGAAAATATAGAATTAAAAATCTTATGAAAGCAAATGGTGAAAACTAAAAATAAATGAGTAAATTTTTTAAAAATTTTATAACAAACCCCCCAAATACTAGCATAATCTGTACTGAAGAAACTTCAGAGACCTTTCTCAGAAGTTTAGGGTCAAAAAAAGGGTGTCTGCTGCCACTGCTGATATTTAATATAGCCAGAAAAAATTGCTATAACAGTAAGAGACAAAAAAGCAATTTTCATAATATGAATAGGCAATGAGGAAACAACATTAGAGTTACTGACAAATTCTAATATGTTTTACCTCTTGTTCAGTCATTTTCAAGACAGGTCTGAACCCATTTGGGGTTCTCTTGGCAAATATACTGGACTATTTTGCCATGTCCTTCTCCATCTCATTTAACAGGTAAGGAAACTAAGGTAAACAGGGTTATGTGACTTGATTTTTTATATCTAGAAAACCCTGGAGATTCAACTATTACTATCTGAAACAATGAGTGAGATATATAAACAAATTCACAAAACAATTAACCTCCCTGTATTTTACTAACAAAACTCTGCAGGAAGAGATGAGTTAGAGAAAAAAAAATGCCACTCAAAGTAGCCACTGAATGAGCATTGAGTCCTGGGAGAATCTTCAGGAGACCTCCATGGGGATTTGGTAAAGGAGGTTTGGTAAGGCAATTTGAAATTATGTAATACTGTGTAAGGCAGGGGACCTAGCATTCACTTCATAGCATGTAAGGTGTTCTATAACTGTTGTTTACTTGTTGGGTGGTAAAGGAAAGCCTTTTGATTGGCTGGTGAGCTGGAACTAAGTGTGAATGCCAAAGGCCAAATCATTTCATTTTCTAGTGATAATTCAGACAACGACTTCTGTTAGAGTCTGAGAGTCTTGAATCCTCTTGATCTTTGATAGGGGGTGAAGGCAGGCTGAGTGATTGAGCTGAGGGGAATGGAGCAATCAGGGTAATGATCCAGGGCAGAGGGGTTTAGGCTGGGTCCTGGGTGTGACCACGTATTAGAGGGCCTTTTTCTATAGTTAATAGGGAGCAGTTTGGATTGAATTCTCTTAAGGATGAAACTATCCCACTTGCAGGAAAGACAGCTGTGGTAGACAACCTGTTTTCTTTGTTCTTCCAGGCCCCAAGTCACTCATTCATACATTTGATTCATTTAATACCTATTATGTGCAAAACCCTGGGTTAAGTATCACCACTCAGAGGAGTCCCCTTCTTCAAGAAGATTACAATATATTTGAAGGGATAGGATTTGAACAGAAATTATTGAAATAACGGGTAAGATTAGTTAAGCGACATAATAATAGCTCATATTTCTATAGCACTTTTCCCATGCTGACCCTACCAGTAGGGTAGTACAAGTCTAATCATTCCTATTTTTATGGTCAGTTAATCAATAAACATTTATTAAACACTCGCCATATACCAGGCACTGTGCTAATTGATGAGAATGAAAAGAAGGTAAAGACAGTGCCTGATCTCAAGGAGTTCACAGTCTAAGAGGGGAGACAGAGCATACACAGGTATACACAAATAACCTATATTCAGTACAAATAGGAATCAACAGGGGTTGGGAAAGTCTTCCTAAAAAAGGTAGAGTTTTCCCTAGGATTTGGAGGAAGCCAAGAAAACCAGAAGGCAGAGATGAGAAGGGAGAGTATTTTTTGTATGGGGGATGGTCACTCAAAGTGTCTGGAGTCAAGAGATGGAATGTCTTATTGAGGAACAGCACTTAATAAGAGTATGGAGGTGAGAGGGGGCATGAAGTAAAGTATAAAGAGACTGGGAAGGTAGAGAGAAGCAGATCATGAAGGGCTTTAAAAGTCAAACAGAGGATTTTATATTTAATCCTGGAGGTGATAGGGAGTCAATGGAGTGTATTAAATGGGTGTGGTTGTGTGACATGATCTGATCTGTGCTTTAGAAGTCTCACTTCTGTAGCTGAGTGGAAGGTGGATTGGAGTGAGAAGAGACTTTTGACAGGCCAAAAAAACCCACCAGGCTTGGCTCTTAGGATGGGCTGTATAGAATGAAGCTAAGCTGTGTACCTAATCCCCTTCCCTTCATTAGAGTCTGAGGTGGTATAAAGTGGAAGGAGGTATGTGTGTGAATGAAGATTATGTTCCTCATGTTGGAGCTACATGTCTAAATATTTGTGATTATACCTTTTGATGTAAACATTTCTTTTCAAAAGCTAGTTTAACTGTTAGTGGCTAAAAGGAACTGGAGCACAATGGACCTCCATACATTTGGTGGGGGGACAACAAATTCCATACGCTTGGGGTCATTTATAGGGAGCCTACATATCCCTAATCCTCTTAAAGGTACTGGAGAACTGTGGGGGAGAAATAAAATGTAACATACCTGGCCTTTAGGCAGTGAGGGTAAGGGTAGTCTGTGTTACATGTAAATGTCTTTAATTCCCCAGGCTCCACTTATAATTTTAGGATTTTCTCAAAATCTCTCTCTCTCTCTCTCTCTCTCTCTCTCTCTCTCTCTCTCTGTCTCTCTCTCTCTATCTCTCTCTCTCCCTCCCTCCCTCCCTCTCTCTGCCTTTCTGTCTGTCTCTGTCTCTGTTTCTTTCTCAGTGAGAGCCTGGCCAAACCTTTCTTGGTTGGTTTCCCCAGGAGCAAAATTTCTATCTGCGATGTGGGGGTATCTGTGAAGACTTTGGAAGAATTGAACTGAACTAGGACTGTTGAATATCTTCTTTTTATTTACATGCAACCATGTGGACACACATAGGTGTCTTTCTTCACATTTGTTTCCTCTGTGTCTGTCTATTATTTGTCTGCATTTCTGTGGGTGTGAAGGAGCCGGGGAACTAAGGTGGCAGATGGCATTTTAATAGGTTGGGGAAGGACAGGGATTTCTACAGATATGGTTGGATACCTCCCTGGGTACCAGGGAGCCTGGGTACCAGGAATCCCTAGTTCACCCTCTGTCCAAGGTCCTCCCCTGCCAGCAGTTACTTCAATAGAGACACACACCAGGTTTGATGCTCTAGTTTAATAGTTTAGATTCATGCAATATGTTCTTAATGATTTCCTTTAAGTAATCTTTTAAAGTAATGATTCCTTTGGCTCACTTCTTCATGCCTCTCAACCAGGAAAAGAAGGGAATGTATTTCCAAAGAACCTGGAAGAAAGATAAATTGAATGATATCAAGGCCCTGATGTGAAGATGAGGTATCTAGGAGAATCTGGAACAACCCAGACCTTCCCTTTCACTGAGCCCACCCACCCTCCTGTACCACACTGAGCCCAGGGATGGGGACAGAGGCTTACAGCAGGTGACAGAATGATGCATGTTGCACATACAAGGGGATGAGGAACACGTCCTCCTGCTCTGCAGGTTAAACTACAGAAAGGGAATAGATACAAAAAAACTGGAAGGGACCTGGTCTACTGGCAGTTCCTCACACATGTCACTCCATCTCCCATCTCTTGGCCTCCACACTAGCCACCGTCCACATCTAGAATGCTCTGCCATCTTCCCTGCTTCCTTCTGGACTCAGTTCAAATCTCACCTCTGCAAGAGGCCTTACCTGGTCTTCCCAGGTCCTCATCCTTTACAGATTACTTTCATGCAGTCTTTCTCTACATCTTGTATTTATCTAAATATTTATCTCTTGTCTTTCCCATTCGAATATGTGCTCCTTAAGGGCAGGGACTCTGGTTTTGTTGATTGTTTTTGCTTTTCTTTGTATCTCCAGTGCTTGGTCCAGTGCCTGACACCTAAGACCTGCTTAATAAATGCTTGTTGACTGACTGACTGACCTTGGGGATGTCTGAAAGCTAACATTATGTATTGACCAAGAAAGGAAAGGCTTAGCTATCCTCACCCTCAGAAATAGGTTTAAATGTTTTGCTTAAGTTTGGAGAATGGACTATTCATATTAGGGGATAGAGATGAGGATTACAAGGGAAGGGAATCATGTAGGGGTTCATTCTGGGGCCTATCTTTGGATATACTCACGGAACAAAATTTTTAACTTTTGTTATAATTTTTCCAAAAAATGATGGACCTGAAAATTAATTGGTGCTGTGTTAGTAGAAGTTCTCAAACCTTTCTCCCCAACATCATACCACCATGAGGATCCCTTGAAGCATGATCTCTTCATGGTATACAAAACCCTTCATGAAAATGATCACTGTAGATTCCCCCACCCTGAATCTATTTATTTAAATGAGGAAACTGAGGCTCAGGCAAATGAAATGACTTTTCCAACCACACTCAACTACTAAGGGTGAAATTTGAGAACAGATTTCCTGACTCCAAGTGGAGTGAACATGTTTTCTCTTTCTCCCAATACATGCCCCAGATGTAAGCCCCAAAGAGGTAACTGAATGTACTGCTCCCCTACCCTACCCCACCCAGAGGCCATGTGTGGCTGTCTGTAGAGGACTAAACCCATACCCAGAGCAAATGAGCAAGGAATATTGGCTTGGGACAGAAATAGATACTCACTTGTAGTGGGAGATTTTGTTGACTGTTGGGAAGGTGAAGTTGTGGTCTGTGAGGCAGTTGTCTGTGGGGCCACTGTGTCTGCTGAGGACGTTGTCACTGCTGGGGCCGATGTCTCTGGGACTGGTGCACTAGAATTCTGTCCAGCTGAAGAGTCAATTTTTAAACTTTAAGGCATTCAAATTTTCCCCCCTTGAGTTGAAAAGTGAAAGGCATCTGAGCAGTAACCAGTCTTAAAAGATAATAAAGAGCCTCTTCCTAGGGCCTGGATTGGGAGCTTCTCCAGGAGGAAAGAGAATTGCTTGGGCAGAGCAGCAGCCTGTCCTTATAGGGACTTAGGTCCTTTGTAAGAAAGGGGAGTACAGGCAAACCTCAGTTATGTTGCAGCTGAGTTCAAGACCCCCACAAAAAAGTGAGTATCTCAATAAAGTGAGTCACGTGGTTTTTGGTTCCTCAGTGCATATGAAAGTTATATTTATACTATACTGTAATCTATTAAGTATGCAGTAGTATTAAGTCTAAAAATCAATGTATATACCTTGATTAAAAATTTTGTTGTTCAGACATTTTTCAGTTGTATCTGCCTCTATGTCACCCCATTTGGACTTTTCTTGGGAAAGATGCCACAGTGGTTTACCATTTCCTTCTCCAGCTCATTTTATGGATGAGAAAACTGAGGTACACAAAGTTAAGTGACTTGCCTAGTTTCACATACTTTGTAAGTGTCTGAGGTCAGATTTTAACTCAGAAAGATGAATCTTTCTGATTCCAAGCCTGGCACTCTATCCACTGCACCACTTAGCTGCCCCATTAAAAAATATGTATATTTCACAGCTAAAAATGCTAACCATTATCTGAAACTTCAGGAACTTACAATCTTTTTATGTTAGTGGAGAGTCTTGCCTCTATGTCGGTGGCTGGTGACTAATAAGAGTGTAACTGATGAAAGTTGGGGTGTCTCTGGCAATTTGTAACAATGAAGTTTGCCACATCAATTCACTCTTCCTTTCACTTGAGCACTTAGAGGCTATTGTAGAGTTATTAAATGGCCTAATCGTTGTATCCCAGGAAATAGGGAGGCCCAAGGAGAGGGAAAGAGATCAAGAGGAGCCTGTTGGTAGAAAAGTCCGTACAGAGTCAACATTTATGTGGGTGCAGTTTATGGCTTCCCAAAGCAATTACAAAAATGTCATGAAAGATCACTGATCACACATCACCACTACAGATATAATAATAAAAATATTGATAAAAATTTTGAAATATTGTGAGAATTAGCAAAATGTGACACAGATACACGATGTGAGCACATATTGTTGGAGAAAAATGGTGCTACAAGAGGAGCCCCATGCAGAGTTGTCAGAAACCTTCCATTTGTAAAAACAAACAAACAAATCAACAAATGAGAAACAAAGCAAAATATCTGCAAAATATAATGAAGCCAAGGGAGGTATGTCTATATGGGGGAGCCTAGGTGAGAGAGCAGTGAGTTTCTCTCCCTTCTCTTGAAGGCCCTATAGCATTCATACATTAATTGATTCGTTAATTTATTAAATTCACACATTGATTTGACAGATTGTAACCTCTTCCCTTTTGTATTCCAAATTCTTATTTACTTTAGGACTTGGGTAATAATTTGAAGAGAGTGGAGAACTTTCAGGGACTTGTGGAAGACTACCAGATGCTCCTACCTACCCCCTAAATTTCATGCTCCCCCAAAAAAGTTTCCTAACAACTAAGTTTTGAAAATACTGGCCAAAAAACCATGGAAGAAAACAGTGAGGCAATGATGTCTCAGATTGTGTATTTTCTGGAACAAGAAACTGCCTGTAGAAGGGGAAAGAGATCTGGATGCTGGCGCCTAGAATTACTATTTTCCCTTTCCTTCTCTTAGTGTTGACAGACTTCCAGTCTACTCCTTGGACTGCAAAGCACAGAGAGACACTTCAGTCATACTGATTGTCTCTAATGTTCTGTAGGTGAGCACAACAGACCTGGGAAGTGTGAATCCCGAGTTGCCACTCAGGAGTCCTTTGCATCTGGCATGACTGGGCAATGGAAATGATCATCCTGGAGCAGAAGCAGGGCCGCCAGCAAGAGAAGGTTCTGAGTGCTGGAGACTATCACCTAATGTAATGTGCCCTGGTCTGGAAAACCAGGGAAATCAATTTCTCTCCCAAACATTTATCTTCTCTATTTTACTCTGAGATTCAAGGCTAGGGTACTGGACATGGGTAGAAATTCTTGTTGGAAGATAAGGATGAAGCGATAGGTTAAACACACACACACACACACACACACACACACACACACACATGCAACAATTTTCAATCAATATGTCACATCATCCCCTAAGCTAAATTCAGAACCCAACATCCTGGGCAGGCAGAATCCTGCAGTTCCCGTGCATACATGCCAGGTAGACTGTGGTGAGGTCACTTGCTTGGTGGCTTGAGTGTAGCTTCTCCTGGTGGGCATCAATGAAACTGCACTCTTGTTGCTAGCTCTTGTTGAATCTATAGGAGTTGTTTCATTTTGTTGTTTGTTCATTCCAGCACCTGGCTCAGTACCTGGCCCATAGTAAATTCCTAATAAATGTCTGATGATTGAGGAATGATATGACAAACCATCATATTATTGAAATGCCTCATGTTTTATGTAGGGTACCCACAAAAAGCCACAGGCAGTGCATGCACGTAAAGATACATTCATGGAATATCTACTATTGCATTTCTATTGGTATAGAATAAAAGTACTTTCAAACATGAAGAAAAGAAAAAGAATTATAAAGAAAAAATCAGATGCATTTCTGACCTGAAGGTTATGTATTAATGTGGTAAAAACACTTGAACATAAATAACTGAAATCAAAGAAATAATGAGATGATTGAGATAGTTAACAGGCCTTCCTGACTCCTGACCTGGCACTCTATCCCCTGCACCACCACTGCCCTTGAGGGCTTTGGAGCAGTTCTTTAAGCCAAGTTTCAGAGAAGATGCTAACAACCTTCACTGGTAGAGGGAATTTCCAATGGGTTTACTACCTTTTCATAGCAGTATTAGATTATCTCCAAACAGTCCTTATTCATTACAGAATCTGGATTTTTCCTGCTAACATTGAAGATGGATCAGAACCTGAACACTAGAACATATGCATCATATGCTTAGTCCCGTTGTCTTAGAAGCCATCAGCTTGTAAGAGAGTAAATGTTTGGCAGCAGAATTATCTTGTTTCTTGCTTATTATTTCTTTCATTCATGTTTGTTCTAAGGGGTAGAGACCCCTATCTCTGGATCTGTTACTCCTGATGCAGGGAACTCCCTGTTGAGGAAACTCTCTCTCTCCCCCTCTGTCTCTCCGTCTCTGTCTGTCTGTCTGTCTGTCTGAATCTCTCTCTCTCTCTCTCTCTCTCTCTCTCTCTCTCTCCTCTCTCTCTCTCTCTCTCTCTCTCTCTCCCTCTCTCTCTTTCTGTCAGTCTCTAAGTGACTTGATTGGTGTTACTTGCCCTGGTCTTCCTAGCCTCTCTCTCAGCCAACTAGAGCCAGGTGAGCTCAGACAAGCCTAGAGCTTTCTTAGCCTTCTATCTCCCATCCCAACAAGCAAAGAGCTCTTATGAAGTAGATGGATCCCTTTTGCCCTGGTTGTTGGGCTCATTTCACATCTCTACCCTTTTGATGCACTCCTTCCCAAATTTTTCTTTCTTTCAAGGCTTGTTTAGGCATCTCTTTCAAAAGGCCAACTAGCTTGTCTGCTAAACTCATGCTCATAGGCTTATGGGAGTAGATATAGGAATGTCACTCCAAGGGCTTTCAGGAGATAAGGAATAATTGTTCTTTTTATAATAGTACTGTGTCAATATTTAAACTCATAAAATACATAACCTAGGAGAGAAAAGGTTGGTATGAAATCTTTCTGGCATCAAGTAATATACATACATACATATATATATACATATATATATATACATATACATATGTATATACACATACATATACATATATCAGTATATATTATAATCAATTATAATTGTATTTCAATAAATTAAGTGCATAAAATTTAATATCCATATTTTACTATGAAATGTAATGTAACTCTTAAAGGAAAAGTTATATTCTAAGGCTTTTCCTAAAATGATTCTTTTCCTTTTAGAAGTTGCTGACTCTTGACCTAACAGGTTTTTATTAATATCTCATTTAGCTCTTTAGGCAACTAAGTGTCAGAGCTAAGTGCCAATTTTGGAGTCAGGAAGATTCACCTTCTAGAGTTCAAATCTGGCCTCAGATACTTACTAGCTGTGTAACTTAACCATGTTTGTCTCGGTTTCCTCATTTTTAAAATAAGCTGAAAAAGGAAATGTCAAGCCACTTCAGTACCTATGCCAAAAGAACCCCAAATGGGATCATGAAGAGTTATGAAATGACTGAAAAATGACTGAACAACATTTTGATCTTGCTTTCTAGGGATCTGTGATTGCTCTTAGGGAAGGCTAATAGGACCCTAGGAAAGTTAATTGTCCTATTCGGCAAGTGGGAGTGGGCAAAAATAGAACTCAGGCCCTGTTGAGGGGTCCTAGATCTTTGCTGACAGTCGTACTTACCAGCTCCCATGAGAACTCCAGCAAGAGTAGTGATGAGGAGAAGAACTGGGAACTTCATTTTTCTGAAGAAATATTGCTGAGATTTCCTGAGGAGAAGGTGGGAGTGTTGATGATACCACCTGTCTGCCAGGGCACTTATAAAGATATCAAAGGCCAATGGAAGTTGAGAGAGCTGTGTACCTTCCTTCCTCTGCAAGCTCCTTAGTCCTTTCCCTTATTTATGCCTAAAGCCATTTGCTAAGTCAACAAGGTTGGTCAGGAGTAGATACCTAAGTTTTTGGCAGTGGGGTCATAGCCAGAAGTGCTGGCAATTGTCATCATTTTCACCAGATGACCAATTATGCCTTTGTCCAAAACTATCCTTCAGCAGGGGCGGAGCTATCAGAGCAGCTATCCCCAAGGCCACTGAATAATAGAGACCTCTTACTCATTTGGCATTATTATAGTGGTAGGACCCACTGCCTGGCCATCCAGAAACATCCTGGTCATTGTCCAGAAAGTGGGCTTTGGTAGTTCAATTTGTCCAGTTCCTTAAGATGATTTCCAATTCATGCTAGACTAAGAAAAGTATTCTAAAGTCTTCTACAGAAAGTACTGGTAAATAATAGTATTTATAGGATAACTTTAGAGAGAGATATGTATGTGTGTGTGTGTATATATATATACACACACACACACACACATACACACATATATATACACACACACACACACACATACATATACATTATGTGCAATGGTAGCTATGCCAAAGGTGTGGGGGTGGAGAGAAAGGAAAAAAATAGAAATAAAATCTATATTTTAACTTTATTCATATATATATATATATATATATATATATATAACAGCTAATTGTACATAATAGATTTGCCATTTCATGTGTAATCATCTTTTATTATTATACTATTTTAGGGAAATGCTTCTTTTATTTCAGAAAACAAAAAAGAAATTTTAAAGTATTGTAAGAAAGTAAGGATCATGTCTGAATGCAGGGTGCTCAGATGTTTCATAGCCCTATCTTGCTAGGAAGTTACCTAAATACTCCCCCGAGCTCTATTCCTTGGTTTGTGATATTGGGTAGGCTTTGGTGGGTGATTCATGTTTTGGGAATTCCCTCTCTTTTACCCCATACACCAATTGCACTCCATCCCCACATATCTCCCAGCCCTATAAAAAATCCAGCTATAACCATTACAACCAGACATCCTTATAAAACCATCTTAGCCAAAGAGTATGTCCACATGTAGGTGCCCAACGCATAGATCACTGGACATGGAATCAGGAAAATCTGAGTTCAAATCTGGTCTCAGACACTTATTAGCTGTATGATCCTGGGGAAGTCACTTAATCCTGTTTGCTTCAGTTTCTTCTTTTATAAAATGAGCTAGAGAAGGAAATGACAAATCACTGTAGTATCTGTGCCCTCAAAAGAAGTCTTTAAAAAGTCAGACATGACTAAACAACAAAAAATCTGGAAGCCTTTCCATCAGATCAGGGATAAGGCAAGTTGTCCAGTATCATCATTATGATTCAATATGGCACTAGAACTGCTAACTATAACAAGAATACAAGAAAAAGAAATGAGAGGATTAGACATAGACAATGAGGAAACAACTGTCACTTTTTTGCAGATGATATGATGGCTTACTTCCAGACTCCTAGAAAGTCAATGAAAAAAGAAAAAAAACCAATCTGACAAATAACAATTTCAATAAATTTTCAGTACCTAAAAAAGCCCTACACAAATCATCAGCATTTTTGCAAATTACTTTTAAAAGCCAACAGCAAGAGAGAGAAATTCTAGTTAAAATAACTACCAATACTTTAAAATACTTGGGAATCTATGTGCCAAGACACATTCAGGAACCACATGGCTAGCATTACAAAATACTCTTCACATAAATAAAGGCAGATTTAAATAGCTTAAGAAATATTAATTGCTCACGAATAAGTTAAGCCAATAAAATTAAAATAACATTGTCCAAATTAATTTATTTATTTAGTGCCATACTAATCAAACTACTTAAGTATTACATGATAAAACTAGAAAAAAATAATAATAAAATTCATCAGGAGGAGCAAAAGGTCAGTAACATCATGGTAAACAATGAAAGAAAAAAAATTAAGTAGAGAGGCCTAATAGTACCAGATCTTAAACTATTTGTTGTAACTGTCAAAAGAATTTAGTACTGGATAAGAATGAGGTTGATCAGTGGGACAGATTAGGTATCCAATATACATAATCAATTAAGTACAGTCACCAAGTGTTTGATAAACCTCCAAATCCCAGCTACTTGATGAAAAACTTACTATTTAAAAAAATCATTGAGAAAACTGGAAAGTGTATTAACATAGATCAACATCTTATACTATATGCTACAGAAGCTCAAAATAGGTACATGATTTAGACATAAAGGAGGCTATTATTAGCAAATTAGTAGAGCATGGATGGAATTGCCTATCAGATCCATGGATAGGGGAAGAGTTTGTTACCAAACAAGAAATATGTTCATAGGAGATAAAATGGATAATTTTGACTGTGCAAAATTAAAAAGTTTTCGCACAAATAAAACCAATGCAGTTAAAATGAAAAAAAATAGCAGGAAACTGGGAAAAAAATTCTTTGCAACATGTTTCTCTAATGAAAGTCTGATTTCTAAAGTCTATAGGGAACTGAATAAAATTCACAAGAATAGGAGTCATTCCCCAATTGATTAATGGTCAAAGGATTTCAATAGGCCATTTTCAGAGGAAGAAATCTAAGGTATCAGTAACCATATAAACAATGTGCTAAATTAGGGAAATACAAAGTTGAAAAGTTCTGAGGTAGCAGTTCACACCCATCAGATTATCTAAGATGACGAAAAAGGAAAATGGCAAAAGCTAGAGGTAATGTGGAAAAATAATAATGTACTGCCAGTGGAGCTTGTAAACTAGTGTGCCCATTCTGGAAAGCAATTTGGAACTCTGCCCCAAATGCTACTACATTATGTCCCTTTGTCCCTCTCTTACCACTATTCCCCAAAAGATTAAGGAAAAAACCAAAAGGTCCCAAGTGTAAAATATATATATATATGTGTATATATGTATATATATATATATATATATACATATATATACATATATATGTACATATATATATATATACATATATATATACATATATACACACACACATATATGTATATGTGTATGTATATGTATATGCATAAATATCTGCAAAGATATATTTATATATCATCCCTTTCTTGTGGCGACAAAGCATTGGAAACTAAGGAACGACTGAACCAGTTATGGTATATTAATGCAATAGAATTGTATTGTGCTAAAAGAAATGATAAAGGGGATGTTTCAGAAAAAAATTGTTAAGAGTTTCATGACGTGAGGTAAAGTGACGTGGACAAAACCAGAAGAACAATTTTATCCAGCAACAATAATGTGCTAAAGAGAAACAACTTTGAAACACTTAGTAACTCTAACCAACACAGTAAAAAAATGCAATTCCAAAGACTCATGATGAAACTCTGTCCTTCTCCAGTAAGAAAACTGATCATCTCAGAGTACAGATTGAAGCATGTTTTCCTTTCTTTCTTTCTTTTAAAAAATATTTTTGAACAAAGCTAATATGGAAATTCATTTTGAATGATTATATATGTGTATATAATTTGTAATGGGTTTTGTTCATCTTGCATTCTGAAAAAGTAGGGAAAGAGAAGAAGAATTTGAAACAAAATGAAATTTGAAAATGGGGACAGTCAATATTTCAGGGGCTGTGGGGAAAAGTACATTAATACATTATTGGTGAAGTTGTGCTTTGTCCCTACCATTCCAGATAATAGTTTAGAATTTTTTTAAAAAAGTAATTATATTTTAATTAATTAATAAATCAATATTAATAAATTCTAAGATCAAGTTTTTGTGGTGGCAAAAGAACTTGGAAACAAAGTGGGTGCCTATAACTTGAATGATGGCTGAAAAACTGGTGTCTAATATTAGCTCCACATGAATACATGATTTTGATATAAAAGATTTTATTATAAACAAATTAGAGAAAGAAGATGGAAATTACCTTTCAGATCTATAGATAGGATGAGATTTTACGACCAAACAATGGATGAAGCAGATTATGAAAAATAACATCAACAATTTTGATCACATGAAATTGAATTTTTTTATTCAGAAATGAAACCAAGGTTGCTAAGATTTTAATGGAAATAGTTTAGTGGTGAAAACCATCTTGATAGCCAGTGTCTGATAAAACTCTGACATTTAAGATACATTAGGAATTGATTTAAATTTGTAAAAAAGAGAACCATTTCCCCAACTGATAAATTTTCAAAGTTATTAAGTCAGTTTTCAATGAAAGAAACCCAAGGTATCAACAGTCATGTTGGAAAAAAAATGTTCCAAAAGCATTAATAATTAGAGACATTTAAATTTAAATGACTCTGATTTTCCACCTCACAGCCATCAGATTGTAAAGAATGGTGAAAAAGGAAAATGATAACTGCTGGAGGATCTGAAGGAAAACAAGCACATTACTACATTTTTTGTGTGTGTGTGGAGCTATGAATTGGTCCAGGCATTCTGACAAATAATTTGGAACAATGCTCCCAAAGTCTCTAAACTTTGATTGAGTAATTAGGCTTGTACCCAAAAGAAATCAAAAAGGAAATTATTACACAAAAATTTGTGGCAAACAACTCGAAATTAAAGAAGTATCCAACAGCAGGGAGAATGACTAAATAAATTTTGGCATATATAAATAATGGAATACTATTTTGCTGTGAGAATGATGAAAAGGAAGATTTTAGAGAATCTTGGGAAGACATCTATGCACTGGTGTAAAGTGAAGGAAGCAGAACCAGGAAAACAATTTAGGGACTAATATCAACACTGTAAAAAGGAATACTGTTGAATTAAAAATGAATTCTGAACAATGCAATAAACAATCATGATTCCAAAGGACTTCTGACAAAGCATTCCATCCACATCATTATAGAGACAGGATAGATATATAATGCTGTAGGAGGCATACGTTTTTGGACTTGACTGGTGTCAGTATCGCTTATGCCTGAATACATACATACATACATCAATACATACAGATAGATAGATCGACAGATAGATCGATAGATAGATAGATAGATAGATAGATAGATAGATAGATAGATAGACAAACAGACAGACAGATAGATAGACAGACAGATAGATAGACATGTATATATATTTGTATAAGTTTCAATGAGAAAAAGAGATTATTTTTCCTTTTTTAAAAAATTGAGAATAGAGTGGCAAGAAATAATTACTTGTTAATTGAAAAAATAAAATAACCTCCCCAAACTGTGACATATGAATACAACAGAATATCATAGTGTGATAACAAAGAATATAAGGAATTAAGAAAACCTAGGGGAAGATTCGTATCAAAAGGTGTACTGTGAAATAAGCAGAGATGAAAGAATACAGAATGACTACAACAATGTAAACAAAAAGGTCACAAAAAGGAAAGGGAAATCTGGGTAACTGAGTGACCAATAATGATCCCAAGGAAGCAGATAATTAAACATAGCTCTCTTCACTAGGGCAGGGGATTACCAGGGTAGAATGTTGTATATATTGTCAAATACAGTTGCTAGATTGGTTGTTTTTTCTTAATTGTTCTTCTTCATTACAAGGAATGTTTAAATTGGGAAGGGTTAATATTTGCAGAAGTGACTATGATGTAGACCAAAAGGCATGCACTAAAAAAAATAACAATGGGGGAGAAATGAGAGACAAGCTGGTGAAGACAGAACTAAGATGTGTGGGAAATGGACGTGGAAGAAAATGTAGTAAGATACTTGAATGCAACAAACTGTCAATCAGCATCAGTTGATTGATTGTTGCCAACATGTTTTTCTCCAACACGTTTTTCTCCTGCCAGCCTGGTTTTCATTAGCCAAAGTTCCATGGTGGAAATCATGACATGCCTCGGAATCTTGAGTTCTAATACCAGTTCTGGCCATGACTTTGAGTTTTGACACATCACTGTCCCTCACTGGACTGGATTTGTGCTGGAAATAACAATCCTCCCATTTTACTTTTCTCCAGTGCAGTTGAGAGAGCAGGATGAACAAGGCATGGGGTAGAATCCAGAAAAATTGATGGCGGGGAAGGGGCTGTGAAAATGGGGCCTGCCATTATAAATTTGGTTGTTTAGAGGAGAACAATTGTCATATGTAATATTTTTTGGTTGTGTTCTTGTATCATAGATTGTAGCCCAAACTCTAGATTGTTAATCATGCTGTGGGTCAAATGAAGGAGTGTGGATGACTTTGCCCAGTTTATTCCCACCTGGATCTGGACAAAGAGGTCTCAGGATGAGTTTATTGAGAGATAATCAGTTGCCATGTCTCTTCAGGAGAAAGAAGGATGGCCCAGAATTTCCATCTGTCAGTGATCAGCCTAGCCTTCAGCTAGGGCTAGGGATACTGCAGGGTCCCAACCCTCTTCCCTGGGTTCATATCCTTTTCATGCATGTGTACTTTGTGACACCTGAGCCTTGGTTTCCACTTGGTTTGATCAGAATTTGTGTTAATTTGGATGCCCGGGTAACCTGTGTGACTGAAAGGAAATGAGTGTGTGTGCGTGTGTGTGTGTGTGTGTGTGTGTGTGTGTGAGAGAGAGAGAGAGAGAGAGAGAGAGAGAGAGAGAGAGAGAGAGAGAGTATAAAGAGCAATGACATTAAACCCCTAAGCAGAGCATTTGTCTCCAGGAGGACAGATGGATATTTCCACTTCTGGGGTTCATAGACTGGCCCTTCTGTCATTTCCAGGAGCAGAATGAAAAGGTCAAAGCAAAGGTCCCTCCCTGAACACTGATCCTGTTTCCACTCAGTAAAGCCAGGTAAGAATTAGATAGTTGGTTTGGTTATAAATTCTGCAGTAGAGATGAGATCTGAGTTTCTCATTGTCTGTGCTGGGGTCTAAACTGTTGAGTTCTCAATCAAGTTCCCAGTCCTCAATATTTAGAATGAGAAGCTATCCTCTCTGTCTTTTAGTTATGAGTCTTACTGCTTTTAATCTGAGGTGCCAGGGATTAGAAGCTCTACCTTAACCTCCTCATTTAGAATTTGTTCCTCAATGGATGTAAAAATTAATTTAGCCCTAGGCAGAGTAGGTTGTCTTCCAAGCAGTGAGATTTGCAAGGCCCTGTCACTCCTCCAAGTACTTCTCTGTGGCCCTTGACACTATTAGCCACCCTCTTCTCCTCAATTCTCTTCTTTCTTTAAGTTTTCATGATATCTACTCTCTACTGGTTCTCTTTCATCCTCTCTGGCCACTCCTTCTCTGCCTGTTTTGCTGGATCTTCATCTCTGTCACACCCATTAAGTCTGGGGGGTCCTGCAAGGCTCTAGCCTGGGTTCTCTTCCCTTTTTTCTCTATGCTCTTTTACTTGGTGATCTCATCAGCTCCCATGTATTCAATTATCACGTCTATGACGATGACTCTCAGATCTATTGTTCCAGTCTCTTATCAAAAGCTGCCTAATGGCATTCTCCAACTTTTTTTTCCCATAGATATTTACACTTAAAATATTCCAAACTGAACTCATTATCTTCACTGTCCACTTTACCCCCTCCACTTTCTTCTTCTTCTAATTTTCTTATTACTATCAAGGGAAATATTATCCTCCCAGTCGAACAGGCATAATTAGCTGTCATCTTTGACTCCTCACTCTCTCTCACTCCACCCCCACCCTTATCAAATTCATTGTCCAATTCTATCATTTCTACCTTCATCACATCTCTTTTCATTCTTCTCCTTCTCTCTTCTCCCACTGCCACCAGCTTGGTCCATGCTCTCATTACTTCGCAGCTGCACTATTGCAGGAGCTTGCTAGTTGATCTCCCTGCCTTGTCTGTTCCCACTCCAGTCCATCCTCCATTCAAAATTGATCTTCCTAGAGCACATGGGTGACCAAATCTCCACTTGCAACATTCCATAAACTCCATGGCTCCTTGTTATCCAAGGATCAAATAGAAATTTCTCTCTTGGCTTTTAAGGCTCTTCCGAATTTGGCCCTGTCCTACATTTCCAGTCTTCTTATATCTTACCCCCTTCTATGTATTTCATGATCAAGTGACACTGGCCTCCTTGCTAATTATTACACACTACCCTCCATCTCCCGACTCTGGGCATTTGCACTGGCTGTCCTCCATGCCTGGAAAGCTCTCCACCCTCATTTCTGCCTCTTGCATTTCCTGGCTTCCTTCAAATCTCAGATAAATTTCAACCTTCTGCAAGAAGCTTTTCACAACCTTCTTTATTCTTTGTGTCTTTCCTCTGAGACTACCAAATTTTTTTCCTGTATACATCTTGTTAGCACATAGTAGTGCTTATGTTGTTTTCCCCATTAGATTTAAGATCCTTGAGATCAGGGACTGCCTTTTCCCCCTTTCTTTGTATCCCCAATGTTTAGCACAGTGCCTGGCACATACTAGGTGCTTAATACATGTTAGGTGGCATGACTTGACTTGAGGCAGAACGAACACTATCTGAAGTTCTACTACTACTGATGATTTCACCAGTAGTTAATAGCTTCCTCATCCACTGGTCAGTGTTGAAAAAACTAGATCTCTTTTCTAAGGGGTACAAGGTAAATCTCCAACATTTCAGGGAACTGGAGTTTTCTTAATCTTGTTTTCCTTCTCAGCATTAGGGATAAGAATGGTAAAAGAATATTGAAAGAGATGGGTAAAGAGGGAAGAAGGGAAGTCAAAAGTAGTGTGAGGTGACAGGATTAGGTCTTGGTACCATTACTGTTTTCATTTGTGTGAAAGGCAGACCTTGTCCTGGATCTCATCCCACACAGTCCTGGCCAATACAAACTGAACGTTAGAAAATCAACATTGATATTTGCACACATTTTTTTTTCTATGAGGAAGTTGGCCCTCAGGGCTCCACAAACACTCATAAGACAGGCTTCTCCAATATACTCTCCCTGCTTCCCATCCTCAAATCTGTATTGCCAAGTGTCTACAGAGGGTTAAAATTGGGGATCACCCAATTGGGGATCACTCATTGTCCTCAATTACAGAATTTGGGCAATAACATTTGTATTGCCTACCTTACAGAGTTGTTCTCAGCAACATAATTTGTAAAGCTTCTTTTTTTTCTTTTCTTTTTGAATTTTAGTTCTTTGAAATAATTTTTATTGATGTTTTCTGCTACACTGAACACCATGGTTATTTGCAGTGTCCTTCTGTTCCCAGAGAGACATCCTATTTGACAAACAATATTTTTTTTAAAGAGGAAAAAAGCAGCACAACTGATAGGTATATTGAAAAAGTCTGAAGGCATATATAATGTATAACATCTGTGGACCTCCTACCTTCATAGAGGGTGCATTGAGGCTGTTACTTATCACACCTTTTTATTAGAATCATGGTTGTTATTTTGTGGTTTTGTTACATTACCTTTTGGTTTTTTTGGTATTCAGTTTCATTTACATTGTTGTAGATAAGTGCAATTTTGGGGGTTCTGTTTACCTCATATTGTATCATTTCACAGAGATCTTTATATGCTTCTCCCTGTTCATCACATAAATAATTTCTCACAGCAGAGTAATACTCCATTGTATTCATGTGCCATAATTTTTAATTAATTGGTGGGCATCTATTTTGTTTCTACTTCTTTGCTATCACAAAAAGTGCTGCTATGAATATTTTGGTGAATATTTTTTTTCTTAATCACTTTTTTTGAATAATTCCAATTTGCTTTCTAAAATGGTCATGCGATTTCATGGCTCCACCAATAATATATGAGTGTGCTTATTAGTCCACAATCCCTCCAATATTCAATGTTGGTATTTTTAGTCATCTTTGCCAATTTTCAGGATGTAAGGTAAAAACTCAGGGTGGTTTTGATTTCCATTTCCCATATTATTAGTGACTTGAGCATTTTTTCACATGGTTCTGTATATTTTGCAATTTTTTCATTGTAAATCTTGATTCTCTATATAGATGTGAATGATTGGCCTTAGGAATAACTGACACTCTTGGTTCTGTAAGACTTATTAATTCATCCACTGAGGCCTGTATTCAACTTTCCCCAAAGGAAGGAGCTGTGTAGAAATGTATGAGGGATGGTGATACAGAATATAATTATAGAAGAGTTGGCACAGCATCTCTTTCCCTGGGGAATTTAAGAAGAGAAAATGGTCCCATATGTCTGAGCTAGATTAAGTGGTATTCTCTGTACCTTTTAAGAGGATAGGATGGTATCCTGGGCATCACAAAGTTCAGGAGGATACAGAGGTGGCCTCGAGGATATGCAGGTTACTGGGGAGCAGGGGGAAGGACACATACCCAGGACCTGTGATATAGGGGAAAGTCTATCACATTTTGTGCCAGGGTACCGAAGTTTGAATTCTGGTTTTGCCATTATTAGCTATATGACTTGGGCAAGTTTCTTGGTCTCTCATTCTCAGATTCCTTCCAGATAAAACCAGGAATTTGTCCTGATTTTTGTGGCCCCTTCCAAATCTAAACCTATAATGCTGTGACTTATGGAGTGTCTCCTCTGAGGAAGGATTTAAGTTGTGGAAATAGTTAAAGGCCTTCCAGAGCCAAGATTGATAAGTAAAGTAAAGAGGTTTAGCTAGGAGACAACAGTTTTGGCCAGAAAGGTGATGTTGCTCCAAGATCATGAGCCTGGTTTTCTCAGGTGAGCTTTATAAAAGCTCAGAAGCATATTCACAGAATCATGCGACCTTACAGCTTCAATAGACCTTAAAGATAGTGGGATCCAACCCCTTCCTTTTATGTTTCAGACCCAGAGAAGAGAAGTGCATCTTTTGCTTATGATGATCTCACGTATATTCAGGATGACTTTGCTAGTCAAGGGAAAGAGCCATGTTTGGATCCTAGGTCTCCTGACTGCTGGTTATGTGACCATTCTACAACACCATAATGACTCCCCACCAACAATTCAGGAAAATGAAAGGTCCATCAGTTACGATAACTTTCCTTCAAGTTCTCCCTATTCTGTCTCACAGAGTTCAGAACAGTGGCTCCTTTAAAAAAATGTTTAATAGTAATTTATGTTTTCCAATTACATATAAAGACAATTTTCAACATTCATTTTTTGACAAATTTTGAGTTCCAAATTTTTCTCCCTCCTTTCCTCCTTTCCACCCTCCTCAAAATGGTAAGCTATGTGATATAGGTTATACATGTGCAGTAATGTAAACATATTTCCATATTAGGCACGTTGTGAAAGAAGAAACAGAACAAATGGGAAACAAACACAAATCCTCCCCCCACTCCCAGTGAAAATAGTGTGTTTCAGTCAGCCTTCAGATTCCATAGTTCTTTCTCTGGATATGGTTAGCATTTTCCATTATGAGTCTTCTGGAATTGTCTTAGATCATGGTGTTGCTGAGTAGACCTAAGTCTATCATAACTGGTCATCACACAATGTTGCTGTTACTGTGTACAATGTTCTGGTTCTGAAGAGCTTTTGCTCTTGAGTCAGAGAACTTGAGTCCAAATTCTCATTCTCATATTCATAATCTGTGTGACTTTGTCTAAATCACTTTACCTAATGTAGGCTAAGTTTTTTTTTCATTTATAAAATGAGTGTGTTGAGAAGGATGGCTTTTGAGGTCCCTTCTTGTTCTAGCTCCAAGATCCTATGATCCTATGACCCTTTCTGAGAGGAGGGGAGTTCCCAAAATGCTCTGTGGAAAAATAATACAGTTTAAATATGTGTCATTTGAACTATGGTATAGTTGTCCAAGGAGCTCATTCTTGGGAATTACAGTCAGGAAAGTGAAGGTAGAAATGATAAGACTTGATAATAGATTAGAAATGTGGGGTAAGTGTGAAGGAGGACTTCAGAATGTCAGTGAAGCTGTGAGCCTGGGTGGGAGTATGGTGGCACCCATGATGGTAATTGAGAAGTGGTGAAGAGTGGAGGATTTGGGGAAAAGATAATCAGTTCTGTTTTGGACATGGTGAGTTGAGGGAGTTGGTGATACAAGATGGGAGCTCAGGAGAAATGTTAGGGCTGTATGTGTGGATCTGGGAATACAGGAAGGAGACGAGGTGGTACGGGACAAAACCTTAGGGCATACTCACAGTTAGTACATGACATGTACAAAGACAGCTAAAGAGATTGAGCAAGGTTTGTCAGACAGTTAGCAGGAGATGATACATTTCATCTTCTCAGAACCCTATTATCATCGGGGGTCATAAAGGAAGTCTAATTTAGAAAGAATGAGGCAGTTCTGTTAAATCTCGAGGATCTTAAAAAAGGAATGAAAAGAGACAGGTGGGGGAGGGAAAGGAAAACAAAGATGAAGGAGTGAGGGAAGCAACTGACACTTGAATCTTACTGTTATCTGAAGGAGGCAAGAATACAAACACAGTTAGGTATAGAACTTCATTTCACCCAGAAGAGAAATAGGAAAGAAAGGGGAGAAGAGAGAAATTAGGGGTAGAGTAGATTGAGTTGGATTAGTCTTAAGCAAACCAAACTATCAAAAAATGTACAAACAATTTTCTAGCAGTTCTTTTGGCAATGGCAAAAAATTTGAAGTCGAGTGGATTCTTATCAATTGGGGAATGACTGAACAATAAAAGTGATGTAGTACTATTACACTATAAGAAATAATGAAAGAGATGGTTTCAGAAAAACTTGGAAAGACTTATATGAACTGATACGCAGTGAAGTGATCAGAACTAGGAGAATGATTTCTACTTTGACAACAATGTTATAAAGGCAAACAACTTTAAAAGACTTCAGAATTCTGATCAATGCAATGATCAACCACTAATGAAGAAGACTAATGATGAAATATGTTACTCACTTATTGATAAAGAGGTGAAAGACTTAGAGTACAGATTGAGATATATACATATAGACATATATATGTAATATATTTATATGTTTTCATTTCCGACATGGTCAATACAAAAATTTTACTTCATTAAACATGTTTGCTACAGTGATTTTGCTTTTCTTTCATCTTTCCTTTCTCCCTTCCTTCCTTCCTCTCATAAAGTAAGCTTACTTAAGGCATTATATTACAATGAAATGACCCATTTCCAAATCCTCAGAAATTTCCTTTAATTTCATTTTCACTTTTGTACCTGGGTAAAGGGTAAATGGGAGGATTTTTTTTCTTAATTGAAAGGCAAAAATTAATTTAACAAAAATACTAACAATATGGACAGAATCATTGATTGTTTGAGTTTTTAAAATCCTAAACCAATAAAACAAATCTAAACCAATAAAATAATTTAAAAAAGAATTGATCAGAATAGATGAAGAAATAAAAGAAAGTACCATAAACTATTTTGTCGAAATATATGACTGGTTGAAACATTCATGTTACAAAAAAACTAACAACTTAAAAGAAATAGATGAGTATTTAAAAAAAGCATAATAGATTAATAGAAAAAGAAATAAGAGAAATTATGCCATGCCATCCCACAATAAGAAATTGAATGAGGTATAAATTAAGTCCAGAAGAAAAAAAAATCCAGGACCAGATGGTTTTGTTAAGTATTTCTTTTTAAAATTATTTTTAGGGGCAGCTAGGTGTCGCAATGTATATAGCACCAGCCATAAAGTCAGGAGGATATGAGTTCAAATCTGGCCTCAGACCAAACACTTGACACTTACTAGCTGTGCGACCCTGGGCAAGTCTCTTAATCCCAATTGTCTAAAAAAAAAATATTTTTACTTTCATTCCCGAATTTTCTCCCTTCTTACAGTCTCCCCACCCCAGTCAAGAAATGTATCTATTATACATACCAAGTCATGGAAAACATATTTCCATATCAGCTATATTTTGAAAAAAAAAGAAGCAAGAAAGATAAAGGAGAAAAAATGTACAGATAGTTCTACTTTACTAACTGGACCGCAGAAATATACTTAAAGCAATTTGTAAGTGATATGAGTTTGTCCACCGACACGGGCAAGGGAGGGAGATAGATAGGAAAGGGGCCTCTAACCTGTGGAAGGAGGGGGCCGGTACACGGTTCAAGGACACTTGGGGGCCTGGAACAGAGAAGCAAGAGTAAGAGCGTCTGAGGCCAGCCAGGTGGAGGCAGCAACGAAGAGAAAACACGCGGGACAGACAGGAGGAGCAGGGGAAAGGGATCTTCTCCCCCTAACGACTCAAGCCAAATCGCTGTTCCAGAGGAGGTGCTGCTCGTCTCTGTGCCTCCGTTTTTCTGCTTACACATAGAGGGTTGTTTGTTTCTGGTTGGTTTGCTTTTGGCGGAGGGGTGGGAGGCAAGAGAGCCTGGAGCCCAAGTGAAGGGCAGGAGCTGGGAGAGAAACAGACAGATACTGAGAGACAAACTGACACACACACACAGAGCAAGAGACAGAGACAGTAAGAGAAAGACAGAGGGAGAGAGAAAGAGCAAATTACTTTTCAGTAAAGTTAAAACTAGATACATCTTTTCTCTGTCTCCTATGCCTAATGATATACATTCTCTTGAACAAGCATACTGCTTTTTCCTTTGTTTAACCAACTGAACCCCAGTTGTCCCTTCCACAGTGAGATTACTAGCACAGTGGCTCCTGTGATCTAGAATATCAGTGTAAAATTTTTTGGTCCTCTCTTCTTTTTTTTAGTGAATTTTTTTTTATTAATTTAGTTTTAGTTTTCAACAATCACTTCACTAAGCTTTTGAGTTTTAAATTTTTCTCCCCTTCCTTTCCTGCCTCCCTCCCCAAGACAGTGTTCAATATGATATAGGTTCTACATATACATTCCTAATAAACATATTTTCACATTAGTTGTAATGCAAAGAAGAATTAGAACCAACAGGAGGAACCACAAGAAAGAAGAAACAAAACAAAAGAGAAATACAGAGCAAATAGTATGCTTCAATCTGCATTCAAACTTCACAGTTCTTTCTCTATGTAGATAGCATTTTCCATCACAAGGCCTTTGGAGATGTCTCAGATCCTTGTATTGCTGAGAAGGTTAAGTTTATCAATGTTAGTCATCACACAATGTGATTATTACTATGTACAACGTTCTCCTGCTTCTACTCACTTCACTCAGCCTCAGACCATACAAGTCTTTCCAGGTTTTTATGAAGTCAGCCTGTTCATTATTTCTTATAGCCTAATAGTATTCCATTACATTCATATACCACAGCTTGTTCAAGTATTCCCCAATTGATATGCACCCACTCAATTTCCAGTTCTTTGCCACCACAGAAAGAGCTGCTATAAATATTTTTTGTACATGTGGGTCTTTTTCCCATTTTTATGATCTCTTTGGGATGCATTCCCAGAAGTGCTATTGCTAGGTCAAAGGGTATGCACATTTTTATAGCCCTTTGGGCATAGTTCCAAATTGCTGTCCAAAACGGTTGGATCAGTTCACAACTCCACCAACAATGCATTAATGTTCCAATTTTCCCACATCTTCTCCAACATTTTTCATTTTCCTGTTTTGTCATGTTGGCCAATCTAATAGGTATGATATGGTACCTTATACTTGTTTTAATGTACATTTCTCTAACAAATAATGAGAGCATTTTTTAATATAATTATAAATGGCCCTAATTTTTTCATCTGAAAACTGCCTGTTTATGTCCTTTTACCATTTATCAATTGGGGAATGACTTATATTCGCATAAATTTGACTTAGTTCTCTATATATTTTAGAAATGAGTTGACCCTCCCCTCATATCAGAGAAGTCTGAATATTTTCTTTTCCTTTTGGGGGTATTTACAGTACCTTATTGTTAAATTTGGGTTAAATATTTGTTCAGAGGGTCTGTGTTGTCTGCTTGCCTTTGTGTGTCATCTGCAGCTTTCGCAAAACTCCCAAAAATTCCCATTTAATTTCTTATGCTGACCCACAGTATAATGAAATTGTAATGAGGAAATTCATGATGTGGAAGGGATAACTGTATAATGACCAGCCACCTTTTTCCTTTCTCTCATGTGCTATGCAAATACTACTAGCTGAATTGTGAATGACGTACATTCCCATCAACTACCGGTGAGATAAGTCACACTCTAAGTGTAATATAACCTGTTTCTCTTATTTGTGCTGGCTTATTGTCATTAGCTAGTCAAAACAATAGAAAATGCATGTTATGAAAAGCAAGTGAAAGGACATTGCTTATATTGGCCAAGAGACCACAGAGAACTGTACTGAATTTGGAAAGAGGATTATGTTTTAAAAAAATGCACTCTAGTCTATTTACCAGGAATGGCAAGTTTCAAACAGAGGGGAGATGTATATTGAGGGGTGTCTGGGAATGTACAGATCATCCAATATGGAGGCACTCTTTGTTATCTACAGTGTAGGTGGGAATAGCCTCCTTTGATTGGCTGTGCATTTGGCAAAGGCTCTGACTTACAAATTGGCCAGACTGAAACACCCTCTCTTTTTCCTGCATGCTGTTTCCTGCGTGCTCTTTCCTACTGTGTCCAGAGGGTGAAGATCATAGTTAACCTACAGCATGGGTGCCATGAACTGAACTCTGAGAGGGGAAGGACTTTCATCTCCCCTCACATCCCCCTTTTATTCTGTCTTAGAAAAATGGGATGGGGGTGAGAGGTGTTTGTTTCTGTTCTGCTCCATTTATCTTTCTTAGTTTTAGGTGTTTAAGGTGATCCCCACTAGACTTGGGAGTTTGAACTGTGATGAGCTTAGAGGCAAGATTCCAAGTAGGATGTTGCAGCCATCCAGTTCAGAAGAGAATTCTGGAAATGCCATAGTGCCAGGGACTGGAGATCACAGTGTGTATGGGACTTGGCTCTTGGGATGGGGCACTATAGGAATGGAGCTAAGTTATGTATCTAATCTCCTTCTCTTCCTTAGTGTCTGAAGTGGTACAGAGTGGAAGGATGTGTGTGTGAATATTATGTTCCTCCTGTTTGGGCAAGATGCTTGAATATTTGTGATTATACATTTTGATGTAAATATTTGTTTGTAAATGCTAATTTAACTCAGTGGCTAAATGGAACTGTCGCTCAGGGGACCGTTATATACTTGGGGGCAATGCCAAATTCCAAATTGTTGGAGGCATGTGCAGACAGCCTAGATAGCCCTAACCGTCTTACTGGAGAATCTGGGGGACAGGTCAAATGTAACATACCTGGCCTTTAGGGCAGTGAGGGTCTGGGTAATCTGTCTTATATCAAAATATCTTTCATTCCCCAGGTTCTACCTGCAGTTTTAGGAATTTCTAAACACCATCCTCTGTGTTCTTGTTCCTCTATCCTTCTCTCATATCTATGAAGGCTTTGTGAGAGATGAACTAAACTAGGATTGTTGGATACCCTCTTTTTGTTAACATAAAACCATGTGGGGGCACATAGGTGTCTTTCTTCACATTCGTTTGTGCCTGTGTCTTATATATGTGTGCATTTGTGGGTGTGAAGGAGCTGAGTAACTGAGATTGCAGATTTGACTTGTTTGGGAAAGGACAGGTTTTTCTAAAGAAATTTCCCTCTCTGGATACCAGGAGTGGGCACTTTACCCTCTGTGCAAAGTCCTCCCCTCCCAGCAGTTCCTTCAGTAAAGATACACAGCAGGTTTGAGGCTCTGATTTAATAATTTAGATTGATGTAAATATTTTTTAATGATTTCCTTTAATGAATCCTTTTAAAGAACTATTCCTACAAGTTCATTTCTTCCTGCCACTCAAAGGAGAGGAAGTTTGTCAACAATATTTACAACAAAAATAAAGGGAATGAGATCTTGGCTTCGATATGAACCTGAGGTACCCAGGGCCACCCGGATCAACCCAGACCTTCACTTTCACTAAATCCAACCACTGTCCTGCACCGCAGTGAGCCCAGGTATGGGGACAGAGGCTTACAGCTGTTGCCAGAATAATGCAGGTTGGACATGCTAGGGGATGAGGGACAGGTCCTCCAGGTTAAACTACAGAAAGGGAATAGATACAAAGAATAATTTTAGAATTGTAAGGTACCTGATCTACTTGCAGCTCCTCACCCATGTTACTCCATCTCCCATCTCTTTGCCTGTGCACTGGCCTTCCTCCATGCCTGGAATCCTCTGCCATCTTCCCTGTTTTCCTTCGGGACTCAGTTCAAATCCCACCTCTGCAAGAGCCCTTTCCTGGTCTTCTCAGTTCCCTATCCTTTCCGGATTACTTTTATGTAACCTTTCTCTGTATCTTGTATTTATCTAGACATGTATATGTTATTTCCTGCATTAGAATATATGCTCCTTAAGAGCAGGTACTCTAGTTTTGTTGATTGTTTTTACCTTTCATTGCATTTCCAGTGCTTAGCCCAGTGCCTGACACATAAGACCTGCTTAATAAATACTTGTGGACTGACTGACTGACCTTGGGGATGTCTTGAAAGCTAATGTTATGCATTGACCAAGAAATAAAAGTCTTAGCTATCCTCACCCTCAGAAATAGGTTTAAACCTTTTGCTTAGATTTGGAGAATGGACTATTCATATTAGGGGACAGAAATGAGGGTTACAAGCTTGGGAAGGGAATCATGTAGGGGTTCATTCTGGGGCCTATCTTTGGATGTACTCACTGTTAATATTTTGAATAAGTTGGTGATGTGTTAGTAGAGCTGCCCATTCATGGATGAGAGAAGTTCCCAAACGTTTCTCCCCAACATCTCACCTCCATGAGGATCCCCTGAAGCATGATCTCTTTAAGGTGTGCAAAGCCCTTTATGCAAGTGATCACTATAGATCCATCCCCATCTTTTTTTTTAAGGTGAGGAAACTGAGACTCAGAGATATTAAATGACTTCCCTAACTTCATTCAACTAATAAGTATGAGATTTAAAAACAGATTTCCTGACTCCAAATGGAGGGAACAGGCTGCCTCTCTTTCTCAAGACATGCCCCAGACATAAGCCAACAAAGGATGAGAAATTTCTCAAAGTACTGTTGGCCTATCCCACCCACAGAAAGCATGCATGACTGTGTATAGGCCCATACTCATAGGGAAATGAACAAGGGACACCAGCTGGGGACGGAGATAGATACTGACGTTTAGGGGTAGATTTTGTTGATTGTTGGACAGTTGGAATGACTACAACAATGTAAACAAAAAGATCACTATGAAGAAATGGAAATCTGGGCAACTGAGTGACCAACAATGATCCCCCAAAAGCAGGTAATTAAATATACCTCTCTCCACTAGGGCAGAGAGGCAGGGGATTACCAGGGCAGAATGTTGTATATATTGTCAAATGCAATCACTGGACAGGCAGTTTTTCTAATTTTTTTTTTCTGTTACAGGGAATGGTTAAATTTGGAGGGGTTAATATTTGCAGAAGTGACTACCATGTAAAACAAAAAATGTCCATGATGCATTAAAAAAAGAGATGTGGAAATAATGAGATGCAAGCTGGTGAAGAGGAGCTAAGGTGTGTGGCATGTGGGAGTGGAAGAAAGATACTTGAATGTGCCAAACTGTCAAACCCAGAAATCAGCCTCACTAATGAAGGAGGCTCAGAGCAGCTGATCAATTGTTGCCAACATGCTTTTCTCCTGTAAACCTGGTTTTCACTAGCCAAAGTTCCATGGTGGAAATCATGACATGCCTTGGAACTCTGAGTTCTAATCCTGGCCATGGCCCTGACCCTAACTTTGAGTTTGGCACATCACTTCCCCTCACTGGACTTGGATTTGTCCTGGAAATAAGTATCCACCCATTTTGCTTTTCCCCAGTTCAGCTGTGAGAGCAGAATGAACAAAGGATGTGGTAGAATGCTGGTAAATTGAAGGAAGGGGGGCTTTGAAAATGTGGAATGTTTTTATAAATTTCATTATTTAAAGCAGACCAATTGTCATATATTCTATTTTTAGTTCTATTCTTGTATCACAGATTGTAGCCCAAATCCTAGACTATTAATCATGCTATTGGTCAAATGAAGCAGTGTGGATGACTTTGCCTGGTGTATTCCCACCTGGATCTGGACAAAGAGGTCTCAGGACGAGTTTATTGAGGGATGATCAGTTGCCATGTCTCTTAGGGGGAAAGAAGGATGGCCCAGAATTATCAGTGACCAGCCTCGCCCTTATCTAGGGCTAGGGATACTGCAGGGTCCCCAACCCTTCTTCCCTGGGTTTATGTCCTTTTTATGCTTACGTGTTGTGTGACACCTGAGTCTTGGTTTCCCAATGTTTTGGTCAGAATCTGTGTTAATTTGTATGACCTGATTTACCTGTGTGACTGAAAGGAAATGAGTGTGTGTGTGTGTGTGTGTGTGTGTGTGTGTGTGTGTGTGTACAAAGATCAATGACATTAAACTCCTAAGCACATCATTCTTCTCCAGGAGGATGGATATGTCCATCTCTGAGGTTCATAGCCTGCCCCTTCTATCATTTCTAGTAGGAGGATGAAAAGGTCAAAGCAAAGATCCCTAACAGTGGTTCTGTTCCTACTCTATAAAGCCAGGTAAGAAATACAAATTCTGCAGCAGAAATGAGATCTGAGTTTCTCATGGTCCATGTTGGGGTCCAAACTGCTGAGTTCTCAATCAAGTCCCCAGTCTTCAACATTTGGAATGGGAAACTATCCTCTCTGTTTTTTAGTTATGAATCATACTGCCTTTAATTTGAGGTGCCGGGTTTAGAAGCTCTACCTTAATCTCCTCACTTAGAATTCATTCCTCAATGGATGTTATAATCAATTTGGCCCTAGGAAGAGTAGGCTGGCTTCCAGGTGTAGTGAGATTTACATGGCCCTGCCTCTCCTCCAAATTCTTGTCTGTGGAGATCATGCAAATGGGAAAAGGACCCACATGTACAAAAATATTCATATCACTTCTTTTTGTTGTGGCAAAGAATTAGAAATTGATATGACTGAGCAAGTTGTGGTATATGAATGTAAAGGAATACTATTGTGCTATAAGAAATGATGAACAAGCTGACTTCAGAAAAACCTGGAAAGACTTGTGTGGTCTGATGTGGAGTGAAGTGAGCAGAGAAACAAGAAAACATTGTACACAATAACAGCCATGTTGTGTGGTGACTAATATTGGTAAACTTAATCCTTCTCAGCAATCCAAGGATCTAAGACATCTCCAAAGACCTCGTGATGGAAAATGCTATCTACTTAGAGAAAGAACTATGGAGTTTGAATGCAGATCGAAGCATACTATTTGCCATTTTTTTCCCTTCTGTTGTGTTTTGTTTCCTCTTTCTGGCGGTTCCTCTTATTGGTTCAAATTCTTACTTACAGCATCACTAATGTGAAAATATGTTTAATAGGAATGTATATGTATAGCCTATATCAGATTGCGTGCCATCTTGGGGAGGGAGGGAGGGAGGAAGGAGGAGAAAAATTTAAAACTCAAAAGCTTATGGAAGTGATTGTTAATAATTTAAAATAAATTAGTTTAAATAAATAAGTAAACAAATCTATTCTGTGGCCCTTGACACTATTGGTCACTCCCTTCTCCTTGATTCTCTTCTTTCTCTAAGTTTTCATGACTGTACTCTCTCCTGGTTCTACTTCATCCTTCATCCTGTCTGGCCACTCCTTCCCTGTTTCTTTTGCTGAATCTTCATCCATGTCACACCCACTAACTCTGGGGGTTCTGTGTGGCTCTGGCCTGGGCCCTTTTCTCTTCTCTTTTCCTTCTAAACTGTTTCACTTGGTGATCTCATCAGATCCCACGGATTTAATTATCATCTCTAGGTAGATGACTCTCAGATGTACTGATGCAGCCCTAACCTCCCACCTGACCTCCAGTCTCTCATCCCCAACTCCCTAATTCTCCCCTATTCTCAGATTGTTGTCCCATAAATATCTTAAATTCAAAATATTCAAAACTAAACTCATTATCTTCACTCCCCACTCCACCCCTTCAACTCTCTTCTTTTCCCAATTTCCCTATTACTATCAAGGGGACCATCATCCTCACTGTCAAATAGGCTTGCAAATTAGATGTCCTCCTTGACTCCTCACTGTCTCTCACTCCACCTCCACCCTTATCAAATTCATTGTCCAATTCTAACATTTCTCCCTTCATCACAACTCTTTTCATTCTTCTTCTCTCTACTGCCACTACCACCATTCTAGTCCATGCTGTCATTATTTCACAGCTAGATTATTGCAGAAGCCTGCTACTTGGTCTCCTTGCCGTGTCTCTCCCCACTCCAGCTCATCCTCCATTCGAAAGTGATCTTCCTAGAGCACAGGTGTGACCAAATAACTTCTTCCCCCATTCTATAAACTCCATGGATCACTGTCATCCTCAGGACAAAATAGAAATTTCTCTCTTTGCTTTTAAGGCTCTTCTTAATTTGGCCCCTTCCTACATCTCCAGTCTTCTTATATCTTACTCCCTTCCATGTATTTCATGATCCAGTGAAACTGACCTCCTTGCTCATTCTCAGACACTACCCTCCATCTCTTGACTATGGGCATTTGCATTAGCTGTCCTGCATATCAGGAAAGCTATCCACTTTCTCTCTACCTCCTGCATTTCCTGGCTTTTTTCAAGTCTCAAATAAATTCCGACTTTCTGCAAGAAGCTTTTCACAACCTTCTTTAATCTTTGTATCTTCTCTCTGAGATTACCAAAAATTTTTTCCCTGTATATATCTTATTTGTACAAAATGGTCTCCATGTTGTTTTCTCCATTAGATTATGAGGTTCTTGAGACTATTTTTCCTTCTTTGTATCCACAGTGTTCAGCACAGTACCTAGCACATAGTAGGTGCTTAATAAATGCTGGCTGACATGACTTGAGGTAGGTGGAACAGTATATAAAGTTCTACCATTAGAGATGGACTCACTCATAGCTAATTGTTGCCTTATCCACTGAGTTAGTTTTGAAAAAACTAGATCTCCTTAAATTGTATTATAAAGCCACAATCATCAAAACTGCTTGGTACTGGCTAAGAAATAGAGTGGTGGATCAGTGCAATAGGTTAAATATACAAGACAAGTGGTCAATGGCTATAGTAATCTATTATTTGACAAACCCAAAGACCCCAGCTTCTGGGATAAGAGCCCACTCTTTGAAAAAAAAAACTTCTGGGAAAACTGGAAAAAGAGTATGGCAGAAACTAGGCATAGACCAAATTCTCACACCATATACCAAAATAAAGTCAAAATGGGTTCATGATTTAGATATAAAGGCTGATACTATAAGCAAACTGGGAGAACAGGAAATAGTTTACCTATCAGATCTATGGAGAACAGAAGAACTCATGACCAAACAGGATATGGAGAACATTACAAAAAGCAAAATGGATAACTTTAATTACATTAAATTGAAAAGTTTTTGCACTAACAAAGCCAATGTAACTAAGATTAGAAGGAAGGTAGAAAATTGGGAAAGAATTTTTACAACCAGTCTCTCTGATAAGGGCCTCATTTCTAAAATATATAGAGAATTGAGACAAATTTATAAGAACTACAAGCCATTCCCCAATTGATAAATGGTCAAAGGATATGAACAGACAGTTCTCAGATGAAGAAATTAAAGCCATCTATAGTCATATGAAAACATGCTCTAAATCATTATTTGTTAGAGAAATGCAAATCAAAATAACTCTGAGGTACCACATCACACCTATCAGATTGGCCAACATGACAAAACAGGAAAATGATAAATGTTGGAGAAGATGTGGGAAAATTGAAACAAATAATGCATTGTTGGTGGAGTTGTGAAATGATCCAACCATTTTGGACAGAAATTTGGAGCTATATCTGAAGGGCTATAAAAAATGTGCATACCCTTTAACCCAGCAATAGCACTTCTAGGGCTATATCCCAAAGAGCTCATACAAATGGGAAAAGGATCCACATGTACAAAAATATTCATCGCAGCTCTTTTTGTGCTGGCAAAGAATTGGAAATTGAGAGGATGCCTCTCAATTGGGGAATGGCTGAATAAGTTGTGGCATATGAATGTAATGGAATACTTTTTGTGCTATAAGAAATGATGAACAGGTTGACTTCAGAAAAACCTGGAAAGACTTATATGGTCTGATGCTGAGTGAAGTGAACAGAACCAAGAGTACTTTGTATACAATAACAGCCACATTGTGCGATGACTAATATTGATAAACTTAACCCTTCCCAGCAATACAAGGATCGAAGACATCTCCAAAGGCCTCTTGATGGAAAATGCTATCCACATTCAAAGAAAGAACTATGGAATTTGAATGCAGATCGAAGCATACTATTTGCTATTTTTTTCTCTTCTGTTGAGTTTTGTTTCCTCTTTCTGGTTGTTCCTCCTATTGGTTCTGATTTTTACTTACAACATCACTAATCTGAAAATATGTTTAATAAGAATGTATATTTATAGTCTATTTCAGATTGTGTGCTGTCTTGGGGAGGGTGGTGGGGAAGAAGGGGGAGAACAGTTTTAAATTCAAAGGCATATGGAAGTAATTGTTGATAAATCAAAATAAATTAATTTTAAAAAAGTACCATGGGTACAGCTTAACTTGTAACTTTCCACAGGATAATTTCAAATAATAGAATTTTCAAAGATTATACACATAAATTAACACATGCCAAATGAGAAAATTGAAAATAGGTATTTAATGATTTTAGTAATATCTATTGTTAATGGGATTCTTTGACCATATTCTGGAATCAAAATATGTTTTACTGACCAAATGTATGTCAAAGGTTGGAATCTAATAAATAACTAGAAGTCAAAAAAAAAAGAAAGAAAGAAAGAAATAGATCTCTTTTTGAAGGGGTGCAAGGTAAGTCTCTAACCCTTCGGGTGGATGGAGTTTTCTTGATCTTGTTTTCCTTCTCAACAGTAAGGATGGGAACATTAAAAGAATATTGAAAAAATTGGATGAAGAGAGAAGAAAGGAAGTAAAAAATTAATGTGAGCCAGCTCCTGGAACCATTACTGCTTTCATCTGTGTGATAGCCTAACCTTGTTCTGCATCTCATCCCATACAATTCTGATAAATAAAAACTGAACGTTAGAAAATCAACAACATTGCTATTTGCACACATTTTTTCCTTTGAGGAAGTTGGTCTTCAGGGGTCTAGGGACTGGGTAGCCATATGACAGGCCTCTCTACTATATTCTCCCTGTTTCCCATCCTCAATTCTGAATTGCCAGGTATGTACATGGGGCTAGAATGGGGGATCACCAAGGGCTCAGTTTCTTCATCTATAGAATTTAGGCGATAATATTTGTATTACCTACCTTGTACAGTTGTTGTGGGGAATGTACTTTGTAAACCTTCTTTCCTTTTTTTTTTCTAATTTTTTTAAACTAATCTTTTATTGAAGTCTTCTGCTACATGTTTCATCATGGTTATTTCCAGTTTCCTTCTCCTTCCCCCCCAGAGAGACATCCCATATAATAAACAATATTTTTAAAAGAGAAAAAAATCAATACAAATGCTATGTACATTGAAAAAGTCTGAAAATACATACTATATATAACATCTGTGAATACCTTACCTCCATGAATGGTGGGTTTGGACTATAACTCATCATACCTTTTCATTAGAGTCTCGGTTGGTATTTGTAGTTTTGTTACATTAACTTTTGATGTTTTAGGTATCAGTTGTTCTTTTCATTTACATTGTTGTCCTTATTGCGCATAATTTTTTGGTCTCATTTCATGGAGATTTTTCTATGCTATTCCCTTTTCATCACACATGTCGTTTCCTACAGCTCAGTAATACTCCATTGTATTCATATAAAATAATTTGTTTAATAAATAGATGGGCATCTATTTTGTTTCCACTTCTTTGCTATCACAAAAACAACTGCTATAAATATTTTAGTGTTATATTGATTTTTTTTAATCACTTTGTCTGAATAATTCCAAATTGCTTTCCAAAACGGTTATACAATTTGACAGCTACACCAGTAGTGTTATTAGTGTGCCTGTTAATGCACAGTTCCTCCAACAATGAATAGTGGCATTTTTAGTTATCTTTGGCAATTTTCAGGGTGTGAAGTAAAACCTCAGGGTTGTTTTGATTTCCATTTCCCTTATTATTAGTGATTCAGAGTGGTTTTTTATATTTTTTTGAATTTATGTATTTTTAGTTTTCAATATTCACTTCCACAAGATTTTGAGTTCCAAATTTTCACCCCATCTTGCCCCTCCCCCTGCCCCAAGATGACCTGCATTCTGAATACCCCTTCCTCAAGTCTGCCCTCCCTTCTGTCTCTCTCCCCCTTCTCTTATCCACTTCTCCTATTTTCCTGTAGGGCAAGATAGATTTCTGTACCCCATTCCCTTTATTTTTCATTTCCCAGCTGCATGTGAAAACATTTTTTTAAACACGTGTTTTTAAAACTTTGGGTTCCAAATTTTCTCCTTTCCTCCCTCCCCACCCACCCTCACTGAAAAGGCAAGCAACTCAATATGGGTTATACATATGCAGTTATGCAAAACACTTCCATACTAGTCATGTTGTGAGAAACTAGATCTATTTCCCTTAATTCTATTCTGCCCCCCATTTATTCTGTTTTTTCTTTTGACTCTCTCCTTCCTCAGAAGTGTTTGCTTCTGATTGTCCCCTCTCCCAATCTTCCCTCCCCTCTATAATTTCCCTGTTGTCTTGTCCCATTCCCCTTCTATTTTCCTGTAGGGTAAGATAGATTTCCATACCCAACTGAGTATGTATGTTATTCCCTCCTTAAGCCAAATCTGATGAGAGTAAGATTCACTCATTCCCTCTCACCTTCCCCCGTTTCCCCTTCATTATAAAGCCTTTTCTTTTTTGTTTTTTTTGTGAGATAACTTACCCCATTCTACCTCTCCCTTTCTCCTTCTCCCAGTATAATCTTCTCTCACCACTTAATTTTATTCTCCATGTATCATCCCTTCATCTTCAACTCACCCTGTGCCTTCTATCTCTATCTATTTATCTATCTATCTATTTATCTATCTATCTATCTATCTATCTATCTATCTATCTATCTATCATTTATCTATCTATCTATCTATCATCTATCTATCTATCTATCTATCTATCTATCTATCTATCTATCTATCCATGTACATACACACATATATATATTTTTTCCCTCCAACTACCCTAATAATGACAAAGGTCTCATGAGTTATAAATATCATCTTTCCATGCAGGAATATAAACAGTTCAACCTTAATAAGTCTCTTATGATTTCTCTTTCCTGTTTACCTATTCATGTTCCACTTGAGTCTTGTATTTGAAAGTCAAATGTTCTATTCAACTCTGGTCTTTTCATCAAGAATGCTTGAAAGTCCTCTATTTCACTGAATGACCATATTTTCCCCTGAAGGATTATACTCAGTTTTGCTGGGTAGGTGATTCTTGGTTGTAATCCAATCTCCTTTGCCCTCCAGAACATTATATTCCAAGTCCTCCAGTCCCTTAGCTGCTAAATCCTGTGTTATCCTGATTGTGTTTCCACAATACTTGAATTTTTTCTTTCTGGCTGCTTGCAATATTTTCTCCTTGACCTGGGAACTCTGGAATTTGGCTACAATATTACTAGGAGTTTTCCTTTGGGGATCTCTTTTAGGAAGAGATCAGTGGATTCATTCAATTTCTATTTTGCCCTCTGGTTCTAAAATATCAGGGCAGTTTTCCTTGATAATTTCCTGAAAGATGATGCCTAGGCTCTTTTTTTTTTATCATGGCTTTCAGATAGTCCAATAATTTTTAAATTCTCTCTCCTGGATCCATTTTCCAGGTCAGTTGTTTTTCCAGTGAGATATTTCACATTATTTTCTGATTTTTCATTCTTTTGGATTTGTTTTACAGTGTCTTGATTTCTCACAAAGTCACTAGATTCTAATTGCTGTATTCTAATTTTTAAAGAAGTATTTTCTTCAGTAAGCTTTTGGCTCTTCCATTTGGCCAATTCTGCTTTTTAAGGCATTCTTCTTCTCATTGGCTTTTTGGACCTCTTTTGCCATTTGGGTTAAGCTATTTTTTAAGGTGTTATTTTCTTCAGTATTTTTTTGGGTCTCCTTTAGCAAGCTGTTGACTTGTTGTTCATGATTTTCTTGCATCACTTTTATTTCTGTTCCCAGATTTTCCTCTACTTCTCTTACTTGCTTCTCAAAATCGTTTTTGAGCTCTTCCAAGGCCTGGGACTAATTAATATTTTTCTTGGAGGCTTTGGTTGTAGGAGCTTTGAGTTTGTTGTCTTCTGGTGGTATGTTTTGATCTTTTTTGTTACCAAAAAAACATTCTGTGGTCTGACTCTTTTTGCAAGGTTTGGTCATAATCCCAGCCAATTATTTGAGTTTTAAACTATTTGTTAAGGTAGGGGTCTTCTTCCAAAGTGGAGAATGTATCGTCCCAAGCTTTGAGGGTTTGTACAGCTGTTTTCAGAGATACTTCTAGGAACCTGCAAATTTTCAGTTCTTCCAAGGTGGTATGATAAGGGGCAAGGTATTTACTCCCTTCCTGGCTTGTGCTCTGGTCCATGAGTGACTACAAGCACTCTTTTCTGTCTTGGAACTGTGAGGAGGATTTTCTCTATACTACCACTACATGCTCTACCATGCCAGCATTCCTCCTCACTCCAGGGCCACCACCCAGAACTGTGACCCAGATCCAAACATGGGAAAAGTAAGAGAATCTTGCACCAGCAAAGAGATCCCTGCAATCCCCCTCTGATTAGCCACTTGATTCCCCCTTAGTCCATGGGCCAGAAGCTCAGGAAGCAGCTGCCATTCCAGGGCCACACTTGGGAACTGGGTCTGGGACCTAGCTTCTCTCTGTCATGGCATCATGGACTTTTCCCACTGATCTTCTAAGTTGTCTTTGGCATTTGTGGGTTGAGAGGTATGGAAATCACCACAGCTGCCTGAGATTCAGTCCTCTGAAGGCTGCTCCAGGTTCCCTGAGGCCTGCGCACCCATGCCCAACTGAGCTCCTCTACCCACCCAATACAATATACCTTTCTGATCAACCATCCAGGTTGTCTTGGGCTGGAAATTTATTTTGCTCTGTCTTTTTGTGGGTTCTGCTGCTTTAGAATTTGTTTAGAGCTATTTTTTTACAGGTATTTGGAGGGGTTTGGGGGAGAGCTCAAGCAAGTCACTGCTTTCCTTCCATCATCGTGGCTCTGCCTCGGAGTGTTTTTTTGTCATACAGTTGTGAATATTTTGCCATTTTTTCATCATAAAGCTTAATTCTCTACATAGATATGTGTTATTAAGTGACATTATTTGTTCTATCAGACTTCTTGACTCATTCACTGAGTCCTGTACTCAACTTTCTCTAAAAGGAGAAGCTGTGCAAGAAAGTATAAGGCAGGGTGATATACTATAGCTAGCAAAGACTTGAGATAGCATCTCTTTCCCTGGGGATTTTAAGAAGAAAAGATGTCCCCATATGTCTAACCTAGAGTAAGGGATATTTTCGGTACATGCAGAAGAATGGATGGTATCTCATGCACTGTTCTGCTTTCTCTGCCAAAAAACTTCAGGAGGATACAGAGGTGGCTCTAAGGACATGCAGGCTACTGAGGAGTGGGAGGGAAGACACATAACCAGGACTTGTGATGTAGGGGAAAGTCAGGAGACCTTGGTTTGAATTCAGGTTTTGCCATTATTGACTGTAGCTCTTGGCCCAGTTACTTGCTCTCTCATCCTCAGATCTCTTCTTGATAAAACCAAGAGGTTGTACTGATTTTTGTAGCCTCTTCCATATCCTGACCTACTATGCTATGAGTTAAGAAATATCTCCTCTGAAGATGGATTTAAGTTTTGGAAATGGTAAAGAGCCTTCCAAAGCCAAGAGTGTTATGTAAAGCAAGGGGGGTTAGATAGGGGAAAACAGATTTGGTCAGAAAGGTGATATCACTACATGGTCATGAGCCTGATTTTCTTGGGTAAGTAGTAAACAGGCTTGGGAGGATATTCACAGAATCACATGACCTTAGAGCTTCAAGTGACCTTGTTCTCTCCCACAGTGGCAAGAGATTTGGCTTTAAAAAAAATCAATATTATTTTTTTTCTAATTATTTATAAAGATAATTTTCAACACTCATTTTTTGATTTTGAATTCCAACTTTTTTCTCTGTCTCTCCTTCCTTTCCCCCCTTCCCAAGATTGCAAGCAATCTGATGCTAGTTATTCATGTGCAATCATGTAAACGTATTTTCACATTGGTCATGCTGTGAAAAAAGAAATAGAATAAATGAAAAAAAAAACACAAAAAACCCCAAAGTGAAAATGGTATGCTTTGGTGTGCACTGAGACTTCATAGTTCCTTCTCTGGATATTGTTAGAATTTTCCATCATGAGATTTTTTTTTTAATTGTCTTGGATCATTACATTGCTGAAAAGAGCTAAGTCTATCATAGTTGATCATCACACAATGTTACCGTTACTGTGTACAATGTTCTGATGAGCTTTTGCTCTTGAGTCAGAGGACTTGAGTTCCAGTCCCCATTCTGATATTCATAACCTATGTGACTTTGTCCAAATTACTTTGCCCAATGGGGTCTCAGTTTCCTTACTTACAAAATGAAGGTTTTGGACAAGGGTGACTTTTGAGGTCCCTTCCTGTTCTAGTTCCAAGATCCTATGATCCTATGACACTGTCTGGGAGGAGAGGAGTTCCCAAAAGGCTTGGGGGAAAAGTAGCATTATTTGAATATGTGTATTGAATTATTGTGTAGTTGCCCTAAGAGTCCATTCTGTGAAATTACAGTCAGGAAGGTGAAGGTAGAAGCAATAAGACTTGATAATAGATTAGAAATGTGGGGTAAGTGTGAAGGAGAAATTGAGGATGACACAGAAATTGTGCCAGGGTGACTGGAAGGATAGTGGCACCTTTGGCGGTAATTGAGAAGTGGGGAAGAGTGGAAAATTTTGGGAAAAATAATGAATTCTGTTTTGTACATGGTGAGTTGAGGGAGTTGGTGATACAGGTTGAGAGCTTAGAAGAAATGTTAGGGCTGTCTATGTAGATCTGGAAATCATTTGCATAGGGATGATCATTGAACCCATAGGAGCTAATGAGATGACCTTGTGAGATGGTGTAGGGGAGGAAGAGAAGAGGGTATAGGACAAAGTCTTTGGGCATACTGATAGTTCATAGGCATGATATGAATGAAGACCTAGCAAAGGAAATTGAGAAGAATCTGTTAGATAAGTAGCAGGAGATGATGCATTTTATCCTTTCTGAACCCTATCATCAGTAGGGGTTATGGAGGAAGTCTAATTAAGGTAGAAGGAATGAGGTAGTTCTGTTAAATCTTGAGGATTTTAAAAGAACATTGAAAAATGTGGGTGAGGGAGGGAAAGGAAAAGAAGAATTATCTCTTAATTGGAGAGCACAACTACAAGTCTATAACAAACAAAGAGGAAGGGGTGAGGGGAGCAGCTGAAACTTGTATCTTATTGTCATCTAAAGGAGGCAAGAAGGGCAGCTAGGTGGTGCAGTGGATAGAGCAAAGGCCCTGGATTCAGGAGAACCTGAGTTCAAATCCGGCCTCAGACACATAACACTTACTAGCTGTGTGACCCTGGGCAAGTCACTTAACCCCATTGCCTAGCAAAAAATAAAAATAAAAAAATAAAATAAAGGAGGCAAGAATACAAACATAAAATTAGGTACAGAAATTCATTTCATTTAGCAGGAAAATAGGAAGGAAAAGGGAGAAGAGATAAATTAGTGGTTAAGTAGATTAAGAATGGGGTTAGTCCTAAACAAAACAAACTCTAGCTACAGATGTACAAAAATATAGCAGTTCTTTTGGTGGTGGCAAATTGGAAGTTGAGGGAATGCCTATCATGACTATCAGTTGGAGAATGGCTGAACAATCAATGGGATGGAATAATATTATACTATAAGAAATGATGAAGGAGATGGTTTCAGAAAAATAAAATTGGGAAGACTTATATGAATTGATGTGAAGTGAAGTAAACAGAACTAGAAAAATGATTTCTACTTTGACTACAATATTGTAAAGGCAAACAGCTTTGAAAGACTTAGGAATTCTGATCAATGTAATGACCAAAAACTATTCAAGAGGACTAATGATTAAACATACTATCCACTTCTTGATAGAGCAGATAAAAACTGAGAGTATGGACTGAGACATATATATATATGTGCATATATATGTAATATATTAGTATATTTTTCCTTTCAGACGTGGCCATGCAGAAATATAGCTTGCTCCAGTAAACATGTTTGTTACCATAATCTTCCTTCCTTCCTTCCTTCTTTCCTTCCTTCCTTCCTTCCTTCCTTCCTTCCTTCCTTCCTTCCTTCCTTCCTTCCTTCCACTCATGGAACAAGTTTATTTAAGGCCTTTAAATAGAGTGAAATAACCAACGTCCAAATCATTAGAAATTTGCTTTTCTTTAATTTTCAATTTGGAGCTGGGTAAAGGAAAAGTGGGAGGATATTTTTCCTTATTGAAAAAGGAAAATTTAATTTAAAAAGAGAAAAGACTAATAATATGGACAGGCCATTAGGTTATTTGATTAAAAAAAAAAGCTAAGTCACCGTTATTAAAAATGGAAAAGAATTGATCACAATAGATGAAGAAGAAATAAAGGAAAGTATTACAAACTATTTTGTCTAAATATATGAACATTTGGAACATTCATATTACAAAAAATTCACAGCTTAAAAGGAATAGATGAATATTTCCAAAAAAATTGAATATATTAATAGAATAAAAAATAAGAGAAATTGCACTATACAGTCTCATAACAAGAAATTGAATGAACCATAAATTGACTCTGAAAGAAAAAACTACAAGACTAGATGGTTTTATTTATTATTTTAAAATGTTGTATCTTTATTTTAATTTCCAATTTTTTTCCTTGTTACAGTGCCTCCCCATTGAATAGGCAAGAAATATGATACCCATCATACATACAAAGTCATCCAAAATGTATTTCCATATCTACCATATTTAGAAAAAAAAAAGTAAGAAAAATAAAGGAGAAAAATATATAGATCTCACTTGTTAAGTGGACTGAAGAAGTACACTTGAAGAGATTTTTAAGTAATGTGAATTTGTCTGCTGACATGGGGAAGGGAGGCAGATAGATAAGAAAGAGGTCTTTAACCTGGGAGGGAGCAGGTTGGTACATGGTTCAAAGACAGTTATGGGCCTGGAATAGAGAAGCAAGGCTTTGGAACGTGGGTCTAAGCTGTATGGGAAATAAGCTAAACTATGAACTGTGAAAAATGATTTTTCTTAGTAATCAATATCTTAGATACTCAGAATCCCCCCCCACACACAAAATTCTTCACAAGAACATTACTGATATTGAGATTACACTGAGTCTTATCCTGGCAAAACCCCAGCCCAAGCCTGAGTTGATTTAATCAAAGGTCTGCTCAGGCTTGGGTTAAGACAAATTCTTCTGCCTAGATAGCCCAAGGCTGGGAGTGGTCTGGTATGGTTGGGGGCGGGGGTCTGATAGAGCAGGTATTTCTTCTGTCCAGAAGTAAAATGATGGTGGGGTAAAAGCAGCCCCTATTGAAAAGGTATATAAACTGGCATCCCAAACCCCCAGTTCTGGACTGGCCCACTTGGGGGGGCAGGGTGGCAGTTCCAAACTGTAACTCCCATGCAATGCATGTCACCAGCTTGAAAGAAATTAAAACATAGACACACAACCTAATTTCATTTGCCTTTCTTATAACACACTCTGTGAAAGGTTGACATTTAAATGGTGCCCTGTGACTTGGATTTAGAGACTAGACTCTTCCCCTTGACAGCACTGGGATTGAGCACCCACAGGACTTTTTTTCTCCAGAAGTCCCAGCCCTGAAGGGTGGATGAATCTTATCCCCAAAATCTCTGCTCCTTACCTCTTGGACTCCCTGTATTACGCTGCAGTCTGCATTTTCCTCCAAGTGACTCTAGGGACAAAGACCTCAAGAGAGATCTCCTGGAAGTTAAGAATGTCTTTTATAATTTGGCTATCATTTGGCTATGAGTCAGTCAGAATTCAAAACTGGGGATCTGGCTAACAAAACTGCTGCCTTTTCACTATCGATGTGATGACCATAAATGTTGCCAGTGCTGGTATCAACTGACTAAAGATAATCCTGAATGATATTGGCCTCATTGGGGTTCCTTTCACCAGTCCAGACTAATATACTGAAGATAACTCTGATTTTGACCAGCCTAATTCTAAAAAAAACCCCAAATCTAAAATTCTAATTCTAATTTGGTTTATCTTAAAAATAAAGCCTAAAAAGCCAAAAAGAAAGTTAGATTTGTGTGTACTTTGTCTTCTTGTCAGTCTCTCTTGTCATTCTGTCTGTGTCACTGTTTGTAAAAATGACTGTCATATTTGTGGTGAAGGATTTCAAATGGAGCCAGAAAAACTTCTAAGGAACTTCTAAAGTCTGTAACTAGAGAGAACACTTGGAAATAACTCCCACCTTAGGCTTTCAGTGGGAGGTGCCAACTCTGGCCAAGTTGGGATATAAGAATAAAGTTAGATAACAAGTAATGGAATTGAAAAAGCATGGTAAGACTCTCCCTGGAGTTAGCTGGAAGGTGGAATCAGCTAGCAGCAGCTTTAGACTGATAAGAATCTCGACCAAGCAGCCCAATATAGCAAGAACTGAGAGAGAAAAGTTGAGAGTTTAAATTCAAGATTAATTAGATACTAAAGCTGAAGTTTGTGGATTATGTTTAAATGAAATCTAGAGAATTGTCTTTGCACCCCTTCTGCCAGTGTATCTGATATCAGGGCAATGTGTTTAAAACTGCAAAAATAAGGGTCTTTCTGTCTTTTAAGACACTTTGATAAGGGCTTTTCTATCATAGTCTTAAATGTGATCACTTTAGGATTTCTATGATTTGTTTAAATGCATATTAATATTATAAAAGCTGTTTGTGAAGGATGTGAGAGAAATACAGATCTGCTTATTTGTAAATTATTAGGCATTAACTCATTTCAGAATCTAAAAGGTGAAGATAAGCAGAACAAAATTGGGGTGAGTATGCTTTTTTTTAGTTTGGAAAACTGTGTAATTAGGCAGTCAAGCCTTTGTCATCTGTTAATGAGGTTTGGGAGTAGCCAGCATCCCACTCTTGTGTTCCAGTGGAAACATAAGCCACTGCATGTCTAACAATAGTATGTGCATTCTGGGATATGGTTGAATATAAAAGAATGGAGGTAAGCTGAGTTTGAAAGATAAGGAAAGAGAAATAAGGGCTTGAGTGAAAGTGTGTAAGGTGAAAAAAATGTTTTGGGGACAGATGGAGGTGTACAACAGCAAGCTCAAGTGCTCTAAGCCCCCTCCCCCATTCTTGGATAGTTGTTCTGGGTGCCCATGTGCCAGCTTCAGATGGGTTAAGCATGTTGACACAGTATGAGGGAGTTTGTTTTAAGTAGAAAGATTGAAAATGAAAATTTTATAGCTTGATTTGAAAACCAATAGACAAAGGTATAGAGGGTTAGAAGGAGTTATGTCCACCCACCTTTCAGGATAAATCTGTGGGGAGGCCTTATTAAATCTAACATTACATGGTCAAGACATTGGTTATTGTGATTTGAGATTATTATAAAAAATCATTAAAAGTTTCCTTCTACTGTTCAATTAATGGATGTTCTGGAGGTTTGTGCCTGGGAAACCAGCCCCACCCTGTCAGCATTAAATCAAATTTCTTAGTTCTTTTTGTCTGAGCAAAAACCAGGTTGGACAGACTAGGGGATGAGGGACAGGTCCTCAAATAAAATCGAAGAATCTGGAGATGTCGTCTACATACAGTTCTTCACACATGTCACTCCATCTCGTATCTCTTGGCCTCTGTACTGGCCACCCTCCATGTCTAGAATGCTCTGCCCTCTTCCCTGCCTTCCTTCTTGACTCAGTTCAAATCCCACCTCTGCAAGAAACCTTACCTGGTCTTCCCAGTTCCTCATCCTTTCCTGAGTCCTTTCATATGGTCTTTCTCTATATATCGTATTTATCTAGATATTTATATGTTATTTCCCCCATTTGAATATATGCTCCTTAAGGTCAAGGACTATAGTTTTGTTGATTGTTTTTGCCTTTCCTTGTATCTCCAGTGTTTAGCCCAGTGCCCAACACATAAGACCTGCTTAATAAATGCTTGTTGACTGACTGACTAAACTTGGGGATGTCTGAAAGCCAATGTTATGCACTGTCCAACAAAGAAAAGGTTTAGCTGGCCTCACCCTCAGAAATAAGTTCATATTTTTTGTTTAGGTTTAGACAATGACGGTTACAGGCCTGGGAAGGGAATCGTGTAGGGGTTCCTTCTGGGGCCCACCTTTGGATATACTTGCTTTTATAAAATGTTACAAGTTTTCCAAAAAGTCCTGGTTCTGAAAATCAGTTGGTGCTGTGTTAGTACAGCTGCCCATTCATGGATAAGAGAATTCTCAAACCTTTCTCCCCAATGTTTCATCTCCATGAGGATCTACTGAAGTACGATCTCATTAAGGTGTGCAAAGCCCTTTATGAAAGTGATCACTGTAGATCCTCACTGCCTAAATGCCAGGTATGCTATATTTGACTTCTCCCCCAAGGTTCTCCAGTATCCTTAAGAGGATTAGGGATATCTAAGCTCTCTGCAAATAACTCCAACCATTTGGAATTTGGTGTTCCCCCCAAGTATATGAAGGTCTCTTGAGCCCCAGTTCCATTTAGCCACTAAGAATTAAATTAGCTTTTATGAAGAAATATTTACATCAAAAAAGTATAATCACAAACATTCAGGCTGTTGCTCCACTGAAGGTGAGTATCTAGCTCAGTCCTCAACCAGTGTCCCATGTTCATCTGCTTCTGGGTGTGGACAGATATACACAGTCATGCAGGGTCTCGGGGGGGTGGGGTAGGGCAGCAGTATACTGATATATTTCTGATACTTTGCTGGCTTACATCTGGGGCATGTGTTGAGAGAAAGAGGCAGCATGCTCACTGTAGTTGGAGTCAGGAAATCTTTTCAAATTACACATTTACTAATTGAGAGATGTTGGGGAAATCATTTAATTTGCCTGAGCCTCAGTTTCCTCATGAGGATCATAATCTTCACATACACACATACACCCTTCCACTCTGTATGACCTCAGTAGCTATGGAAGGGAAGGGGATTAGAATACATAGGTGAGCTCCATTCCTAAAAAGTCCCATCCCAAAATCCAAGTCCCATACCCACTTTGGACTCCAGTCCTAGGTACTCTGGCCTTTCCTGGATTCTCTTCTGAATTGAATGGCTGTAATATTGTACCTGGAACTTGACTCTAAGATCATCAATAACTCCAAATACCTTAATTAAGAGTCTTAATTTTCATGAACCAAATAATTTTAGCTGCAACTCCCCATATATATAGACAAAACTTGGAAGTTTATGATTTCTTACATTACAGTACTTCAGAATATTACAGCACAATGTCAGATAGAATGACATAACAGCTTCCTGAACCACTCATTTTTTTCTGTCAGTACACTTCTTAATCTAACAACATCTAGATCATAAGAGAAATTGCTTTTCTAACAATGTAGGTGATATAATTGTTAACCAAATTACACAATATAAGAAAATTTAATAATATGACAATACAGTAAACAATTATCATGTATTTAAACTTGAAACAAAATCAATTAATTCCAATCACGTGACCTTAATTTAGTTAGATGTGCTTTCAAATTGTTTCACCCAGAAAATCATTCATCTCATCACCATTGGCATTGTACTAAGGACATCTAAAAACATACCATAAAAAGTTACCAAGTATGAAACAATTATAAGTATCTGAGATTTGAACTCAGGGAGATGAGTCTTCTTGACTCCAAACCTAGCATTCTATCCACGGCACCACCTAGCTGCCCCATTAAAAACACTTTATTGCTAAAAATGCTAACCATCATCTGAACCTTCAGGAACTTGTAATCTTTTTTACTCATGGAGGGTCCTGCCACCCTGTTGATGCCTGTTGAGTGATCAGGGTAGTGGTTGCTGAAGGTTGGGGCAGCTGTGGCGATTTTTAAAATAAAATAACGATGACGTTTGCCACATAGATTGAATCTTCCTTTCACTTGAAAACTTAGAGGCCACTGTAGGGTTATTAATTGGCCTAATTTCAATATTGTTGTGTCTCAGGGAATAGGGAGGCCCAAGGAGAAGGAGAGAGTCTGGGAACAGCCTGTTGGTGGAGCAATCAGTACACATCGATTAAGTTCACTGTCTTATATGGGTATAGTTTGTGGCTCCCCAAAGCAATTACAATAGTAACATCAAAGATCACAGTGCAGCATAATAGATATAATATTAATGAAAAATTTTGAAATATTATGAGAATTAAGATGCAGAGAGATACAGACTCCTGATGTGAGTACATAATGTTGGAAAAAATGGCACCGAAAGACATGCTCGATGAAGAATTGCCACAAATCTTCTATTTGTGAAAACAAAACAAAACATCTGCCAAGCACAATAAAGCAAAATGAGGCATGTCTGTATGTGGCAGAGCCTGGGTGGGAGAGTACAGAATTTCTGTTCTTGATCTAGAAGGCCCCATAGTATTCATTCATTAATTCACCAATTAATTTAGTAAACTCACTCATTGATTCTACAGAGTGTAACCTCTGTACTTTTCTATTCTAAATTCTTATTTACTTTAGGACCTGGGGTGATGAGCATTTGAGGATAGAGGAGAACTTTCAAGGAATTGTTTATGAGTATTAATCCCCCCCCCAAAATTCTCTCTTAATTACATTTTGAAAGTAGTAGCCAAGAAATGATGAAAAAGGACAGAATCTCATATTGTGTATTTTCTGGAACAAAAAATGGCTTGTAGGAGGAGGAGAAGGAGATCTAGATGCTGGCACCTAGAATGACTCTTTCTCCCTTTCCTTCTTTTAACCTTTATAGACTTTCAGTCTGCCCCTTGGACTGTCTTTGCCTACCATGTAGGTGAGCACAATGGACCTGGAGAGTCTGAGTCCTGTGTTACCAGCTACTGTGGCCTGAGCATCTAGCATGACTGGACAATGGAAGTGATCAGCCTGGGAACAGAAGCAGGGACCCCAGGAAGAGAAGGTTCTGAGCACTAGAGACTATCCCTTAATGTAAGGTCCACTGGTCTGGCAAACCAGGGAAACCAATTTCTCTCCACAACATTTGTCTTTATTTTTACTCTGAGGTTTAGAGATAGGGTCCTGGACACGTAGGAATTTTCATTGAAGAATAGGGATGGAGCCACAGATAAAACACACACACACACACACACACACACACACACACACACACACACACACTTTTTAATCCCCTAATCTAAATTGAGAACCCCAATAGCCTGGGCAGGCAGACCAATGTGGCTGTCATGCACACATGCCAGGTAGACTGTGGGGAGACCACTTGCTTGATGGCTTGAGTATAGTTTCTCCTGGTGGTCATCAATGATATTGCACTCTTGCTGAGAGCTCTCATTGAATTTGTAGTTGTTTCATTCATGTTATTTGTTCATTCCAGCACCTGGCACAGTGCCTGGCACATGTTAAGTACTTAATAAATGCCTGATGATTGATGATTGATATGGCAACACATTACATCAGTGAAGTGCTTCATGTATTACATAAGATACTCACAAAGAGTCAGAGGAAGTCTAGGCATGTAAACAAACATTCATGGAAAATCTACTATTGTATTTCTGCTGTAAGAATAAAAGGACTCTGATATATAAAGGGGAAAAAATCAGACACATTTGTATCCTCGATTACATTCTAACAGGGGTGAAAAGACTTGAACATAAATGACTGAAATCAAAGGCATGAGGCAATGACTGAGATCATTACCAATAATAGCTCTCCTGTCTATAGAATTTTCCCCACAACAGCCTTCAGAGGTTGTTAGTGCAAGTATCATCTGTCCTAGAGAAACAAAAGCAAATTCACAAAGAAGGCATTTTTTTTTACCAGACCCATCATGGGCTGCAGTTCCAAATTTAGAGGGGAAAAGTCTCAGACCCAGGGATGCTGATGGAGAGAGAGCCCAGAGGATTCTGTTTTTCACATACATCTTTCTGCAATGAAGTCTTTCAGATGTCTAATTGCAATCATTCCACTTATATATTGAAAATTCTTTTCTTTAAATTAGGACTTCTTTATTTGGGGCCAACAGACCCCCCTGGAGTCAATGGATGGATTTCATGCAACCCACGAATTTGAATGGGAAAAGTTGTACCCCTTTATTTATTTATTTTTTAAACTAACTTTTGTCTTCTTTTGTAGTCTTATATAACTTATTTTATATATTTAAAAACAAAGATTCAGGGAAGGAGCCTGTAGGCTTCTCCAGACTACCAAAGGAGTCCAGGACACAAAAAAGGTTAAAGACTCTTGCAGTTGATCTAAGATATATACTTGTTGAATGTTGCATTCTCCTATTTCTGTCTCCTAAGCACTGAGAAGGAAAAAAAATGCTTTTATTCCAAGTTATAGATGTTTAAGGGCAGCTTGTATTGTTGGATGCAGGCAGGAAGACTTGGATTCAAATTCTGCCTCTGACATGTACTAGCTGTATGACCCCGGCAAGTCATTTAACTTTTGAAGGCTTTACTGTTATTTAGTCATTTCAGTTATATCTGTCTTCATGATCCCATTTGGGCTTTTCTTTGGAAAGAGAGATTTGGAGTGGTTTGTCATTTCCTTCTCCAACTCATTTTCCAGATGAGGAAACTGAGGCAAACAAGTTTAAGTGATTTGCCCAGGGCCGAACACCTTATAAGTGTCTGTAGTCAGATTTGAACTCAGGTCTTCCTGACTCCAGATCTGGCTCTCTATCCCCTGCACCACCACTGCCCTTGAGGGCTTTGGGGCAGCTCTCTAAGACTGACTTTCAGAGAAGGTGTTAACAGCTTTCATTGGTAAAGGGCATTTCCATACCCAGTGCCTTTCCTTTCAGGCAATACCTTTTCGTGGCAGTATTAGAATATCTACAAATGGTCTTCATTGCCATTCATTGCAGAATCTGGATTTCTCTTGCTAGCGCAGAGGATGGATCAGAACCTGATTGTCAGAATGTATACTATCATATGTTTAGTATTGTTGTCTTGGAAGCCATCAGATTGCAAGAGAGCGAAAGATAACACATACAGATATGGTAGTAGAAATATTTTGCTTCTTCCTCATTGTCTATTTCATTCATATTTATTCCACCTGTCTCTGGATCTGTGCTCGATGCAGGGAACTCCCTGTTGAGGAAACTCTCTCTCTCTCTCTCTCTCTCTCTCTCTCTCTCTCTCTCTCTCTCTCTCTCTCTCTCTCTTTCTCTTCTCTCTTTTTATTTCTCTCTTCTCGCTCTCTTTTCCTCTCTCCCTCTTTCTCTGTCTTTTTCTCTCTCTTCCTCTGTTTCTTTCTCTCACTTTTTCTCAATGCAGGTCAGCACTTTTTTGGGGGCAGGGAAGGGGCAACATGTTCTCTTAGAGCATTACCTGGAGTATTGTCAGGGTAAATGACTTTCCTGGGGTTACTTACCCTGGTCTTCCTGGCCTCCCTCTCATCCAACTAGAGTCAGGAGAGTTCAGCCAGGCCTAGAGCTCTCTTAGTCTTCTGCCTCCCACTTCACCAAGTAGAGAGCTCTTATCAAGTGGATGGGCCTCTTTCACCCTAATTGTGGGTTCATTCAACATTTCTACCCACCTAATTCTCTCCTCTTCATATGCTTCTTTCCAAATACTTCTTTCTTTTAATACTTGGCTTGGCATCTCTTTCACAAGGACAGCTACTTTATCTAATAAACTCTTTATTCTAATATGCTTATGGGAGTAGATAAAGGAATGCACACCAAGGGCTTTCAGGAGACAAGGAAGAATTGTGTTCGGTTTTTTGTTAGTAGTACTATGTCAATATATAAGGTCATAAAATGTGTAACCCAGAGAGGAGATTGGTATAAAAAAAAATCTCTCTGGCATACACACACACACACACACACACACACACACACACACACATACATACACATACATATATATACATACATATATGTGTGTGTATATATATATGTATATGTGTGTATGTGTATGTATATGTATATATACACACATATATGTATATACATATGTATATGTATATAAATTTCAGTATATAATATAGTCAGTTATAATTACATTTCAATAAATTAAATGCATACAATTTAAAATTGATATTTCACTATGAAATGTAATGTAGCTCTTTTAAAAAGAGTTATATTCTAAGGCATTTCTTAAAATGATTCTTGTCCTTTTAGAGTTTGCTGACTCCTGACCTAACAGGTTTGTTAATGTCTCACTTAGCTTTTTAGGATGCTAGGTGGCACAGTGGATAGAGTGCCAGTTTTGGAGTCAGGAAGATTCATTTTCCAGAGTTCAAATCTACCTTCCTTCATCTATTTAGTAGCTCTGTCACTTAATCCTGTTTGTCCCAAGTCCTCATCTGTAAAATTAGCTGGAAAAGGAAATGGCAAACCACTTTAGTATCTATGCCAAGAAACCCCCAAATGGGGTCATAAAGAGTCAGACATGACTGAAACATGACAGAACAACACTACAATCTTACTTTCTGTGAAGCAGTGTTTGGTCTTAGGAAAGGCTAACATGACTCTAGGAAGGCTAACTCCTATTCTATAAGTAGGAGTGGAAAAAATAAGAATCAGGCATTGTTGGGGGTCCTGGACCTTTGATGAGGGAGGGATTGGGTAACAAGGCCATATTCACCAGCTCCCATGGGAACTTCAGTCAGAGTAGTCATGAGAAGAATAACTTGGAACTTCATTTTGCTAAGGAAATATGGAGAGGTTTCTTGAAGAGAAGGGGGAAGTTAATGGAGCCACCTGCCTTCCTGGGCACTTATAATGATGACAAAAGCCAATGGAAGTTGAGAGAATTGTGTACCATCCTTCTTCTGCAAGCTCTGTAATCATCTCCTCCTACTCTTGCCTAAAGCCATTTGCTAAGTCAACAAGGATTGGTTAGGGGTAGATAACTGATTTTTTGTTAGGGTGGTCATGGCTAGCAAAGGCTGGAGAAAATGTGGAAAAATAGGTGAATGAATGTACTGTTGGTGGAGCTTCTGAACTAGTGTACCCATTCTGGAAAGCAATTTGGAACTCTGCCGCAAATGGTATTACATAATGTCCCTTTCCCAGGAAGAAGACCCATGTGGAAAATATAAATAAGTACATATGAAGGTTTATTTCTATATCTTCTCTTTCTTGTGGTGACAAAGCATTGGAAACTGAGAGGATGCCTATCAATTGGGGAGTGACTGAATCAATTATGGTATATCAATGTGATAGAATTCTATTGTGCTATAAGAAATGATGAAGGAAATAGTTTCAGAAAAACCTGGCAAGACTTCTATGAACTGATGGAAAGTGAAGTAAGCGAAACCAGGAGAACAATTTGTCCAGTAACAATAACATAATAAAGAAAAATAGCTTTGAAACACTTAATAACTCTGATCAACAGAATGACCAAATACAATTCTGAGGATTCATGGTGAAACATTCTGTCCTCCTTTGGTAAGAGAACTGATCATTTCAGAGTGCAGATTGAAGCATATTTTCTTCTCTCTCATTAAAAAAAAAATTAGGGCATAGCTAATGTGGAAATTTGTTTTTCATGATTATAAAAATATTTATTTTGTCTTTTGAAAGAGTGGGGGAAGGGAAGAAGAAGGAGAGAATTTGAAACTAAAAATTAAATTCTAAAATGGAGATAATCAATACTTGATGGGCTGTGGGGAAAAAAAAGTACATTGATAACACTTTTGGTGGAGCTGTGAATTTTCCCTATCATTCCAGATAATAGCTTAAAATTATGAAAGAAAAGTGATTATATTGTTCATACCCTAATTGCAAGATCAATGTATGCCAAAATATTAGTAGAAGCAGTTGTGTGGTAACAAAATAACTGGAAACAAAGTGGGTGCCTATAACTTGAGTAATGGCTGAAAAACAGGTATCTGAGATTAGCTCCAAATGAATACACAATTTAGATATAAAATATTATATTAAAAACAAATTAGAAGAACAGGGAGGAAATTACTTTTTCAGATCTACAGATAGGGTAAGATTTTATGACCAAATAAGGAACAGGGCAGATCATAAAAAATAACATGAACAATTTTGATCACATGAAATTGAAATTTTTTTCACAAACAAAACCAAGGTTGCTAAGATTGTAATGGAGACAGTTTAGTGTGAAAACCATCTTGATAGTAAATGTCTGATAAAAGTCTTATTTTCAAGATATATTAGGAATTGATTCAAATTTGTAAGAATGAGAACCATTTCCCTAATTCATAAATTTTCAAAGGTATTATGTCAGTTTTCAATGGAAGAAATCCAAGCTATCAACAGCTATGTAAAAAAAGGTTGCAAAATCATTAATAATTCAAGACATTTAAATGAAAAGAACTCTCATTTTCCATCTCAGAGCCATCAGATTGTCATGGATGTCAAGGAAAATGATAACTGCTAGAGGAGCTGAGGGTACACAAGTACATTATTAAATCATTTGTGGAGCTGTGACTTGGTACAGCCACTCTGGAAAGTGATTTGGATGGGGCAACTGGGTGGTGCAGTGGATAGAACACTGGCTCTGGAGTCAGGAAGACCTGAGTTCAAATCCAGAATCAGACACACAACACTCACTAGCTGTGTGACTCTGGGCAAGTTACCGAACCCCAACTGACTCATCAAAAAAAAGTGATTTGGAAATGATCCCAAAGTCACTAAATTTTGATTGAGTAATTAGTCTTTTACTCTAATGAAATCAAAGAAAGATGAAATTGTTACACAAAGATTTAATGGCAAACTACTAGAAATAAAGGAAGTATCAATCAGTAGGGGGAATGACTTATCAAATTATGACATACGTATATGATGGAACCCTACTTTACTGGAAGAAATAATAGAAAGAAAGGGCTTAGAGAATACTGGGAACACATCCATGAATTGTAAAGTGAAATGAATAAAGCCAGGAAAACAATTTGTTCTATGATATCAATATTGTAAAAAAATGAAGTCTTCTGAAGAATTGGAGAACTCTGAACAATGAAATAATCAACTATGATTCCAAAGGACATAAAATAAAGCATTTTATCCGCCTCCTTAGAGACAGAATCTGTCTGTCTGTCTATCTATCTGTAGATATAGATAGATAGATAGATAGATCTATCTATATAAATATAAAGCTGAATGAGGCATACATTTTTGGACTTGATTGGTTGCAGAATGTTATGCTTGAATACATGCATATATGCATACATATTTTCACATATATGTATATATATATGTGCATGTGTGTGTGTCTGTATGTATGTATTTGCTTATATTACAATGAGATTTATTTTGTCCTTTAAAAAAATAAGGGTGGAGTGGCAAGGAGAGAAAATATTTGTTAATTGAAAAATTATGATATATGAATACAACAGAACATCATTGTGTGATAAGAAGGAATGTAAAGAATTCAGAAAACCTGAGGGGAAATTTGTATCAAGTGATGCACTGTGAAATAAGCAGAGATGAAAGAATAGTGTTCAGAATGACTATAGCAATGTATAACACTAAGAGGAAACTGAACTCTGGGTAACAAAGTGGCCAATAATGATCCCAGAAAGCAGATAATTAAACATACCTCTCTCTACCACAGCAGAGAGGCAGAGGATTACTGGGGCAGAATGTTGTATATATTGTCAAATGCAATTACAGGATTGGGTGCTTTTTCTTAATTGTTTTTTCTTTGTTACAAGGGATGTTTTAATTTGGAGGGGTTAGTATTTGAAGAAGTATCTATGACATAAAAGACATACATAAAGCATCGAAAAAATAAAGATAAGAGAAAAATGGTAGGCAAGCTGGCGAAGAGGAGCTAAGTTAGCGTGTGGGTTGTATGAGTGGAAGGAAGATTTGGGAAAATAGTTGAATGTAACAAGCTGTCAACACCAGAAATCAGCCTCAATAATGGATGGGGGCCAGGGCAGCTGATCAATGTTTGCCAACATGTTTTTCCACCTGTCAGCCTGGTTTTCACTAGCCAAAGTTCCATGGTGGAAATCACGAGATGCCTTGGAACTCTTAGGTCTAATCCTGGCCCTGACCATGACTCGGAGTTTTGTCACATTACTTCCCCTCACTGGACTTGGATTTGTCCTGGAAATAACAATCCACTCATTTCCCTATTCCCCAGTGCAGTTGTGAGGGTAGGATAAACAAGGGATGGGGTAGAAGGCTCTAAAAGGAAAGGGGGCTGTGAAAACAGTGCCCACCTTTATAAACTTGATTATTTAGAGCAGATCAATTATCATGTTCTAGTTATTTTTTTGGTTTTGTTCTTGTGTCAGAGACTGTACCCCAAACCCTAGATGGTCAGTTATGCTATTGGTCAGATAAAGGAGTGTGGATGACTTTGCCTGGTTTATTCCCACCTTCATCTGGACAAATAGGTCTCAAGATGAGTTTTATTGAGGTGTGATCAGTAGCTCTGTCTGTTAACAGGAAAGAAGGTTTGGCCCAAGGTTTCCATCTGCCAGTGACCAGCCTAGCTCTCAGCTAGGGCTAGGGATACAGCAGGGTCCCCAACCCTTCATATCCCTTTTATGCTTACTTGCTTTGTGACACCTGAGCCTTGGTTTCCCCATGTTTTGGTCAGAATTTGTGTTAATTTGGATGACCTGGTAACCTGTGTGACTGAAAGGAAATGAACAGAAAAAAACAAAACAACAACAACAACAAACTCTGTGTGTGTGTGTGTGTGTGTGTGTGTGTGTGTGTGTGTGTGTGTGTGTATGGAGAGCAATGACATTAAACCCCTAAGCAGAGCATTTTTCTCCAGGATGCCACATGGATATTTCCATTTCTGGGGTTCATAGCCTGTCCCTTCTGTCATTTCCAGGAGGAGGATGAAAAGGTCAAAGCCTTTGTTCCTGAACACTGGTCCTGTTTCCACTTGGTAAAGCCAGGTAAGAACTAGGTACATGGTTTGGTTACAAATCCAGCAGTAGAGATGAGATCTGAATTTCTCATGCTCTGTGTTGGGGTCTGAACTGCTGAGTTCTCCATCAAGTCCCCAGTCTTCAACATTTGGAATGGGGAGCTGTCCTCTCTGTCTTAGTTATGAGTCTTAGTGCCTTTAATCTGACATGCTGGGAACTGGAAGTTCTACCTTAACCTCCTCAATTAGAATTTGTTCCTCCATGGAACATAACGAATTTAGCCTTAGGCAGAGTAGACTGAGTTCCACGTAGTGAGATTTGCATGGCCCTGTCACTCTTCCAAGTTCTTCTCAGTAGCCCTTGACACTCTTGGGTACTCCTGTCTCCTCAATTCTCTTCTTTCTCTAAGTTTTCATGATTTACTCTCTCTTGGTTCTCCTTCATCCTGTCTGGCCTCTCCTCTGTCTCTTTTGCTGGATCTTCATCCATGTCACACCCACTAACTCTGGAGAGTCCTGAGAGGCTCTGGCCTGGGCCTTCTTCTTTTTTCCCTCCACGCTATTTTATTTGGCTACCTCATCGGCTCCCATGGATTCAATTATCATCTCTATGAAGATGTATCTAAGATCTATTGATGCAACCATAACCTCTCTCCTGATTTCCAGTCTCTCATCAACAACTGACTAATGACATTCTCAAACTTGTTTTCCCGTAGATATCTTAAACTCAAAATGTCTCTAACTGAATTCATTATCTTTACTCCCCACTCCACCTCCTCCACTCTCTTCTCTTCCTAATTTACCTGTTTCTTTCAAGGGGCAATTATCCTCCCAATCCTAGAAGCTTGCAAATTAAGTGTGATCCTTGACTCTCACTCCACTCCCCCAATATCAAATTCATTGTCCAATTCTACCATTTCTACCTTCATAACATCTCTTTATATTTCTCCTTCTCTCTTTTGACACTGCCACCAGCCTGGCCCATTCTCTCATTACTTCACAGCTGGACTGGTGCAGGAACTTGCTAGTTGGTCTCCCTGCCTTATCTCTCCCCACTCCAGTCCATCCTCCATTCAAAACTGATCTTCCTAGAGCACAGGGGTAACCAAATCTCCCCCTCTAACATTCCATAAACGCCATGGCTCCCTATTATCCCCAGGATCAAATAGAAATTTCTCTGCTTTGCTTTTAAGGCTCTTTTGTTGTTGTTGTTGTTTTGTTTGGCAATTGGGGTTAAGTGACTTCCCTAGAATCACACAGCTGATGAGTGTTATGTGTCTGAGGCTGGATTTGAATTCAGGTCGTCCTGATTCTAGGGTGGTGCTCTATCCACCACACCACCTAGCTGCCCCTAAGGCTCTTCTTAATTTGGCCCCTTCTTACCTTTCTAGTCTTCTTATGTCTTACTCCCTTCCATATGAACGAGTGACCCTGACCTCCTTGCTGATTCTCAGACACTACACTCCATCTCCTGACTCTGGGCATTTGTACTGGCTGTCCTCTATGCCTGGAAAGCTCTCCCTCCTCATCTCTGCCTCCTGAATTTTGTGGCTTCCTTCAAATCTCAGATCAACTCTGACCTTCTTCAAGGTTTTCATAATCTTCCTTCATCTTTGTGTCTTCCCTCTAAGACTACCAAATTTTTTTTTGATGAATATATCTTGTTTGTTCATGATGTCCATGTTGCTTTCTCCATTAGACTGTCTGCTCCTCGAGATTGGGAACTGGCTTTCTCCCCATTTCTTTGTATCCCCAGTGTTTTGCATAGTGCCTCGTACATAGTAAGTGCTTAATAAATGCTAGGTGACATGACATGACTTGAGGCAGGTGGAATGGTATCTGAAGTTCTACTATTGGTAATGAATTCATTAATGGTTAATCATTGCCTCATCCACTGAGTTGGTTTTGAAAAAAAATACTAGATCTCTTTTGGAAGGGGTACAAGTTAAGTCTCTAACACTTCAAGGGAATTGAGGTTTCTTGATCTAGTTTTTCTTTTCAGCAGTTGGGATGGGAATGTTAAAGGAATATAGAAAGAGGGACAAAAGGAAGTAGAAAATAGTGTGAAGTGATGAGGTTAGGTCCTGGAACTATTCTTGCTTTCATCTGTGTGAAAGGCTGACCTTATTCCTGACCTCATCCCACATAGTCCTGGCAAATGAAAGCTAAACATTAGAAAATCAACAGTGTTGCTATTTGCACACATCTTTTCCATGAGGAAGTTGGCCTTTAGTACTCCATGAACTAGGCAGCCTCTCCACCATAATCTTCCTGCTTCCTATCCTCAACTCTGAATTGCCAGATGTCTAAATAGGGTTAGAATTGGGGATCACTGAGGACTCAGTTTCCTCATCTATAGAATTTGGGTAATAATATTTGTATTACCTACTTCATTGAGTTGTTGTGAAGAATATACTTTGTAAAATAATTTTGCTTTTCTTTTTAAATTTTAACTTTTTAAAATAATTTTATTCATGTCTTCTGCTATATTTATCCCCATGACTATCTCCAGTATCCTTCTTCCTCTCTCAGAGAGCCATCCCATATAACAAATAATATTTTTAAAAGAGGAAAAAAATCAGCATAACTTATAATTATATTGAAAAAGTCTGAAAACGTGTACAGGGTATAACACCTGTGGATCTCCTACCTCCATGAAGGGTGGGTTGGGGCTGTTACTTATCGTATCTTTTCATTAGAGTCGTGGTTGATGTTTGTAGTGTTGTCACATCAACTTTTATTCTTTTTTTAATATTTGATTGTAACTTTTCATTTACATTGTTTTAGTTATTGTGTATATATATTTTTTTGGCTCTGTTTACTTCGTGTTGCATGAGTTCGTACATAGGTTTCCAAAGTAGACAATATCACCTCTTAGGGAGCACTGAAAGAATGAGGGGTGGTAGTAGCCTGGGATGTAATGGGGGGGGTTGAATAAAAATAAAGGGGCAGTGAAAGCATAAAGAAAGAAGAAAATTTTGAAAATAAATTGTACATATTTCATCTGTTGTGTAACAGAGTTAAATTCATAGTGATTACATTATTTTCCAAATAAACACAAAATGCAAGTTATAACTAATCCATGGTAACGTCTGCTGACAGCTCTTAACAAAGAAGTGTTGGCCGGAGAGAGTGTCATGCATTATTGGGAAGTCCAGCATGCATAGGCAGTAATATGTGCATGTAATGACTTGTTTACAATACCATACTATATGGTTACATGATGCAATATTGGATCATCAAAATTTCAAAGCAGGAAAAACACCTCAAATTTACAATGAATTATTAAATTTAAGATAAGTCTTTTTTAAAAAAAAACATTCTGCATGGAAAGATGATATTTGTAACTCATGAATCCTTTGTCAGTATTAAAGTAGTTGGAGGGAAAATGTGTGTGTGTGTGTGTGTGTGTGTGTGTGTGTGTGTGTGTGTGTGGAGAGAGAGAGAAAGACAGAGAGAGAGAGCACCCAGGGTGAGTTGAAGATGAAAGGGTGATATCTGGAGAATAAAATTAAGGGGTGAGAGAGGATTATACAGAGAGAGGAAGAAAGGGAGTGGTAGAAAGGGATAAATCATCTTATAAAACAGACAAGAGAAGGCTTTTACAGTGGATGGGAAACAGGTGAAGGTGACAGAGAATAAGTGAATCTTATTCTCATCGAATTTGGCTTAAGAAGAGAATAACATACACACTCAATTGGGTATGGAAATCTATCTTACCCTACAGGAAAGTAGGGAAGGAAGGGGACAAGACAACAGGGAGATGATAGAGGGGAAGGCAGATTGGAGGCAAGCATTTCTAAGGAGGGACAGAGTCAAAAGAGAATAGAATAAATGAGAGCTGGGTTAGGATTAAGGAAAATATACTTAGTTTTTCACAACATGACCACTATGGAAGTGTTTTGCATAACTACACAGTATAACCTGTATCGAGTTGCTTGCCTTCTCAATCAGGGTGAGTGGGGAGGGAGGAAGGGAGAAAATTTGGAACCCAAAGTTTTAAAAACAAAAGTAAAAAAAAATTGCTGTCACATGCTACTGGGAAATAAAATATGCAGGAAATGGGGTATAGAAATCTATCCTGCCCTACAGGAAAATTGAAGGGGAAGGGTATAAGAGAAGGGGGGGAGAGATAGAAGGGAGGGCAGATTAGGAGAAGAGGTATTCAGAATGCATGCCATCTTGGGCTGGGGGGAAGGATGAGATGGGGAGAAAATTTGGAACTCAAAATCTTGTGCAAGTGAATGTTGAAAACTAAAAATAAATAAATTAATTTTAAAAAAGAAAAAAAATAATAATTTTATATTTTTTGAGATGATATAAATTTCCAAAAAAAAAGGGGTTAAATAAAGTAGATTTCCAGAGGGGCACTGAATATTTTGTTTTGAAAAGGGGGCAATAGGCCAAATAACTTTGGGAACCTCTGATACAGACCTTTCTATGCTACTCCCTATTCATCACACATATCATTTCTTACAGCACAGTAAAACTCCATTGTATTCATGTACCACAATTTGTTTAATCAATCAATGGGCATCTATTTTGTTTCCAGTTATTTGCTATAACAAAAAGTGCTGCTATAAATATTTTGGTACACATTTTTTCCTTAATCACTTTGTTTGAATAATATCAAATTGCTGTCCAAAATGGTTTTATGATTTCATAGCTCCACCAATAATTTGTGACTGTGCCTACTAGTCTACAATCCCTCCAACATTGAATATTGACATTTTTAGTCATCTTTGCCAACTTTCAGATTGTGAGGTAAAACTTAGGATTGTTTTGATTTCCATGTCCCTTACTATTAGTGATTTGGAACATTTTTTTCATGTTGTTATGAATATTTTGCCTTTCTTTTCATTGTAAAACTTAATTCTCTATATAGATGTGAGTTATTGGCCTTAGTAATAAGTGACACTGTTGTTTCTATAGAACTTGTTAACTCAGGGGCAATTAGGTGGCTCAGTGGACAAAGCACTGGCCCTGAAATCAGGGAGACCTGAGTTCAAATTCGGTCTCAGACCAAACACTTGACACTTACTAGCTGTGTGACCCTGGGCAAGTCACTTAACCCCAATTGCCTTTTTAAAAGAAAAAGAACTTATTAACTCATTCACTGAGGCCTGTCCTCAACTTTCCCCAAAGAAAGGAGCTGTGTAGGAATGTATGAGGGAGGATGACACAGAATAGTTAGTGAAGAGTTGAGATAGCATCTCCTTCCCTGAGGATGTTAAGAAGAGAAGATACCCCCCATGTGTCTAAGCTGGATTAAGGGGTGTCCTCTGTACATGCAGGAGGATGGATGGTATTCTGGGCACTGTCCTGCTTTGTCTACCAGAAACTTCACACATAAGCAGGACTTGTGGTGTAGGGGAAAGTCTATCAGATTTTGTTCCAGGAGACCTTGGTTTGAATTCTGGTTTTGCTATTATTAGCTCTGTGACTTGGGCAAGTTACTTACTCCATCATCCTCAGATTCCTTCTTAATAAAACCAGATGGTTGTACTGATTTTTGTGGCCTCTTCCAAATCCAAGCTTATGGTGTAATGAGTTATGGAATGTCTTCTTATGAAGATGGATTTCAGTTTTGGAAACAGTTAAAAGCCTTCCAAAGCCAAGAGTGATAAGTAAAGCACAGGGGTTTAGTTAGGGAACAACAGGTTTAATCAGAAAGATGGTGTGTACTGCAAGGTCATGAGCCTAATTTTCTTGAGTGAGTTGTAAGCAGGCTCGGGAAGTTATTCACAGAATCACATAACTTCAGAGTTTCAAGGGACCTTAAAGAGGGTGGAATCCCACCTCTTTCTTTTACATTCCCAGAAAAGGGAAGAACATCTTTTCCTCATGACAACGTCACAAATGTTCAGGATCATGTAGCAAATCAAGGGAAGGAGCCACATCTGTAACCAAGGTCTCTTGACTCCTGTGTTCCACAGCATTGAAATGGCTTCCTGCCAAGAATTCAGGAGAGTGAAAGATCATCAGACATGTTAATTCTCCTTTCCTTCATGTTCTCCCTGTTCTGTCCCACAGTGGTTTTTATTTTTTTATTTTTTTTATTTAGGCAATTGGTGTTAAGTGACTTGCCCCAGAGTCACACAGCTAGTAAGTGTCAAGTGTTTGATCTGAGGCCAGATTTGAACTCAGGTCCTCCTGAATTCAGGGCCGGTGCTCTATCCACTGCACCACCTACTGCCCCTGCATTAACTCTTTAAAAAAAGAAATAATAGTATTAGATTTTTTCCAATTACATATAAAGATAATTTTCAACATTCAATTTTTGTAAGATTTTGAGTTTCAAATTTTTCTCTCTGCCTTCCTTTGTGCTTTGTACTGGATTGATGGGACTCTGATGCTACTCTCAAGGACTTTGCAATCTGATGAAGGGGAAAATAAACACTAATAACTATGATACAAAGGAGAGAAGATAAATATAGAGAAATCTGGGGAAATTTAAAGTTGGAAATCTCAGATTAAATAAGTTCCTTGGAATTTGGTGGAGCCCAGAGACTATAAGCCATCAGCCCTGAAGTCTGGGGAGAGAACAGCTCTTCATCAGAGAAGGTTCCCTAGAGAAAAATAAAGATAGTTTAATAGGTCTAGGAAGGACAACAGATGAGGAATGACAGAAGAGTAGTAAGGGTATTTAAGGGTATCGTTGCTTTCAGTATGACAAGTTTGTCATGACCACCTGTGGAAGATGTGTAAACATGTGTATATGAGTTTGACAGGGGGGTGTGGGTGGAGGGGATGAGAAGAGAACAGTAATGGGTTCACATTTGTGGGATCAGCTTGACTGGAACAGTACCATGGAGCTGGGAGTTGAGTATTTGACACTTAGTGGAAACCTGGGCTGAGAATTTCAGATGAGAGTTATTCCAGTGTCAGAAGTTTAGGAAGGAAGGTTCATGCGGTAAGTTTAAGGAAACAGTATATATGATACTATCATCACATATTATATTTAATGTGAGTTTTTCCTTTAATGTCTTTTAGAACTGTAATCACTCCATATATTATTTCTTCTCTTTTATGGAATAAAACAAGCCTTTCCATAACATAGTACGATTTAAAAAAAAACATGATTGCACACGAAACTGCAAATGTATCATATACAACTTGCTATTTTTTTAAAAATATAATAAAGTTTTCCTGTAAATTTCTTTTTCTCCTCTCTTTCCACCCTAGAGATGGCCACCATTAGACACAAATAGGTGTATATGTAAAATTATTCTATACATACTTCTACTTATCAGTACTTTCTCTGGATGCATATAGTGTCTTCATATGTCCTTTATAATTAATTTGGGTATGTATAATAGTGAAAATGACTTATTCACTCCAAGTCATTCTTAAAACAATATTTCTGTTATTATATACAATGTTCTCTTGGTTCTGCTCATTTTGCTCTTCATTATTTCATGCAAGTCTTTCCATATACTATTTTTTTTTGGATTTGTTTTCTTTATTCTGTATCACTTTATAAAAGCTTTCAAATAAGATAATATTTGTAAAAGTGCTTAGCACTGTGCCTGGCACACTGTAGGTGCTGCATAGTAGTTGCTTTATAAATTCTTCTTCCCCCTTGATTTCCCCACTTCCTTGTCTACATGTCTTTGAATTCTTCATATTTGTAAATTCTGGGTTAAACTACCACTTTGCTACTTGTTACCAGCGTGACCTTGGGCAAGTCATCTCCATGGACATTGGTTTCCTCTTCTGCAAAATGAAGGGGTCAGACATGATGACCTCTAACATCCCTTTCAGGTTTAAATCATATGATACTAAAGTGTGAAGTTAATTCCTATAATGCCACATTTGCCAAAAAGGATTCTGGCAAAGAGAAGCTCTCTTCACCCCCATTTTTATGAGAATCTCCTAAATCTCCATAGGCTGCATGACTTCATAGTTTATGACTGTCTTAAGGGCATATTTCTTCATGAAAATAACTTAGGCAAATAGGAATCTTTCTCTGTTGATTTATGAAGGTTGTGGCAGTGAGGGGGCTGGTAAAGAACTATAGACAAGGTAACTTCACCTGTCCCCTTCCTGGATTCAAGGTGTTCCAGGAGACTGTTTTGTTTTGGATTGTGCCAAACTGTCCTTTACCTTGGCAGGGTTCTATCTTCCCAATCAGTTCCCAGGTAGAGACTAGTGAGTGCATATACCAGTAATGTAAGGAGAAAGACTTTAACATCCAGAAAGACTCAGATATCTGTATTCATTCATTCATTCATTCATTCATTCATTCATTCATTCATTCATTTGGAAGCCCTGTGTCAGAGATTCTTACCAAATACAAAGGAGCAAGGTACACTTTGGGAGCTTTTCACTTCTTGGACTTCTTGCTTCTATTCAGATAAGATGGAAACTTCATTTCTAACAAGACCCAAAGTATTGTTAGCAATAATTCTTGTGAGCCCTTTCACGCACTTTAATGATGGCCCCAGACTTAGTATCATCTATCCAAATCTTGGTCCAGGTTGGTTCCATATAAAGTTAACCATCCTACCACCATATGCTGGTTAGAGCTTTTGTAAGACCTTAATTCTCCTATATTCCTATACTCCTGTTCATTTGACAGTCCTATTAGTTTTTTTTTTTTAATGAGTATACAAATGGCCATGGGCTTGTATGTTTGCAAGTCACAAGATTTATCTAGAGATCAAAGAAAAAAGTAATACTCCCAACAGAACCAATGTAAGTATAAATACAAGCACTGTGCTTTAAACAAATATGATCACATTTGATCTTCAAAACGACCTTATGAGGTAGGTTTTATTACTATCCTCATTTTACAGTTGAGGAAACTGAGGCAGACAGAACTTAAGTGACTTGACAAGTGCTGGTAAATACTTGAGGCTGAATTTGAACTCAGGCCTTCCTGACTCCAGGCCTAGGACTCTATTCCACTTTGCCACCAACCTTCCTATGAGTAGTTCTCTCTCAGAAGTCTATATGGCTTTAACTGTTTATAGTCATGTCCTGGACATCGCAGATTATATTGCCTCTAGTGCTGTCTAGATCCTAGCACAGTGCCTGGCACATACTAGATGCTCAAGAAGTGTTTGTTGATTCATTGATAGTATGGCTCCTCACTATGTGACTCAAGAAGACCAGCATTGGTTCTAGTGGTAGCTCTTTATCATTGTTTCCTGTCACAGTTCTGCCTATCTGCACAGCATCACTCTTCCTAGAGTTCTATGCAAGTCACAACAGATGTTATTCTATGCAAGTCACAACAGATGTTAGGGTCATCACCCCCCCCCATTGTCACTCCTGATTAAGGTTCTTCTACTGTCATGCATAACATCTTTTTGTCTACAGTTCTCTAACAGATGGGGTCAGCCATCACTCCCCATTGCTACCTCCCACTGGGGTTCCTTGCATGGTCTCAGTAGTGAGGATCTTCAGGTGAAACCCTCTTTCACTGACCACTCCTAGGAGGGATGTACATAAAGTCCTTTGCCTAGCCTGAGAAACAGAGTATTTCTATTCTTACAGAAAGATGCCAAACAAGGTGCTTTGCTCTCGCTTTATCCCTTGTACCACTATAGTTCTCTGACTTTTAGGCTAATGAAATCATCCCAGAGGTCAGGAATATTCTATCTCTTTCAATTCCCCAAAGCTTCTCTCTCTTCAATACTAGATTGGCTCAAGGTTTGTTTTACAGTCTGATGTCATCTCTCTCCCAATGGCCTGACAGTGTGCCCTCCACCTGTATCAGGCCCTCCTCCAAGTCTTAGGGGTTGGTTTGGTTTTTTTTGGAAGAACTTCCTGAGTCTTCCTCCAACTTCAAATTCCCCCTTGGGCCACAAAAATCCTTCTCAGATAAAATGGATGGGCTCATTCAAGTTACCTGAGCCTCCTTCTTGTGCCATTCAGAGTCAGATTGATAAGGGAGAGGGGGGCAGGAAAATGGAAAGCAAGTACCCTGGAAGGAGAGAAGTTTGCAGTCCTTGACACAATCTCTCCCCAATCAAAACAATATCCGATTCTGCAGATTATATTGCATGTATATGTGTGCCTCAGATTATGTATGACATGTGAAGCATGCATGGGCAAGAATTATAATGATAGTTGCTGTCCTTCATTCTGAAAGAGGATCAAAATGACATCACTATGTTGGAGTCAAGTACAGTGTGTCTGACTGTAGCTGATCAAACCAATATGAGCTCAGAAAGCTCTACCACAGGTCAGGCACAAATAGTCCATATGAACATTTGGAGTAGAGATGTCTCCAAATTTGCACATCTCACATTTCTTTTGAGCTTCTGCTTTGCTCACAGGGCATAGTGCTTTCTTTGATGTGGGCACTCCATGCTGGGTGGTTCTTTGTCAGTTTCTCTGATGTCTCACAGTTGATCCCAAAGTTCTTCAGAGAGATCTTGAGAATGTCCTTGTATCACTTTCATGTGAGTGTTTGCCTTGTGTGAGTTCTCTGTAACATAATCTTTTAGGCAAATGCACGTTTGGCATTCAAACAGTGTGGCCAGCCCATCAGAGCTGTGCTCCCTACAGTAGTGTTTGAATGCTTGGCAGTTCAGCTCAAGAAAGGACCTCGATGTCTGGTACCTTATCTTGCCAGGTGATCTTCATAATCTTCCTAAGACAATTCAAATGGAAGCGATTAGACTGTCTAGGTTTCACAGGCATGCAACAATGAGGTCAGCATAAGGGTTCTGTAGACATTCTGTCAGGTGGACAGCCTAATACCTCTTCTCTCCCACACTTTCCTTTGGAGCCTTCCAACACTGCACAGCTCTGGCAAGTATACAGACTCCAAGTTAAAAACTCTTTGGACTACTACCTGAGAATTTATTTAATTAATGCTGAGGTATCTGGGTTAAGGATTCAGCACAAGTGAACCTAGCTACAACGGTATTAATTACACCTTTACTAAGATAAACAAAGAATATAGGAACATTAGAAATCAAAGAGCCATGGTGAAAATTAGATGAGGCTCCCTCTACCTCACTGGCTGCTTTGAGATATGCTTCCAAGTGGAAGCAGCCTGAGAAAAAGTGAGTCTTCTAGGTTGAGAAGAGCCTATAGCCCCACTCCTAGCAATTGCTACTATTGCCCCCTCTGGTAGCCCCAGGGCTGTTCAGATAATGTCACAAACACAGCAGCCCACTAGGGGAGCATTACAGACATGATCATAAAGGCAAGCAGCTGGTTATGAATCTTAAGCCTCCTAACCTTGCAAAGAGCTATGTATCATCACTTTTACAACCTCGTTTTCTACCTAGTTTTAGCTACTGCTCCATAGTCCTTGGGCATCCAGGGATTAATGGGAGAGCCTAACCAATGCCTATCATATTTACTATGACTGGAAACTGCATTTATTTTTGTCAAGTCTAAGAAAATTGCCCAATAGTCAATGTATCATTAACCTAAGTACTTGAATGGAAGCCAAGAACTATTTTCCATTTCTTCTGGAGACTTACAAAGAAACCAAATTCTTATGTCCCTAAAGGGAATGGGGTGTCACAAGTCCCAATATTTAGTGAAAGGCCCAAAAGGTTAAACTTGGTCAGTGCTAATTAAATTCACATGTAGTAGACCACGAATTCTTAATTTGGAGTATGTGAACTTGTTTATTTAAAAAAAAATGATAACTATATTTCAATATAATTGGTTTCTTTAGAAATTCTCTGTATTTTATTTTATGTATTTAAAAACATTATTTTGAAAAGGGATTTATAGATTTCACTAGGACACAGGAAAAAGGTTAAAAACCTCTGCAGTAGACCTTAAGGGCCCTTAATTTTTTTTTTGTCAACCTTCCTAGAACATAACTGTTTCAACAAACACTTTTATGCTACTTTGGTGACATGCTAACTTATTACCTAGGAGTGGGGAACCTGTGGCCTCAAGGCCACATGTGGCCCTCTAGGTTCTCAAGTGCAGCCCTTTTATTGAATCCAAATTTCACAGAACAAATCCCCTTAATAAAAAGATTTATTCTGTAAAATTTGGACTCAGTCAAAGGGCTGCACCCAAGGACCTAGAAAGCCACATGTGGCCTAAAGGCCTCAGGTCCCCCACCCTGCACAGGCATGTGGAGTTAGCTTAATTAATGGACATAAAATCTTAGCACCTCTGTTGTGTCTTTTTTCCACTTCAGAGATACTTAATTAGAATGGGTTGCCCTGACAACAGGTGAATTTAATCTTCTTTGGTGATGTTCAAGCAGTCTGGTTGACTATTTGTATATATTGTAGAGATAACTCTTTTTCAACCATTGGGTCTCTTCCAATTTGGACATTCTATGACTCTGTCATTCAGAATGGGCAGGGGAGGGGGGAACTGGTACACATTAGCTATTGGCCCAAGTTTTGGGCCCACAAATGACTGAGCTGATCAGGGCTGTCTGTTGCCTTTTATGTGGCAGAAAAGAGTACTTAGGATGGTGACTAACTCAGATTTATCCTCCTGTCCAGGCAGAAGCCTTCTATCATTTGAAGCAACCCTTGTAGCCTTCTAACATTCTGTAATGGTGGTCCAAGACTTGTTTTTTTCCTCTTAAGAATCTTGGATCAGCATGACTCCATGTGGACCATGCATCCTTTGGAAGAGCCATCCACCTGCAACTGTGGGTAAAGCCTTTTTAGGATTCAGTTTCTCAACTCTTCTGTTTTCCTACTTTCACATTCATTTAATTGTCTTCTTTGTCTCCTTGCTGGGCCTAGAAATGGTTATGAATTTATAAGTTGTTATGAACTTATAAATCCACTTATAAGTGGTTGCTATGTATTGTGTTTTTGGGGCTTCAACTTCTCTTTCAGGTTGTTTTATATATTAGTAGATCAGCTAATAATATCTAGCATTTTGATGGTGCTTTAAGTCTCGTAATAGATATTACTTCATTTGATCCTCACCACAACCCAGTGATGGAAGTAATATAAACATCATTATACCCATTTCACAGATGAAGAAATCAAGGCTCGGAGAGATGAAGTGACTCGCCCAACTTGACAAAACTCATAAGTGATGCAGGTAGAATTTGAACCTGTATCTCTCCTGACCCCCAAACCATTACTCTACTGTATCATTCTCTTTCTCAATTCATATCTTTTCATGCTGCAACTGACTCTGCTTCTAATCATTCCTCTTCAAACTAGGTAATAAAGTGTAAGGCTGGGGTCAAAATCACCCTTCCCCTTTTAGGCCTGATGGATTTATCAGGTGAGAATACAGTTCAGTAGGCATAAGGCCCTGATACAAACCTCCCTGGGTGTGACCAGAGATCTGTTTATGTTGGCCAAGGGATTTGCTCATAGCCTTTGGGGCTTCAATAAAGTAATGAACACATAGGGATCAGTGTGAAAGTTACTCCAGGTGTTTCAGGATCAAGAGCAATTCATAAGAAAGAGATGGTTTGGGAATATGAGCAGGGGTTTGGAAACATTTTCCTAAGGGAGAGGCTAAAGTCATGAGTAAAAATTAAAAATACCTCTAATACTATGAGTGGAGAATTTGAGGATTAACCTCCAGAAGAGGAGAATAATTTGGCAATTATTACAAGTAGAAATGCAGAAAAGAGAATGCATTAGACACAAGGGTCCTAAGAGTGGATAGAAAGTCTAGACAAAAGTGAAGAGTGAGGCAGAAAGAAGAGATAAGGAAGGAAATTAGAGTTATTGAGGAAGAACTTGGAAGGAGAAGAGCTTAGAAAGGAATCTGGAAAAACCTTTCCAAAGTGAAGAAGTTCTCGGAATGCGATTTTGGGGCAGCTAGGTGGCGCAGTGGATAGAGCACCGGCCCTGAAGTCAGGAGGACCTGAGTTCAAATCCGGCCTCAGACCAAACACTTGACACTTACTAGCTGTGTGACCCTGGGCAAGTCGCTTAACCCCAATTGCCTAAAAAAGAAAAACAAAGTGGAGAAGTTCTGAGTAACAACAGAGAAAGCCTACTATTTCTGAGTCAGGCTGAAGGAACAAAGGTGGAAAAACTCAGGGGCTTGGTGGATTACACACACACACACACACACACACACACACACACACACACACACACAGACACTCAGGGGCTTGGTGGATTACATACACACACACACACTCAGGGGCTTGGTGGATTACACACACACACACACACACACACTCAGGTGCTTGGTGGATTACATACACACACACACACACACACACACACACACACACACACACACACACACACACCAAGCAGGATGGAACCATTCTGCTAAATCAGTGGAAAGATTAGATAAGAGAATTAGGCAAATGTGGAATCAGAGGAGGAGTAGTAAGCGGGGCTTTCATGAGTCTCCTTCTTACCTGAGTCAGACTAGAGTTAGGTTGAGGGATGAGAATGGAAAAGAACATAGCAAAAAAATATATAATAAACAGCTACCAAAACCAGAGCTGAATAAAATTTTTGAAACACATACAGGAGAAAAGAGAAACTTAGAAAGGCAAATGTAGTAAATGATTACAAGGAATTAAATGATAATTGGGAGTTTACATACTAATAAGGGGAAGAAAAGAAAATACATTGTCTTTTCAGAATCTTCCTGTGTTCAGGGGTAAAGTAAGTTATGAAGAGAGATAAATTTAGGGCTTGGGTATAGTTTTATTTCCTTTTGTTTGTTCTGAGAGAATAAATAAAAAATGTTGGAAAAAGTAAATATTGGAGAAACATATGGAAGGGAAAGAGCAGTCATCTTGCGAACCTCACTCTTATCTGAACCTTGTATAGGAAAGTTGAGCACACAAATACATACACCCAAGGCAGTTGAGTGGTGAAGTGGATAGAGCCCTGGACCTGCAGTCAGGGAGACCTGAGTTCCTTTCAATCTAGTCTGAGACACTTACTAGTTGTGTTCTCCTGGGAAAGTTAATTAACTTCTGTTTGCCTTAGTCTCCTCAACTGTAAAATGGGGACAATAATACTAACTACCTCCCAAGGTTGTTTTGAGTCTCAAACGTGATAATATTTGTAAAGTGTTTAGTGCAGGCATTTAATAAATGGTTATTTTATTCCTTTTAGGGTTTATTGTGTAAATATATTAATGTGAACAGAGAAATATATGGATGCAGGAAAGAAGAAGGGAGGGTTTAAGGAGAGGAAATAATAGAAATGGGAACAAGAATGGGAACGTAATAGTGATAAACAAAACAAACTTCAACTATGGAGAGGTGATTAAAAAGACAGAAATGAAATATAAAAGCTATTGATCTGGGTTTGGGTTGAGTGAGGATCAGAAAGGTAGAGGAATAGGATCAGACCACTCCAATTATTGATTATTGGTTTTAATTCCCTTTCTTTGTCCACTTTATTTTTCTCTGTAAAGATGAAGGTGAGGGTAAAGAAAGGAAACATTAGAATAAGATATAATAACAGTACAACTAACAGTTATAAATGTGAATGAGATGAACTCATCCGTGAAATAGAGAATGATGGAATGGATGAGAAAACAGGGTATGCCTTTTTATAACAAACATACTTGAATCATCAAGATTTACAGAGTTAATACCCTACAGGAAAATAGGGGGGAAAGGAGACAAGAGAGCAGGGGGATGATAGAGGGGAGGGCAGATTGGGAAAGGGGTTAATCAGAAGTAAATACTTCTGAGGAGGAACAGGGTCAAAAGAAAGAACAGAATAAATGGGAGGGCAGAATAGGATTAAGGGAAATAGAGTTAGTTTTTCACAACATGTCTACTATGGACGTGTTTTGCATAACTGCACATGTACAACTTATATTGAGTTGCTTGCCTTTTCAATGAGGGTGGGTGGGGAGGGAGGAAGAGAGAAAATTTGAAACCTAAAGTTTTAAAAACATATGTTTAAAAAATGTTTTCACATGCTACTGGGAAATAAATATAGGAAATACAGAAGTCTATCCTGCCCTACAGGAAAATAGAAGGGGAAGGGGATAAGAGAAGGGGAGAGAGATAGAAGAGAGGACAGAGTAGGGGAAGGGATATTCAGAATGCATGACATCTTGGGGGGGGGGAGGGGGGAGATGGGTGAAAATTTGGAACTCAAAAACTTGTGGAAGGCAATGTTGAAAACTAAAAATAAATAAATTTATATTAAAAAAAAGACAAAACAAAAAAAAAGATTTGCAGAGTTAAGATGAAGGTATATAGTAGAATCTATTATTCCTTAGATAAATCCCCCCAAAAGGAAGCACAGCAATCATGATCTCAGAGAAAGCAACAGTAGAAATGGATGTGGTTTAAAGAGAAAAGCAGGGAAACTGCATTATTCTTAAATACACCATAGATCATGAAATAATATAAAAACCAAAAGAAAAAAATATGGCTCTATATCTGTGCCTACATAGATCTAGATCTAGATGGAAATCTAGATCTAGATCTAGATATGTACAGACAGCTAGATGACACAGTTGTCAGAGCATTGGATCTGGAGTCAAGAAGACCTGAGTTCAATCTGGCCTCAGACACTTACTAGCTGTGACCCTGGGCAAGTACTTAACCCTCTTTGCCTCAGTTCCTCATCTGTAAAATTATCTGGAGAATAAAATGGCAAACCATTCCAGCACCTTTGCCAAGAAAATCCCAAAATGAGGTCATGAAGAATGAGACTCTACTGAAATGACTGAAAAACAACAAAAAATGTAGATTTGCAAATCTATACTTAGTATTGCTATTTACCATTTGGTAGAACCTCTAACTACTAAAAGGGAAAGTTGACTGCAGTATAAAGAGAAATGGACAGCAAAACAATAATTGTTGGGAAATTTCAATGTACCCCTTTCAGACCTTGTCAAATCTAGCAAAAAGATAGACATGAAAGAAATTAATGACCTGAATAGAATTTTAGAAAAGTTGGCTATGATAAACCTTCATCAAAATTAGCTATGATAGATTATATACATATATATATGTATATATATATATATATATATATATGTACAAGTATATGCAACTGAAGAGAATAATTAGTAGACATATTTCAAAGGTTTTCATTACACATTTAAAAATATTGACCATACTTCACAACATAAGACTTCATAAATGGATATGAAAACATAGAGGCAGTAAACACATCCTTGTCTGGGAACAAAAAATTAAGCTATAATTAAAAAGTGAATTTGAAGAAATAATTCAGACTCAAGTGGAGATTAATATGATTCTAAATAATATGGGTAAAAAGAAGAGATTTATGAATTGGATATACAAGTAAAAAGTAGAAAATCAACAAGTAAAATATCACATCAGAACACAAAAATGGAAATTCTAAAACTTAATGAAGACAAAAATTTTAAAGCAACAACAACAGTTTACAAATAAAAATAGAAGCTGGTGTATGTACGTGTGTATGTGTCTTTGTGTGTATAAGATTAAAAAAAATGAAGAAACCATTTGTTATTTCATTTTAAGAAGAGAGGAAAACAAATTACCAAATGAAAATTAAAAAAGGAGAATTTGCAATAGATGAAGCAGGAATAAAGGAAGCTATTAGAAACCATTTTGCCCAATTATATGCCAACAGATTTGATAAATGAAATGGATGAATATTTATGAAAATTTAAAATATCCAGATTACCAGGACAAGAAATAGAGCATTTAAATGACCTAATATCAGAAAAAGAAGAAGCCTTAAATAAACCCCCAAAGGAGGGAAAAAACAAACAAACCACAAGTGCAGATGCATCTAGAAGTGAATTCTAACCCATATTCAAAGAATAATTAGCTCCAGTTTTTTGAAAAATAGGAAAAGAAGGCATCCTTCTAAACTCTTTCTTTGAGACAGATACAGTCCTGATACCCAAACTAGAGAGAGTTAAAGCAGAGAGAAAATATAGACCAATATCTCTAATGAACAGCAATGAAAACATATTAGAAAAAAGGTTAGCTAAGAGGTTATAGCAACATATTAGGAATATTTAGTATAACTAAACTGTATTTATTCCTAGCATGCAAGGCTTGTTCAACATTAGGAATACTATATACAAAATACATACTATCAGTAAAAAAAAGCAATAAAATCACATTGTTGTTAATATATGTTTTTGACAAATTATAACTTATTTATGTTAAAACACTAAAAAGTAAAGAGATAAACAGACATTTCCTTAATATAGTAAATAGTCTATCTAGAATCCAAAGGTAGTGTTATCTATAATGGAGAAAAACTAGAGTAAGGGCTTTTCAATAATATTAACGATAGTTCAAGGATGTTCATTGGCAGCAGCATTAATTGATATAATTCTGGACTTGCTACAGCGTTAAGGCAAGAAAAAGAAATGGAAAGAATAAGCTTAGACAAAGAGAAAGACAAAGAGAAAACACACTTATTACTATTTACAGATGATATGATGATCTGCTAAGCACTTAAGTAAAAATTAATTGAAACAATTGATAATTTCAATAAGGAAGCATGATGTGAAATAAGCCTACAAAAATCATCAGCCCTTCCATATATTATTAACCAAACCCAGCAGGAAGGGAGCAAATGGAATTCTACTTAAAATAACCACAAAATGTATAAATATCTAGGAGTTAAGCTATCAAGAGACATACTAGATGTAGGAATATAACCATAAAATACACTTTATAGAAATCAAGAAAGAGATATAATTGGAACAATATTTATTATTTAGGGTTGGATTGTACCAATATAATAAAAGTAATAGTATTACTCAATTTAATTTATGAATTTAGTGCTCTAACAATTGAACTACCAGAGTGTTACTTTATGGAACTATAAATAAGAAAAAATAATAACAAAATTCATCTAGGAGAACTAAAGATGAAGGTTCTCAAAGGAAAAATTGTTGTTTTTTTTTTAAAGCAGGAACAAAGGCGGCTTAGTATCAGATCTCAAACTATGCTATAAAGCAATAATCATCAAAACTATTTGATATATCAGAAGAAGTGAAAAAAAATAGAAATGTTGATGAATGGAATAAATTAGGTAAACAAAATCCAGAAGCAATTGGACATGTCCTGTAGGTAAGGATTCCATATTCCACATAAACGGCTGGGAAAACTTAGAAAGAAGTCAGGCAGAATCTAGTGTTTGATTGTCAGCCTATACCATATGCCACTAAAAGCTCTAAATGGATACACAACCTAAATCTAAAAGGTCACATAAATTAGAGAAGAAGAGAAGCTACTGTTTTTTTCCCCCTAACCATGACTAACAGAAGAATTCTTAAGTGGAAAGGAGATGGCATGGAGAATTTTGGTTACATAAAATTGAAAAGCTTTTGCACAAGCAAAATCAGTGTCGCTCTAGTTCCTTCAAAAAGTTTTGGAATTTATCCACATTGCATTCTCAGTACACCTCATGAATCCATTCTACAATTTCAGAGAGGGAGAGATGAGGAGGAAGAGCTACAGATGCAGAAGAATGGCAGTGAAGACACAGAGGAAGAGACCTAGAGAAGGTGAAATATCTTTAGAGAAGCACATACATATACACACTGAGGAAAAGATGAGGAGGGGCAGCTAGGTGGTGCAGTGGATGGAGCACCAGCCCTGAAGTCAGGAGGACCTGAGTTCAAATCTGGTGTCAGAACAACCACTTGACACTTACTACCTATGTGACCCTGGGCAAGTCACTTAACCTCAATTGCCTAAAAAAAAAAAGAAGAAGAAGAAAGAAAAGAGGAAAAGGAAGATACATAGGAAAATGGAAAGGCACAGAAAGACATAGATACATAGGCAGACACCTAGAGATAAGGAGATAGAGAGACAGAAAGGAGACAAAGAGACAGAAAGATGAGACAGAGTTGCAAAGAGGTGGTGGGAGTCGACATAGCTTCCTCAGTCCTCAAACCAAAGATGGAAGCTGATATTCTGTCCCATCTCTTTCCCTACTTTCAAATATGGATTCAGACTCCTTTCTTTTTAGGAAGCCCTCATCACAGTCCAGTCAGTTCCTTGTGTAACAGTGACTACTCTGGTCCATACTACTTAAAGGCCAGCTATGTTACAGTTCATCCTTCCTCCAGGGTTCTCCGGAACCCTGAAGGGAGTTGGGAAATGGTTAGTCCTTGCCATTGGCTCAAGCCCTCACTGATTGTATTCCCCTAGTTTTAGGGGTCCCTGGCACCTCAAATCCATTTAACCATTTAGTAGTCAGATTAGCATTTACAAAGGAATATTTACTTCAAAGTTATAGCAAGAACAAACCTACAAAAATCCTCCATTCACCCAGCACCTGAATGCCATTATCCCCTCTTGTACCACTTCATTCTCTGGGTAAGGCAAAGAGATTGGATTCACAATTTAATTAAGTTCCTTTATAGCATAATCCCACCAAGGTCGAGTCCAAAATCTTAGATGTTTTCCCTGCTGGACTGGAAGCAATATGTGACTTGGAATCTTGGCTGCAAGGATCCAATGAGATAATATTTATAAAGTGCTTAGCCTGGCATCTGGCACATGTTGTTATTGTTCAGTTCTTTCAATCACGTACAATTCTTTGTGACCCTGTGAACCTCTATCCATGGGGTTTTCTTGGCAAAGATACTGAAGTGGTTTGCCATTTCCTTCTCCAGTGACAAACAGAGGTTGTATGACTTGCCCAAAGTGACACAGCGAGGAAATTTCTGAGGCTGGGTTTAAACTCAGGTCTTCCTGAATCCAAGACTAGTGATGTAAGTCCTGCACCACCTAGCTGCCTCTTGGCACATTTCAGGTGCTATATAAATGTTTATTCCCCTTTCCATTCTCTTTCAAGGTCATGAATTGAGCTCTCCTATCCTAGGACAAAGAACCGAAACGGATCCAAACTCCAAACCCTATTCTTAAGGCCACAGGGCCTAAAGGAAGGAAGAGGGAGGACCACTTTCCCTCCACCTAGCTGAGTGCATGGTGCTTCTGCTCTGGGTGAACAAGACCTTCACCTCTGGAGCAGCTGGAAAGAGAAAGAGACTGTCCCAATCTGGTAGTTTGAAAGATGCAGCCAAAGGAAAGAGGCTGCTCCTACCCCCATGGCAATGCAATAATACCTTCTCCTAGAGATAGGTCCTTGCCATCTCCCACATAGATGCCTCTATCTTGGATGATCTGCATAAAACCCAGTTATTCTCATTTTTTCATTTGCCAACAGGAAAAGATGGCTTCACCCTAATCACCTTCATAGGGATTACACAAAGTCAACATGCTACACAAAGTCTCCCTCCTTGGCCTACACAAGCATGTCTCTCTCCTTCTTCTTGGCATTGGAATCTTACCACAACCACCACACCCATACATCTTCAGCAGAAATGATGCATCTAAGGAAAGTATTCCAACCCATTTCATTAGCACACTGGCTCCAATTAGTTCATGGGAAACTTATGTCCTTGAAAGCTGAAGAAGAGAGATGAATGCTAGAGGAATGATATCCAGATACTATATATCCTGTCAGGCGATAGGTAAGGCTTGTTCTATCTCCAGAGGGGAAAATTAAAACCAATAGTTGGAAGTTATAGCAAGCTAAACTTTCCTTTGACATCAAGACAGCTGGTGGCCTAGTGGATACAGCACTAGGCCCAGAACCAGGAAGACTTGAGTTCAAATCCATCCTCAGATATTAGCTGTGTGACTTGGGGCAAGTTATTTAATCTGTTTGCCTCAGTTCCCTCAATGATAAAATGGGAGTAATGATAGCATCTACCCATAGGGTTATTGCCAGGATCAAATGAAATAATATTATAGTGTCTGGCACAGAGGTGCTATGTATCTCTTTCTCATTAATAAGAATTTGCTGCCATGTATAGCTGCCTATGGATAGATTAAACTTCCTCAGGAGATAACGAGTTCCCTGTCACTGAAATTTTTCAAGTGGACACTGGATTATCAGAGATATTCTCATAAGGGTTACTAAGCTGCGATTCATGGGCCCCCAAGGTGATCCATAAGCTTGGATGGGGAAAAAAATTTACATCTTTATTTCAATATATTTGGCCAAGTGTATTGTCACAAGCTTGTATTTCTTGCTGTGTGGGTTGCTAAGGCTGGTGGATCAACTGAGCTTGAGGATTCCGAAATGTTCTTGTCTGATCATTTTTTAGTCATGTCCAACTCTTTGTGACCCCGTTTGGGGTTTTCTTGGCAAAGATATTAGAAAGCTTTTTCATTTCCTTCTCCAGATCATTTTACAGACGAGGAAGCTGAGGCAAACATGGTTACGTGGCTTGTCCAGGGTCATAGACCTAGTAAGTGTCTAAGACCAAATTTAAACTCAGTTCTTCCTGACTCCAAACCCAGAACTCTATATCCAGTACCACCTAGCTGCCCTGGAAAGGACTGTGACTATTACTGGGATGTAGCATACTAAACTTATTGGGTGGCCACTCTTAGTCCAGGACTGATAAGGTAAACCTCTGAGAACAAGGGTCTTGTTGTTAATGTTGTTGTTAGTCCTTCATTTTCAAAGAGGACCAATGACATCATGGGTGATATTTTGACTTGCATATGAATTTGATTTAAATGAGGCAGAATTGCTCAGACTCATGAGCCTCCCTCTCTCTTTCACAGTCACTAAATCCAGTGGCGGGACAAAAGTCAGGACCACCGGCAATGGTCGGGGATGCAGTGCATGACCCTGAAATCTTTGATGTTGGACCAAGCTCTAAGCTCTCCACAAATATCCACAAACACTCTTCTCCATACACATTTAATTAAGACACACACACACAATCACATAATTTAATACTCTCATTCAGAAGTCACTACAAGTCTTTCAGATCTAACTTATCCAACTCAGCTCTATATTTTCTTTCTGTTACATTTATACAGCTCTTGAAGAAGAACATTCAAATCTCTGTTTCTATTTCTTTTTTTGGAAATTTAGTTATAAATTTATGTCATTTAGGACATATATGTTTAATATTTATATTATTTCATTATTTGTAGTACTTTTGAACATAATGTTTCATAGTTTATTTCATCCAATATTATGAGTTTTTACTTTTGTTTTGACTGATCACATAATTATAACTCCTACATTTCTGGAGTCACCCAATATTTAGTCAATTTTGTTCCAGCTTCTCATTTTCATTCAGGATATGTCTTTATTCTTCAGATGTGTTTTTTGTATGCAGTAGATTGGTTTTTTGTGTTATTACTATTATCTGTCACTCTCCTGTGTTCTAATGTATTGTTTAGTCCACATTTAAGAGTATGATTGCTAGCTCTTTTTGTGGTGGCAAAGAATTGGAAATTGAGAGGATGTCCATCAATTGGGGAATGGCTGAGCAAGTTGTGGTATATGAATGGAATGGAATACTATTGTGCTATAAGAAATAATGAACAGGCTGACTTCAGAAAAACCTGGAAAGACTCATGTGGTCTGATGCTGAGTGAAGTGAGCAGAACCAAGAGAAGTTTGTACACAATAACAGCCACGCTGTGCAATGTCTAATATTGATAAACTTAACCGTTCTCAGCAGTAGAAGGATCTAAGACATCCCCAGAGGCCTCGTGGTGGAAAATGCTATCCACATCCAAAGAAAGAACTATGGAAATTGAATTGCTTTCATTTTTTTTTCTCTTCTGTTGCATTTTGGTTCCTCTTTCTAATGGCTCCTCCTATTCATTTTAATTTTTACTTACAACTTCACTAATGTAAAAATATGTTTAATAGGAATGTAAATGTATAACCTATACGAGATCGTGTGCCGTCTTGGGGAGGGGGGTGGGGAGGAAGGGGGAGAATATTTTTAAACTCAAAAGCATATGGAAGTGATTGTTGATAAATTGAAATAAATTAATAAAATTTTAAAATTATGATTGCTAGTCTTGTGTTTTTCTCCATTTATTTCTCTTATTTTTATTCCTTTTTTCTTTCAAGTCAGCAGTTTATGCCTATGTCTAGTTTTGCTTATACTATCCTAATGGTAGTCTAGTCCTAGAGGTTCTCTTCCTCCCATTTTTCCTATGCTACCAACTACTTAAATTGTTTCTCTGTCTCTCCCTCCCTCCATCCCTCTCTCTCTCCTTCCTCTTTCCTTCTTTCCTTCCTTCCTTCTCTCCCTCCTTCTGTCCTCCCTTCTTTCCTTCCTTCCTCTCTTTGGTCTTTCCCTTTGTTTCCTAGCTAAATATACAACTAAAAATCTTTCCTCCTTCCTCCAGCCTCCTCATACTCATCCAACATCAATCACCAACTTAAACCTAATAAATTCTGTACGAAACTCATTTTAACTTTGACACATGTTTCTTTTCTAATCTTCTCTTTATCTGTTCAGGACACAACACTCCTGATTACTCACACCTCCAGCCCCCAAATCCTACTTATTTCATTTTCTCTTCACTGGCTCCTCCAATCTCCAAGCAGTATTGGCTTTACATCTGTCACATTTATTCCATCCCTCCCCTTCTCTGCACTCATATAGCCACCACCCTAGTTCAAGCCTTTAATGGCTGTCATCAGTCTCCCTACTTCTCTTCTGGTTTCTTCTGTTTCTAATCCATCCTCTATATGGAGGCAAAAATTATCCTCCTAAAAAGCACAGGTCTGACCATATTATTCTCCTGCTAAAGAGTATTGAGTAGCTTCTTAATTGCCTCTTGGATAAGACACAGGTTGCTTAGCTTGGCATTTAAAGCCCTCCTCACATTGAATGCCCAACACTATTATGCTCTTTCATATAATTTATGTCCAAGTAAAACTAATTGACTTGTCATTTTCCCAACCTGGCCTTCCATCTCCCATCTCTGAATATTTGCGTGGACTGTCTCTCACGCCCTGCAGCGCACTCTCTTGTCATCTCCACCTTTCAATCTCCACTTTCCTTCAAGGTTCAGCTCAGATGCCATCCCCCTAGGATGTTTTTCTTTATCCTTCCAGTCTTTAATGCATGAGCATTAAGTGATTACAGCTTGAATTAGCTTGTATTTATTGGCACCACTGCATTCCCCAGTAGAAAGGAAGTTCCTTGAGGTCAGTGACTTCCCCCCCCCTTTGATTTCTTTGTAAGCCTATTACTTGGAACATTGTTTTGTTCTTGATAAGTGCTTGTTGAGTTGAATTGTGTGTATGTTTGAAATCTCTCCAAATGGAGAGTTAAGGCAGTATGGAGAGATCTGGATTCAGCTCACTGCTTGGCCATTAATATGCTCTGTGACTTTACATGATCTCTAAGATTCTTTCCAGCTCAGACATTCTATAATGGTATGACAAATCACTGCCCTTCTCTGAAGGGTATTTGTTGCATCAATAACATAGAATAAATCCCTGGTGCTCTTTCCTGTGCCCTCATCTTCCTGCAAGATCAAAACAACTCTAAACTCATACTTGTTCAGCTTTCCCTGGTCCTGGGATCCCTACCTCCCTCAATTGGAAAGTGTGGAGGCTGGACATCAGAAAGGTCCACTCAGATCCTCCATTTAAGGAGGGGTTCTTGTACAACAATATCATTATTTCCCACCCTGCTTCAGGTCTCCAATTACACCATGCCCTCCTCTACTCCCCTTTCAGCTTCTTTTTATGTCTTGTCTTCCTCCATTAGATTGTGAGCTTCTTGAAGGCAGAAACCTCTTGTCTTAAGCAATGTTTTGTCTTTTGCCTTGAGAAATATTTTCACTGAATGTACCCTTAATTCCTAAGGTGGTCATGTTATATAGAGAAAGAAGAAATGGAGGAGTGGGGAAGCTGCCTGAAGGCTAGGCTAGTATTTGAGAAGTAGTATGATATCATGGCAAAAGCACTGAATTAGGTCATAGGAAGGCTCAGTGTAACCACTACTCACTGGCTTTTAGCCTTCTGGGCTTCAGTTCCCTTTGTATGTAAAATCCTACTTGAAGGCAGATGATCTCTTGAGAAAATTTCCAGAGTTAAGATTTATGATTTTATTCTACTTGTTTTGACTAAATAACCCACTAAAATATATTGAGCACTGAGTCCATGGAAGGCAATTCTTATCTAGCTCATCCCAGTATCCCACTTGGTGCATGAAATAGGTTAGCATTGTTTTTGATGGAAGGATCACTGAGTTGAGCCATCTCTTGGCTCCAGTTGACAAAGCTGGTGACTCAGCATGCTGCGCGCCAGTGTAGGAGACTGTCTAGTTGTCTGTGTTAGCTTTAATTAAAGTCTATGTTTATTAAACATTCTCTTTGGCCAAGAATAAGTTATGGCCTAGGGGCCTGTTGTATGTCATGGAGTTGGATCTAGGCCAGCCTTGGCATGGGCTAGATGGGTAAATGAACTGCCTGGAACTGAAGGGTTTTATATGTGTTAAATACAGACACCTTGATGGGCAAAGAAGTCCAGTTCCCTTGGACTAGAGAAACTTTAATCACCTGGTATAACTTTGATCCTTTTGATATCTTTTCTTGCCTTTCTTGAGATAGAGGGATCAGGCCTGTTCCTCTGCTCCTCTGCCCCTTGGTCCAAGTTCTTTGAAGAGAGATATGACTTGCTAGGATGTGTGTATTGGAAGAAAAACCACTTGACTCTGTCTGAACTTTGCTTCCTTTTGGGGCTTAGAAGTATTCCAGTCTATAGGTGACTTATAGTGGGCTTCGTAAAAGAATTAGACTGACCATTCAATACTGAAAACAATCAGTCTTGATTGGATGTGTGAGAAGTCACACAGCAAACAGTTATGTAACTCAAGTTGAGACACACAAGATGTTAGAGGGGCAGACCAGGCCAACAATAGAAATGTCCCCCAATCTAGGGCAGTAGGTGAGACCTACTGTTAGAAGTAGGCTTGACACTAAAACTTTAGTATCAAGAAAATTTATTACAGAGAAAGTTCAGAGGATTTAGACATTTCTGGCCAGAAGCGGGCTCCACCCCTCTTCAGGAGGGGTGGGCCCTGAGTGCAAGGGCAAGTGTGCTTTTATGTAGTTGAATTCAGCACGAAACCTCCCAGGTCGGGACTGGTCCATCCCTTCCCAGGTTACACCTTTCCTTAAATGTTTCCTCTTGATATGCTCAACTATGTGCCCCCTCCCTTGGTCACAAGTCCCATGACTCATTAATGAGGCTCTAATTTTATGCGGGGTTTGTCAGATAATAGTAATGAAGTTCATTAAGCAGGTGCACTAACATTTTTCAGGTGTCCTCGGGTCTGAGCTGGCTTGACCTTTATCTTGATTTTGGGGTCTTTAAGGAACCGTCAACTTACTTTTTATTGGCTAAACTCGAGCCCACCTGCAGTGTACTAACTTCCTGGAGCTGTTGTTCTTTAAATCTCTGCATTGTTCTACCTGTGGAAACTTAAGCCCTTCTAACTCTAACACCTACTAAGACCTTCTTAAACTAAGAAAGATAAAGAAGGATATATATATATAACTGGGGATTTCACCAGAGCTTTGGGTATGTTGGTCTTCAGGCTATGGCAATGGGAGGAGGAAGTCAATATAGATTCTGCAAGAGGCAGATCCTTGAACTTGGTGAATCATTACACCAATCTCCAGATATTTCTCTTAGTTCAGTAAGTAGGATTCCTGGATCCCTCTTCACTTAGTTTATCGGGGCAGTTCAAGGACAAGGAGGAGATTTAGTAGTTTTATGAATAAGGGTTTATTCCAATCTAATTTATGGTAGCTTCCAATTCACCTAATTTATTTGTGCTAACTGTGCTAAATGCAATCACTTTTAGATTGCTGAAGGAATTTAAAGGCTATCAATATTTCCAAATCTAGCACCTTTTAAATTCAGTTCTCTGAAACAAAGCCTCATTCACTTCATCCTAGTTACAATTGAATCTGTGAGCCAATATCATTCCTTCTCTCTAAAGGGCAACATACTGAAACTATAGCCATGCCAAGACAGCCTACACAGTGGGGCAGTATAGGGTAACCTAAGAGAAAGGGTAGTATAGTGGAAAGAGAGTTGGATTTGGAATCAGGGATTCTGGGTTCAAATCCCAGTTCTACCACTCACTGCCTATATGATCCCAGGCAAGTTATTTAACTTCTTTGGACCCCAGTTTCCTCATCTTTAAAATGAGGTAATTATGGGGCAGCTTTGTGGTACAGTGGATAGAGCACCAGCTCTAGAGTCAGAAGGACCTGAGTTCAAATCCAGTCTCATACTAGAAACTTACTTACTAGTTGTGTGACCCTGGGCAAGTTACTTAACCCCAATTGCCTCACAGAAAAAAGAAAAAAAAGAGGAAATTATACTAGATGGTATCTGAGTTTCCTTCCTGCCATAGGTCTATGATTCTCCAAACAATATGGGCAGCACTGAAACAGGATTTTATAATAAGGAACACAATCTCACTGAGGCGTGTCTGATTGGTTTCCTACCTGTACATTCACAGGAAGTGAAACACTAGAGATTGTCTCTCAAGGCCCAGTTGAGTATAGGAAAGAAGGTTCCAACCATGGAAGATTCCAGAAAGGGAAAGGGGTATTAGGAGGGAGCTTTAGTACTGTAGAAGAGGCCTATTAACACAGGTCCTTTGAATCTCAAACAGGCTTAAAAACCAAAAAGGGTTTATCAGTCCTGAACCCCAATTTATTTATTATTAGGGTACGTGCATCCACAGTTTAATTTCTCTCAAGCTGGCTTGATATGCGTGAGAGTTTAGTCCAAACTGAAGATGACTTCCTCAGTAGTAGGCTATTATGCCACAACAAGCCACCTATGATTGGCCGCTAAGGGGGCCAGTTCAGAACTGGCTTGCTTTAGGATTTTGGGGTGCAGAGTTATATGCCCTTCAAAGAGTAGGTGTTCCCAAGGGGTGCCAATCAACCATGATTGGTCAACATACAAGGAGGTGAGTTATATTAAAATGAGGTCTTGAGTACTTGACTTAGATCACTTAGTTCACAGGGGCCACTATCACTGACCATCAAAGGAAATACCATCCCCAGTCTTGGGAATCTGTCTTCACCAGAAACTGGATAGGATAAAATTAATTTAGGCCTGGGTTGGAGTTTCGTCAAGATAAGAAGATTCAATGCAATCTCATTATCTGTAACGTCCTTCTGAAGAACTTTGGACAGAAGTCTGGGAAAGGGGGGGAAGCTCTGCATGTCCAAGACAGAGATTATTAAGAGAAATCATTTTTCACATAGTCAACCTATTTCCCAACTCAGAGAGGGAAATTGTTTGGCCCTGGCACCAGGAATTTTCAACTTAAATTATCATTAGGTGTGAAGGTCAAACTGATCTGAATGTTCTTTCAGAGACGGAGAGATGCCAAGAGGCTTAGAGGCCCTGATTAGCTTTGAGGCTATTAAGTAAGCATGTTTCCATTGCCAAGGGAGACTTGCCTAGGACCTGGGTGGGGAGTAAAAAATTACCCTTTGAAGACTTACCCGGGAGGAAGAGAACAGTGACAGCTGGAGTGCCTGAACACTTTGGCTAATGGTTTGGTCTCCTTTGGAGAGACCATCATGGTGGTACAGGAGTGACATATTTCCAATTAATAAACAAACATGCATCAAGAACCTACCACATGCTATGTAGTATGCAAAGTACCAACGCATACAAAGAAATACAAGCTACGCTGTAGTCCTTGCCTTCAGACAGTTCAGCTCTGAAGTAGAGTCAGGACAAATAACAAAGAATTCTGTCAACAGCCAGGCAAGTTGGCATTGCCTGATTTTACCTAATGCTAATTTTGTCCTTTAAAACAGAGGTTCTTAACTTTTTTTGTGTGTCCTGGGCTCCTTTGATGGTCTGATGACACCTATGAGCCCTTCCTCAGAATAACATTTTTAAGTATATAAAATAAATACATTGAATTACCAAGGAAGCCAATTATATTGAAATGTAGTTATCAAATATTAAAACGAAAACAAGTTCATGGACTCTAGGTTAAGAACCCTGGTCTTAAAACCCACCCAAGAAGACTATATTCTATCCTAAGTCTTGTTTTTAACAAGAAAGAGGAACTAGCTCTCTTATTCTGAGAGGTCACATGAGATAGTGGAGAAAGGTATAGACTTGAATGCAGAAAGACCTAGGTTCAAACCTCTCTGACACTTACTAGCAATGTGATTGAAGACTTACCTTAATCACATTCCAGATTCTTTGGTTTCTCTGCTGGGAATGATGGGAACCTTGGGAGGAAGTGATCAGTGCATCATAAAATATCTGACAGAGGAGAGGAGCCAAATAAAATCTGGCATGCCCCTTAAATTTCAAGAGAGCAAATTTCAAAGGGTTGAGGAAAAGCATAGCTGGCTTGTGGCATAACTGCCTACTATGGAGGAAGTCATCTCAGCAAAGATGAAGGTCTGAGGACACAGAGAAACAATTCTTTTTTTTCTTAATTGATCGATCGATTTTATTTTTTTTTAATTTTTATTAATTTATTTATTTTTAGTTTTCAACATTCACTTCCATAAGATTTTGAGTTCCAAATTTTCTCCCTATCTCATCCCTTGCCCCACCCCAAGATAACATGCATTCTGAATATCCATTCCCCTCATCTTCCCTTCTTTCTACCTCTCCCCCCTTCTCTTATCCTCTGTTCCCCTTCAATTTTCCTGTAGGACAAGATAGATTTCTATAACCCATTGCCTATATATCTTATTTCCCAGTTATATGTGAAAACACTTTTTTTTAACATTTGTTTTTAAAACTTTGGGTTCCAAATTTTCTCCTTTCCTCCCTCCCCACCCACCCTCATTGAGAAGGCAAGCAACTCGATACAGGTTATACATGTGTAGTCATGCAAAACACTTTCATAGTCGTCATGTTGTAAAAAACTAAGGACATTTCCCTTAATCCTACCCCGCCCCCCATTTATTCTATTCTCTCTTTTGACCCTGTCCCTCCTTAGAAGTATTAGCTTCTGATTATCCCCTCCCCCAATCTTCTCTCCCCTCTATCATCTCCCTGCTCTCTTCCCCCCTATTTTCCTGTAGGGTAAGATAGATTTCCATACTCAGTTGAGTGTGTATGTTATTCCCTCCTTCAGCCAAATCCGATGAGAGTAAGATTCAATCATTCCCTCTCATCTTCCCCTATTCCACCTCCACTGTAAAAGCCTTTTCTTGTCTGTTTTATGTGACATAATTTACCCCATTCTACTTCTCCCTTTCTCCTTCTCCCAGTATAATCCTTTCTTACCCCTTAATTTTATCAGAGAAACTATTTTGATGAAAAGGAGGAGAAGCTGTCTAATGAAACTGATGTGGTTGGGGGATGTGGGGGGAAGGGAGAGACAGGACTCATTGATGAACCTTGAGAGGAGCAAACATCAGAAGTACAGAAGTGAAGGGGGTTAATTAACTAGAAGGGATAAGAAAGCATGACATTATCTTGTAAATCAAGTCAACAAGCATTTACTTAGAACCTAGGGTGTGGCAGAGACTGTCCTAACTGCTAGGGATTCAAAGAAAGGTAAACAAACACCAGTGCCTGCCCTAGGGGTGCTTACTGTCTATAGTTATACTTTACCATCTTGATTTTCCCCATGGAGGTTTGGCTATATAGCAGGTCACCATAAGAAATTAAATAGGAATTTTGAGAGAGTTTTGTCAAAGTTATAGATAATACACAAAGGCCAACAGATTACATAGAAAAAGTTTAGAAACTCAGAAATGCATATACATATTGTATAATTTAGCCTATGACCAAATAATTAACCCGAATTTTACAGTAAGGTATTGTAAACACCCCATAAAAGAAAAAAGAAAAAATCAGACTTTTTCTTTAGTAGGAAGGGAGGGCCAAAAAATTATACATGGATTTTCTAGATCATGGGGGTGGTGCTGTACAACTAACCCTGGTGACGTGGAAGAGAACATTGTGACGCAAGAATAAGGTCCAGAAATCCAAAGATCCCAGCTTCTGAGATAAGCACCCACTCTTTGAAAAAAACAGCTGGGAAAACTGGAAAAAGAGTATAACAGGAATTAGGCATAGACCAAAATCTCACATCATATACCAAAATAAAGTCAAAACGGGTTCATGATTTAGATATAAATGCTGATACTATAAGCAAACTGGAAGAGTAAGGAATAGTTTACCTATCAGATCCATGGAGAACAGAAGAATTCATGACCAAACAAGAGATAGAGAACATTACAAAAAGCAAAATGAATAATTTTGATTATATTGAATTGAAAAGTCTTTGCACAAACAAAACCAATGCAACTAAAATTAGAAGGAAGGTAGAAAATTGGGAAAGAATTTTTACAACCAGTCTCTCTGATAAGGGCCTCATTTCTAAAATATATAGAGAATTAAGTCAAATTTATAAGAATACAAGCCATTCCCCAATTGATAAATGGTCAAAGGATATGAACAGACAGTTCTCAGATGAAGAAATTAAAGCCATCTATAGTCATATGAAAAAATGCTCTAAATCATTATTGATTAGAGAAATGCAAACAAAACAACTCTGAGGTACCACATCACACCTATCAGATTGGCCAACATGACAAAACAGGAAAATGATAAATGTTGGAGAAGATGTGGGAAAATTGGAACACTAATGCATTGTTGGTGGAGTTGTGAAATGATTCAACCATTTTGGAGAACAATTTGGAACTATGCCCAAAGGGCCACAAAAATGTGCATACCCTTTGACCCAGCAATAGCACTTCTAGGGCTATATCCCAAAGAGATCATACAAATGGGAAAAGAATCCACATGCACAAAAATATTTATAGTAGTTCTTTTTCTGGTAGCAAAGAATTGGAAGTTGAGAGGATGACCATCAATTGGGGAATGGCTGAGCAAGTTGTGGTATATGAATGTAATGGAATACTATTGTGAGAGAAGAAATGATGAACAGGCTGACTTCAGAAAAACCTGGAAAGACTTGTATGGTGTGATGCTGAGTGAAATGAGCAGAACCAAGAGAACATTGTACACAATAACAGCCATGTTGTGCGATGTCTAAAATTGATAAACTTGACCCTTCCCAGCAATAGAAGGATCTAAGACATCTCCAGAGGCCTCATGATGGAAAATGCTATCCACATCCAAAGAAAGAACTATGAAAGTTGAATTGCTATTTTTTTTTCTCTTCTGTTGAATTTTGTTTCTTCTTTCTGATGGTTCCTCCTATTGGTTCTAATTTTTACTTACAACACCACTAATGTGAAAATATGTTTAATAGGAATGTAAATGTATACCCTATATCAAATTGTGTGCCATCTTGGGGAGGGTGGTGGGAAGGAAGGTGGAGAAAAATTTTAAACTCAAAAGCATGTGGAAGTGATTACTGATAAATCAAAATAAATTAATAAAATTTAAATTAAAAAAAAGAACAAGGTCCAGAGTGCTAAAGTTTAGAGAGAGGTACTATTGAAACAGGTTCTACAAACTATTGAAAAGGGTTTTACAAACTTTGAAAGTGCTATAAATTCACAGAAGTCAGCTTATTCCCTGACACTAGTTACCTTAATCAGTGAATTAACAAATGTTTATGAAATGCCTCCTATTTACCGAATACTATGCTAGATACAGAAGATACAAAGGAGAAAAAATAAATAAATAATCCCTGCCCTCAAAGATTTTATGTTGTCTTGTGGGGGACAACCTGAATCCATACAGTTATACACAAAATAAAATGATTTTGAGGATAGAGCTACTAGAAGCAAGGGGATTAGGAAAGGCTTCATGCAGCAGATAACATTGGAAATGTATTCTGAAAGAACCTAGAGATTCTGGGAGGGGGAGGCAAGGAGAGCACATTCTCCCCTGCCCCAAATATTCATCCCTGAGGCAAGGCAGAGACAAAAAACTAAGAGGTATCCAAAGTGGCCAGATATCTACCCCTAGAGATCATATGTGTGAGTATGTGTTAATGATGGGGTATGGGCCCAAGCTGAGACCTTTGCCCCTTTCTCCAAAAAGAATTTGGCTCCCATTTGTCTATGGGCCCAAGAAAACCCTTATACTTCATTCAACTGGCCTTTCCTTATTTCTTATTCTTATCCTGATCTTTCCCTATCTGTCTAAGAAGACAGTCCTTGAAATCCTAAGGAAGAAGCCTGGTCTTGGATCTTATCAACCTCTTCCTTCCAGTTCTTTGTTACCCAGATAAAAGCCTAGTCCTTCTTTGTCTATTCTTGGGTGACCCTATCCAGACACTCCCATTCTCCCTAAAGTCTTCCCCCAGTCACCCAGCTCCTTTTCCCAGCCCCTCCTCTGGTCACCCAAAATTACTTGAGTGTATATAAGATCCACCCTAGCTCCCATTTAAATGCTGAGACTTTTTCATGCCTGCTCATCTTTATGGGCATCACTAATGTTTAGATTCCTTAAGAGTTTGGCCTGTATGATTTATCTCTAATAAACTTTTTCTCTGACTGAAAGAAGATTTGGGTTGAATTCATTCAGGCAGAGCCCACATATTGTGACCTTGGGGTCCCAGCACCCCTAAACCTCTGGACCTCATCATTAGCACAGTCTACTCCAGAGACACCTGATGGACAGAGGTCAGGGGACATTTACTGCTAATGTAAATCTGTAGATTTCTTCCATCTCCTCTGTATATACATCACTATCATGATATCATTGATCCTTGACAAAAATTAAGGACAAAGAACAACATTTTATTTTATGAATTAATTCTCTACATATTGACTTCCTCGTTAGAGTGTACACTCCTTGTGGGTCAGGGTCTGATCTTGCCTTTATATACCTAATGCTTAGCACAGTGTCGGGCACATAATAAGAGCCTAATAAATGATTATTGACTGACTAGCCCAGAAAGGCAACATGACATCATATTATTGAAGGAGGGAATGAGCCTGAATTGTCCACCAGGTGGTGCTGTATTTGAGCCACAGGCCCTGTGGTGTCTGGAGAGAATCATAAAAGACAGCATTATCTCCACAATCTACAGAGGACACCCAGCTTACAGATGCCTAGATTGCTTTTCTACCACCAAACCTGAGCCCATGGCTGGGACTGAGAGAGATGTTTTTGGGTATGGCTGTCTCTTAGGTCATGTACAGGACAAATGCTTCTGTTGTGGTTTCTGATGGATAGCTTTTCTTCCCTCCTCAGGAGCAAAGGTTTTTTATTTTTTCCATTTGCAAATACAGTCAAAAAATTAACTCTGCAGAATTCAAATTCTTCCCAAAGGACTCTAGGCAGGAAGGTTGGGTTGAGGGAGAGGATTTGAAACAGCCTGGGACAATCCAAAGGGCAGGGGTCCTATGCCTAGGGCATATAGGATCCTGTCTTTTTTGTAGAATACTGTAGAGATAGAGGAAGAGGAAAGTGAAGGGGAGACATAGAAAAAAGTGAGATGCAAAGAAGGAAAGATAGAAAGACACTAGAAAAGAGAAATACATCTATATATACAAACATACATGTACATATATATACATACATGTATGTACATATATATGTATATATATATGTAGAGAGAGAGAGAGAGAGAGAGAGAGAGAGAGAGATGTGTACAGAGTTTTTAACCAGTTTTTTATTTTAATTTTTTTTGTTTTTCTTTTGTTGGAGGGAGCTTCATAGAAGACAGAAATAGGTCTCATCTGGGGCTTCTCTGCTTTCAGAGGTTTCTCAGAGGTAACTCATCATGAGAACAGATGTAGAGAATGGTCTGAAGAGGAAAGGCTGAAGGCATAAGGGCGATCCATGTTGGAGAAGGGAAGGCAAGTGAGGCAGGAGGTGAGTATGCAACTTCATGACTCTGAAATATCACACTACAGAGGGTCCTTCAGTCTCACTGAGGCAGTGCTCAGTTAGAGGGAATGGCCTTGGGCTATGGCACAAAAACTGCTAGATGGCATCCCTTCCTGACAGGGAAACATCAGATCAGATGAGTGAGAGAGGCCATGGCAACATTTCTTTCTAGCCTTCCATAAAAGATGGAGAGAGAGTAGGAAATACCTATCTATCTATCTATCTATCTGTATCTATAGATATAGATAGGTAGATATAGACATATATGGGTATATACATTCACAAGGGGGGTGGAGATATAGAAAGGGAGAAATGTTGCCACGGCAACACCTCTCTCTGGCCCTCCATACAAGGGAGGGATGCTTTCTTGTCTGGGTGTTCTTTCCACTTCTGTATTCATGGCACAGGCACCTTATTTCACGCCTTCATTACTTCTCACCTGGATGGTTGGTTTCCCTTTGTTTAGGCCCTCCCCTCTCTAATGCATCTTGCACATAGCTGCCAGGTCATCATTCTCAGAGCACAGGGCTGTCTCTTTCACTCTCCATTGCCCATAGAGTGTGATGTGAATTTGTCATTTAAAGAACTTTGGAATCTGGTTCTAGTCTCTCCAGACTATACTTTAAACACTCTCTATCCCAATCGAACTCATCTCCTTGCTGTTCTTGGTGCTGTCTTTTTCCTGTCTCCATGAATTTGCACAGGTTTGGTCCCAAGCCTGTGTGGCATCTTCACCCCTGCTGCTGCTGCTACTTCATCCTCTGAGTGATCCTTGTGGCACTAGGCAGGAGAAGCAGTCCAACCTGACTCATTTGCTGCTTCCTTTAAGCCTAAAAAGGCTACCCCAGTGGCTCTCAATCATCTCCAGGATAAAATAGAAAGTCCACAATTTGGCATTTAAAGATCTACATGACTTGGTTCCTCCTATGTTTCCAGCCTCCTTGTATCTTACTCCTTTTCAGGAACCCCGTTATCCAGCCACACTGGCCGACCTGTAGTCCTTCCTATACGACACTTTATCTGTCTCTGTTTCTTTACACTGTCAACCTTATCATTTGATCACAAATGATACATATATAATATAGTAATAATAATAAAACAATCTAGTACACTAGGGAAAGCCAGGAAGGGAAGTATATTTACAACTTGTCTCTCCTTTTTGCTTCTAACCATCCTAAGTAGATGTGAAATAGTTGGCAATCCTTGTTTCTGGCCAATGGAGTCTCAGGTTCTAGGTACTCTGATCTATAATAGTCCAATGGCAGCTGCCTCTTGACTATAGATACATACCCCAATGGCATTTAGCATGTTCAGTTACCATACAACCAGATGACCCCAGATGCCTATGTGACTATAAGGAAATCTGAATCTCAAGGAAGAAAAAGCAAATCAGTTCTGTGCTTCTGGCTACTGAATGCCTGACTTCTTATCCTCAAAGCATGCTCAAGGCAGCACAAGCTCCTTGGGAGCAGGAATATTTCATTCTTTCTATATGTGTCTCTGGCACCTGATATAATACCTGGAACATACTAGATGATGACGTACCCCTCTCCCCAAAAAGAATTTGGGTCCCATTTGTCTACAGGCCCCAGAAAACCTTTAAACTTTCTTTGACCTCACTCATCTACTTGGTCTCAAAAGGTTGCCTGAGGCTATACTCCACTCCACTGGCCTTTCCTTGTCTCTTATTCTTTTCCCTATCTCCCTTTGAAAACCTAATGAAGCTTAGTCTGTGATCCTAGTATATTTCCCACCTTTGATCTTATCCAGACCTCATTCAAACCTCTTCCTTTCAGTTCCCTTCATTGTCTATTCCCAGCAACCTCCTATCTCCATCTAGTTTCTCTATTCTGTTATTTCTGTTGAGTTGTTTCGGTCATGTCTGACTCTTCATGACCCCATTTTAGGGTTTTCTTGGCAAAGACACTGGAGTGGTTTGCCATTTTCTTCTCCAGCTCATTTTAAAAATGAGGAAACTGAGGCAAACTGGTTTAAGTGACTTGCTCAAGGTCACACAGCTAGTAAGGGTCTTAGGCTGCATTTGAACTCATGAAGATGAGTCTTTCTGATTCCAAGCCCAGTGCTTCATCCACCATGCCACCTAGTTGCCTATTTCTTATTCTAGTTGTGCAGATTTTCTTCACACTTTTAAATTTTACATAAATGAAAATGTTGATTTTTGGTGGTCTCTTGTATCCCTCTTGCTACAACATTCATGGCTCCTCCTTCTGGCTGCGTCTCAATGCTTCAGGCCCATCTAATAAAGTTCCTTGTAATGTTCCAGGAACTTCCTTGTTACTGTGCCTTGTGTGTGCTCTCATAAAGACTTGGAAGCTTTCCACTTTAAGGTGGCCTTCTTTCTGCCTGTGTTGTAGTTATTAACTACTTCTCTCAAATTAGACACATTATCTCTTCCCATGAACTCTTTCCTCTTCCATTCTTCCCTCTTGTTGTCTAGAGTAGGAGTGGGAAACCTGTGGCCTCGAGGCCACATATAGCACTCTAGGTCCTTAAGTATGGCCCTTTGACTGAATCCAAACTTCACAGAACAGAGGATTTGTTTGGAATCTGTGAAGTTTGGATTCAGTCAAAGGGCCACACTTGAGGACCTAGAGCTCCACATGAGGCCTTGAGGCTGCAGGTTCTCCACCTCTGGTCTAGAGTACCACCATCTGTTCAGTCACCCAGGCTTGCCACCTTGGTGTCATCCTTGACTACTCACTGTCACCCCACACATCCAAGCTATGGCCAAATCTTGTCATTTTTTCCTTTACAACACCATTCAAATATTTCCCCTTCTCTCCATACATGCAGCCACAACCCTTGTTCAGGTCCTTACCATCTCTTGCCTGGAGTATTACTATTTATTACAGCATTCTAGCTGGTCTTTCCTCAGTCTAAGTCCCTTCTCCACTCAGTTGCCAAAGTGATTTTCCTAAGGTGCAGGATTGACCGCTCACTTTCCCCACTCAAGAAACTCTAGTGGCTTGCTTATTATCCCCAAGAGCAATAAAAAGTCCTCTTTGGGGAGTTTAAAGCTCTCCACAACTTTGCTCCTTCCTTTTTTACTAGACTTCTTATGTGCACTCCCCTCCACACACTCTACAATCCCAATCTGACCATGCTGACCTATTTACTATTCCTTGCACACAACACTCCACATCTCTTAACTTTGAGCATTTGCACTAACTGTCCCCCATACCTGTAATGAACATCCAGTTCTCCCTCCTTCCCTCCCTCACTGCACTACTTAGTTTCCTCGGCTTTCTTTAAAACTTAACTCAAATTCAACCTTTTACAAGAATGCTTTTCCTGTTTCCCTCCCCATCCCCAATCTTCCCCTCTGAGATTTCTTTCTATCCATCAGGTTTACACCTTATGTGTATCTGTGGTCATTTATGTGTGATTTCTCCCTTAGATTGTAAGCTCCTTGAGGGTAGGTACTGTTTTTGCCTTTCTTTTTATTCCCAGCTCTAAACAGGGTTTGGGGCACCTAGTAAATGCTTAATAAATGGGTGGTGACATACTCCTTTGGTTCCACAGCTCTTTCTGTCTCCTGCCACTACTAGCACAATCTTATATTTTCCTTTAAAAAAAAACAGACAAGAATTTTATTTAAGAAACAAGGTACTTGACTAGAAGGGGAAAATATCTAGGATCTCTTTCTTTAGAGTAATTTATCTCTACTTAAAGACAGAAGTTGCCCTACGTGAATAATAAAAGACAAAAATACTATAATTATCCAATCAAATGAAATGCTCAATGATTTTGTGTGTGGATTTTTAAATAGTGACAGAAAAATAACTCAATGAAATATAAAGACAAAAATTGAATGAACATTCTGGTAATGGAGAGGAGGTATATGATCAACAAACATTTATTAAGCACCTGCTATGTGTTAGACTTTAAGGATACAATGTTAAAAATGAAAGTCTCCGATTTGGGGAGAGGTAGTTCAGGAAAGAAGCTGGCGTCTGAGGACCATCAGCCTCAGAGAATGTGGCTTTTGAGTAGAGCTTAGAAGGAAATTAAGGTTTCTAAGAAATGTGAGGAACAAGTGCATTCCAGGTATGGCAGGCATGTTTCCTATGTAAAAGTGCCAAGACAAGATACTGGAGCATCCATCATAAGGAACAGCAGGATGCCAGGTTGTGAAGGGCTGTAAGTCATGGAGGCAGCATATGGATGTAGAATGGCAAGAAGCCCGGTCAGTTTGTAGAATACATGAAGGGGAATAATATATAATCATTCTGGAAATGTAGGCGGACCCAGATTGTGAGGGCTTTGAACTCTTTATATGTGTGTGTTATTATGGGATTTGGAATATTTATAACAGGGAGAGATTACAAGATTTGTCTCTCTAAGGGCTTTTCCTCCCACTGAAGGGATGCGGGCAGAGATTCTTTCCAGGACCACATCTTTCTCCTCCTCCTGAGCTTCCCAGGAAGCATGATCTTCCTTTTTAGTCCAATCCCCCATTCCCCAATTCACTGCCCCCCACCCCACCCCTTCCTTCATTTGGAAGCTGGACATGCCCCTAGGCCTTCTAGACTCCACCTGACTCTGATTTGTCAGTGATTTCTTTAACCTTGGGGTGAAGTGATTTCAAAGTTCATCTAAGAATTTAAAAAGTTATTAATAAAACCCAAACCATAAATCTCTCATGATTACAAGTCAGAATATCTAAGGCAAGATTTCATCATGATTATTTTAGACAGAGTTTCAGAGCCCTGTACAGTCCTGAATTCTGTGTATTCCCAGTAATTCACTGATATCTCCTTGTACAGAATTAACATGCAAATACACATTACAAAGAGCTTATGATCAACCAGCATTATATGAAACAAAATCAGGAAATAGAAACAATTTAAAGATATAGAGAAAATCATAGAGGGCACCTGCCAATCAGTCAGTAGACATTTATTAACTGACTGCTACGTGCCAGGTCCTAGAATTTCTCTTTTGAACTTTCAATTAAAATAATAACAAGTGGATTTATCATTTCACTTTGAAACAAAAATTTTCATCCTGCTCTCTCTGGTGTGGGCAAATATATCGCATTCAGTTGATGCAGTTTGGTCCTTCAAGTTACTCTTGACTTCTCATCCTTTTGGTGTAGGTGTCATGGCAAGCAGGAAGGTCCAGTCACATCAATACCCCATTATTAATCTCCATTCAGAACCCCCACCAATTCACAGCTGTCCCTCCAAACCCAACCCTTTTCTCAAACTTTTGCCTTCAGTTTCCTTGGCTGAGCTCTTTGTAAATGTTCTCAGTCTTTCCTAGGGCAGGGACAGAACACTTTCTCTCTGGGACTACAGTTTCTAGGATTCACAGTTAGGTGTCAGACTTTTTCCTGGCCACTGGGGAAATCAGTTCACAAACCTGGTTACACGTAACTATAACTGCATTTTGTCAACTACTACTGAGTTTGTTCTAAGAAAGACAAACAAAATTAAGCTGTATGTAGATGTTTATTTCTCTCAAAGAGAGAGGAAGTTCCATATAGAGTCATGCATGGGAGCTCATTGAGAAAATGAGCCCAAGGACAGATAGACAAAGGAGAGTTTATATCTTCAGAGTAATTCCCTCTTACCCCTCCCTCCCTTGCTTGCTCACGATGTCTATGTCAGCCAAAATTATAGTCTCCCTATGTTTTAAACATGACATGAGAAAGGAATTTCTTAATTGGACAGATTGTAGGTACAGTAAGATAAGAGAAGTGTCAAAGAGTCAATTGAAATTACAGATCTAGGATGTCTGTGTTTCTTATATCATTAACATAACTATATATTGCATAGCGTAACATAAGAAAAGTCCCATTATTCAAGATAGTGTCTGGTTCAAGGCATCCTGCCCTGGACAGTCATAAACAGAAGAATGCTCCTGATCAGCTTCATCTGGCCTTGTAGTTTCAGACACAGGAAGGAGCATTTTGGGTTCACTCAGAGAGCACAGCACAATCATGTCTGTTATGCCAGAACATAGGTAGGTTAAGCTCGGAGTGGGCCAAAATGTCTTTTTCCTGATTGGTCCATCCAGGTTTTAGGCCTTTCTCAGATGATGGGGGTTCAAAATGGTCTGGGGAGGTGTTCATGGTTTGTATGTATATATGTCTGTATGTACTTATATACATATATGCAATAAGTTTAAGAGGCAAAGGGAGAGGTAAAAGCAGTATATCTATAATCTCTATGATATTCAAAACTAGGCTTATCGATACATGATATATGATTAAATATGTGTACTGTTTACGTATAAATATCCATATCCTTATCCATTCATCCATCCACACATACATACATATATTCATCTATCTATCTATCTATCTATCTATCTATCTATCTATCTATCTATCTATGATATGTGGGACAGCTAGGTGGCTCAGTGGATAGAGTGTGAGGCCTGGAGTAAAACAGACTCCTCTTCCTGAGTTAAAATCACTTCTCAGTCACTTACTAGCTCTGTAACCCTGGGCAAGTCACTTAAACCTGTTTGCCTCAGTTCCCTCATCTCTAAAATGAACTGGAGAAGGAAATGGCAAACCACTCCAGTACCTTTGCCAAGAAAATCCGAATGGGGGTCATGAAGAGTCAGACAAGACTGAAATGACTGAATATCAAAAAAAATGCATATGTGCATATGTGAGTATACATACATACATACATAATATTAATAGTTTAAATAATATCATATAAAAATAATCTTAATAACTTAAAACTGTACCAAGACTTTTGGGACAATGTTTGGAAAACCTCACTCTAAATAGCTAAGATTAATCTATCTATATTGTTTGAGAAAAACTATGAGTTTATAGACAGAGTCTGAAAAAAAAATCCTCTCATCCAGGGACTGTGGGTAGAATGTGTTAGCATAGTTTGAGCCCAAGGACTGCTATAAAGTTGGCCTCTGATCTGATAAGCTCCATAAGATCTTGAGAACAGGAAAAAAACTTTTAAGAACCTCCCACTGGTCAAGAGGAAACTAGGCTTTTTTTTTAATATATATTAGGGAAGACTAAATGGACTATTGAAAACTCTTGGGTATATATGTATATGTATATGTATATGTATATGTATATGTATATGTATATGTATATGTATATGTATATGTATATGTATATGTATGTGTATGTGTATGTGTATGTGTATGTGTATGTGTATGTGTATGTGTATGTGTATGTGTATGTGTATGTGTATGTGTATGTGTATGTGTATGTGTATATGTATATGTATATGTATGTATGTATATTTGTTACCAGTTAAACCTATAGGGATGAGCAGGGAGTCCAAAACTAATATCCCTCCCCTTTTTCCCCCAAAGAACATGTCCCAAACTAAGGTTTTCTGGAGCCCCTCAACAGCCCTTTCCATTTGAGATAAATGACTATATGACAGCCTGAAAATTTAATCCTAATTGATTTGGCTTCAAATACATGTTTTGTATTTTCTTTTTCTTTTTTTCATTTCTTAGGCATGGCCACCAACAAAAGAAAAGGAACCATTTAGAGAGTTTTTGATGATAAATTGTGGGGAAGATGAATAGCTCCCCAAACTTCATTTCATTCTTATTTTTCACACGTGCCCGTCTGCCGTACAAAATTTTTCTGATGTCTAAACCAAATGTGTACATCTGTACACTCTGAATCTCTTTAGAATTAAGCTATTCCTGAGTAATCTTTCTCTGTTTTCAGTTTTCCCGAAAGGTACTCTGAATTCAGTATGAGGTTTTGCAAGAAAGCCTACCTCGGAGTGAGAGCAGGGAGCAGGCCTATCCATCTTAGCTTGTCTCTAGGCCAGGAGGTACACCAGGATGTCTTAGATGCTTCTATTGCCGGGAAGGGTTAAGTTTATCAATAGTAGTCATTGCATGACTTGACCGTTATTGTGTACAAAGTCCTCTTGGTTCTGCTCACTTCACTCAGCATCAGACGATATAAGTCTTTCCAGGTTTTCCTGAAGTTAGCCTGTTCATCATTTCTTATAGCACAATAGTATTCCATTACATTCATATACCACAACTTGCTCAGCCATTCCCCAATTGATGGACATCCTTTCAATTTCCAATTCTTTGCCACCACAAAAGGAGCAGCTATGAATATTTTTGTACATGTAGGTTCTTTTCCCATTTGTTTGATCTCTTTGGGATATAGCCCTAGAAGTGCTATTGCTGTGTCAAAGGATACGCACATTTTTATAGCCCTTTGGGCATAGTTCCAAATTGTTCTCCAAAATGGTTGGATCATTTCACAGCTCCACCAACAATGCATTAGTGTTCCAATTTTCCCACATCTTCTCCCACATTTATCATTTTCTTGTTTTGTCATCTTACCCAACATGATAGGTGTGATGTGGTTACTTTCTGTTTCTTCTCTGTGTGTGTGTGTGTGTGTGTGTGAATCCTGTACATACTTAGGTATTTGTATGTTGTCTCCAGGGGTTTTATGGAGGCAACTTGAACTGTCTCTACAGATCTTATTATAAATTTTCAGTGTGAGCATTTACACCTTGAAAATCAGCAAATGCAACCAATCAAGGTTTGATTTATTGTCTTCTTGATTATCCAGACGGAAGTAAATGATAAAGGAAATGTTAATAGTTCAGATTAAACTTAAAATGTGTCGGGTGTTTTTTGTTTTTATTTTTTTGTTTGTCCTCTCTCCCTCCATCCAGTAGTCAAACAGGTACTAGCAAGCCCCTGGTTGTTTCTCTGTTCTGGCCTGGTCTTCACTAAGGCCAGTACCCTCTTAGTTTAGGTTATATATGAGGACAAAATGAGATACTCACAGATAATTGAACAGTAAACAAAAAGAGATTTACTTAGCCAAAGCAGAAAACTATTCAATAAGGGTAGGCATTAAGGACACCTTCAACTGATTCACTAAGGAAGCTCCCTTGAATTGCCCATTATGATCCACCAATCAAGTTTCCCAGATGGTCCCAATCATTTAACATGGCTGCTTAACCAGGAAGTGATGTCACCAGTCTGGGCCTTTAGTCCAAACAAAACTTGTAGATGGTTTCTGTTCCTTTTGAGGAAAAATTAGCCTAACTTTGTGTGGGCAGGAGGAGTTAGAATCTTATTCCTATTGTGGAAATGGAATGGTTAATGACTTTACTGGCCACCTTGATTTGCTTGAGTTCCCTTGCTATCCAGAGTAGACTGGACTGACCTGGAATCAGAATCAGCCAATCAGGAGACAGACTGAGCCCTTGAGGTTGACATACTAGAGACTCTTTACAGTGTTTGCTTGCTGAAACCAAAAACTCGCTCTGCACTGCAGGCAACCACAGAATTGACTTAAGCCAGTTCTTATCAGCTATAATGAACAGAACTAGTCAAGCATCCTAGTTCCAGGACCGTGGGGACTTTCCATTCTGACCCTCTTCCTTCTTCCATGTACCTTGGGACACCTACTGACTTTTGTGAAACAACCTCTTCATGGGGAAAATCAAACCCATTGTGGCAGTACCTAATTGGGTCATGGCATGGCCATTCCCACCCAGCTTTGTGCTTTCTTTTTGTCTTTATAATCTGTACAACCTAATCCGAAAGTGAGCTCAGTTCCAACTGTAGCTCTGCAAGCACGCCACCCGTTTAAGAGAAATAAACATGAATACAACTTGATTCTGTTTGTCTTTCTTAGCCCCAACTTGGGGGTTGACACTATCATGCTTCCTCAGTGAAATATAAGCACATTGAGGGTAGGGTCTGTGGTTTTGCTTTTCCTTGTATTCCCAGTGCTTAGCATATAGTGCTTGGCATCTACAAAGTACTTAGATGCTTGTTGACTAGCTGACTCCATATTTATGGATACACACACACACACACACACACACACACACACACACACACACATATAAATGTATATAAGTTTGTGGATGTATACACATATGTACATGCATACATGCATGCATATATATGTATATGTGTGTGTAAATATATATATCTATATCACGCTATATATATAGTTACTGTATGTATGTATATATCACATCTGTATGTATATATCACATCTGTAAAATAAGCAGGAGAAGGAAATGGCAAACCACTCCAGTATCTCTGTCAAGAAAACACCAAATTGGGTCATGGAGAGTCAGACATGACTGAAATGACTGAATGACAACAATAATTTTTTATATGCTTCTCTGTGTATATCTGTCTGCAATCTCCAAACTGAATTGTCAATCCATACAGAATAGACCTGCGACCCATTCTACAACTTCCCCCTATAACTAACAGGCTCTATGATCTTACATAGTCTTTAAGGTTCCTTTCCACTTTAACATTCTATGGCTCTCTTGCTCTCTTGACTGTCAATACCCTCCTTTGAGTCTCGATAGAAGGAAGAATGCTCCCCCTTCCTAAGGTAAAAACAGGATAGAAGAGATGAGAGGGAGGGCTACTTGGGTGGTGGGCTAGTTTTTGAGAACGTGAATGGTATAATGGAAGTAACACAGAACATGGTGGTGGGAGGCCTGGGCTCTCCATGACTACCTCCTTGGTCAAGTCACATTGATTTCTGGGCTTCCACTGCACAATGGAGATAATACCTAAACTCCCTGAAGCCTGGGAATTAGGGCAGGTGATTTGTTCAGGTTCCTGCTAGAGGTAAGATGTCATTTCTTTCCTATTTCTCAATCATTTATTAGTATGTGTTGAGTATCTATTGACCTTGAAGGACCTAAGTTTGGGGATCACGGAACAATAAAGGAAGGAAAGCTATAACCCTGTAGCAAAAATAACTTTACTGAAGTTATTTTATTAGTTTATTAAAATGGTAATTAAAAAAAACAGATTAAAGGGAGGGAATATGGTGGAGTTTAAATTTCTAAAAGCAGGGGAAGGCCCTGGTTAAATCCCTGTGGAGTGGGCCAGCTATCTGATCTGGGTAGAAACTTCACTGAGCCGGACCAGGGCATTACTTCTTACATGAAATTGAGTTCTTTGTCTGGGAACTGGCTCTGTAATTGGAGCTTACAGATCAGATATCAATAGTCCAGCACTGGGGTGTTATATAACATGTAAGGACACATAAGGGAGTTTCACTGGCAGGGTTCAGGCAGAGGTAATTACATGTCTGAAATCAGGAGAGACCCTTTGTTCAATCTTTTTGTATGTTATACAACTCTTCTGAAATTTCCCCATATGCTATAATCAGCTCTCTTTAACAAAGATCTGTAATAGGTTTCAGTTCTCTGCAATGGGGTGACAGTCTCTGAAATAACATTTAGGCACAAACAAATGGAAAACAGGAGAAATGCAAGTGCTAAAATTTCTCTCTAACTTGGTGTCTCCAACATTGTGAACTCAGGGATACGTGGTAGTAGTGAAGGCTAAGAGTCGTTATAAGACTTTTCTTTTCCTTTTATAAAGCATTATTTACTTCACAGTTATAGCAAGAATAAATGTAACATTTTACTCAATACCCTGGGAGCATAATCCCTCCTATATCACTTCAGTCTGGGGTGGGATGGGGTGAAGATCAAAATTTTTTTTTCCATTCCTCCATAGAAGTGGCCTCACTTAAAGTCACTTCCAGAGGCAACACTGATGTTAGCTGACTCTTGTAATTGAGATCCCAAAGGTCACCCTCAAACATTGCTGCTTAGTTTTCAGGGCATTGGTGTGGGGCTGCTGCAACACCGGGCTTGGATTCTAACGACCAGATTCCTGTAACTTGAACTCCCTAGCGATGGAAAAGAGAAGACAAACAGGCTCAGGAGTTCTTGTTTCTTGTGGGGAGAGCTGTGGCCTAGGAGGGGTAGGCTCTACTCCCCTTCCCCTTTCAGAGTTGTCCTCTCACTTGAGCAGAGCTAAAGACAATGAAGTGAAAAGTCATCGCAAGGCATTTTTGTGTCTTGCTACCAAGCTCATAAAAATTTGTCCTGAAATGAGACAGTGGGACATGGTTGAAGTGACATCAAAATTGAGAATTGGAGATGATGTTGAGATGATCTGAGATCAAAATTGTTCTTTCAGGCCTCATCCTGAAAATCATAAGACCGACCTATGATAAATATGATGGGACAAGACTCTAGCTTTGTTTAATCTAAGTATATCCCCTAGTGGTCATTATTTCATTCTGTGGCTTACTGATACTGAGGATAAATATTTATTCTTCTTTGTAACTGCATCTTCAGCTATTATCACGCCCCTATAATTAGGGTCTGGCAATGCAAATTGCCTTGGAGATCCAATAAGTATGAAAAAGGCAATAGAAACTTTGGATGGTGGAAGGAACAAAAGCTGGAAACCTCCCCAGCTTTCCAGGGCAAAGCTCATGTCCTCCTCACACTTTAAAAGGTTAATGACTTGAACCCAAATATAGGACTTTATCATTATGCCAATTCTATGCTATAATCATATTAGCTTTGACCCAAGCTTCTAATCTGTTTAGAGCTTTTTAGAGTGTGAATCCATTAACCATTTACCATACTTCTTAGCTTTGTGTCATCTAAAATTTTGGCAAACTTTTGTCAAGTTCATTGTTAAAATTGTTAAACAGCAAGGGACCAAGCATAGATCCCTGAAATGTTTCACTCAAGACTTTGACATAGACCAGGCGTGGGGAACCTGTGGCCCTCTAGTTCCTCAAGCACAGACCTTTGACTGAATCCAAACTTCACAGAACAAATCCCTTTAATAACAGGATTTGTTCTGTAAAACTTAGACTCATTCAAAAGGTCGTACTCAAGGACCTAGAAGGCCACATGTGGCCTCAAAGCCACAGGTTTCCCACCCCTGACATAGACTAATGAATGACTATTCTTTGCGTGTGCTGCTATTCAGTCAATTCTGCATCTACCCAAAATGTACCGTGGGGTTGCCCACATCTGTCCATCTTGTGAACAGAAGGTATGTGAGAGACTTTGCCTCATCCTTTGCTGAAATCTACAACATTTTTCCTGGTGAATTCAAGTGTTTATCAGGCACCTACTATACGAGAAGACATTATTCTAAGTGCAAGGAATATAAAGAAAGGGGAAAAAAACAGTTCCTGTTCTCAAGGAGCTTAAAGCATAACGTGGATAATAACATGCAAACAGCTACGTACAAACAAGATACACACAAGCACATATACATGTTTATATGATGTTATATATGTATATGGCATATGTGATAAATGAGAGATCATCTCAGAGTGAGGGGACTAGAATTCAGGGGGAATTTTCCCATTTAGTAGCTGTAAAAAAAGAAAATGAGGTTTGTGTGATATGAAATGTTTCTGTTTAGGAAAACACCTTCTTTTGTTCTCCTTAGCTTCCTTTGATACTCTCAGCTCATTCTGAGTTTTAGTGCTTCTCATATTATTCATATAGGACTGTACCACTCTTTCATCCCTGACTGGATATCTCTCATGCTCCCCTTTTCAGTTTGTCTTTTAAAAATCAAAGTAGTTTAGTGAGTTCTTTGTACGTCAACAATGGAATTTTTAGAAAAATCTTCCTTTTTCTTCTTATAGGAAATGCTTTTCTTGATGTCTTCAGAACAGTTGTTCTTGAGAGCTTCCTGGTCTGACATATCCTGTAGAATCCAGAGATAGCCCACAGGATTTATTTATATTTATGAAGAGTTTGAAATCTACTTTCCCACACACATACCCACACCCACACCCAGAGCAAGAGAGAGAGAGAGAGAGAGAGAGAGAGAGAGACTTTTTTTTTTTGCTCTTTCTCTGACACATTTGTCAAAATTGTGTGCTCATTTTTCCCAAAATTCCCTTTGTTTCTACTTCAGGGACTCATGTCTCCTTGTTGATAAAATCATATTCCTTTACTTCTCCACTTTTTGAAGGATGAAATTCTTTAAGTCAAGAAAGTGTTAACTACTTTGTCATGGCAGAAAAAGAGCATCTGTTTTTATCTCAATGAATCTTTACCTAAATGCTCTCATCTATATTTTCTTCTTCTGCCTGGATTTCCTTTTGCATTAATTATACAAAAAGTAAGTTTAATAAGCTGAATGCAGTATCTGAATTATCCATCCAATTGTGCTCTAGTCCAGGATTTTCCCATTACTCTCATGTGTATATATGAATAATAACTCTTTCCTAAGAGGCCGGTATGCCTGCTGGTCAGCAAACTGTGCTCAGCCTGAAAATGCCTTAACTTTTCTATGACCTATAAGCCAACATGGTGGTGTCTCTAAAATAGTTTTGATTAAAACCTCCCTCACTGGTGGGGTCCCAATATAATTTAGGGGGTGAAATAGAATATTGCTCAAATTATTAAACTACGCATTGATAATCATTTAAGATCAATTGAGCCCAAATAAGGGCCAAAAAACCTGAATTAATCTTCTCTCTGAGTGAACTAAAAACAACCTTTCCTGTGTCAGCAAATTCCAGGAACAGATAAAACTGATCAACTAAGCCCAGGATGTCTGGGACCAGATATTCTCTTGAATAATGGGACTTTTCTTATCATGAGTTTCTATTGACATTTTGACATTCTTCTGTTTTATTGTGTTTACAACCTTATTCAATTGGGAAAATTCCTTTCCCATGCTATGTTAGGCAAACATATGGAGGCTGTATTTTTTGTAACACAGACATCCTGAGTCTGATCACTCTAAACTGTATAAAACCTCTCTCATTTTGCTTAATCTCTGAGTCAGAATCACATTCTGGCTTCCATGTTGACATGATTTGCTAGCTAAAAGGGAATAAACTATATAATCATGTATCACCTAACTTGTTTGCCTTCTTTAACCAAACTTTGAGGTTAACAACATCTACATCTAACTGAGCTCCCCACCCTTGAAAAATTCCCTTCGGCTCACTTTTCAATGGATTCAGAGACTGACACATAAGCATTTAATGATCACTTGGGTTTTAATAAAACGGAAATCAATTTTAAAAATGTAAGATCATTTGTTTTTTGAAATTTTATTTGCAGTTCTATTTTCTCTATCTCTCACCTCCTCCTACCATCAAGAAAGCAAGAAAAACAAAACCTGTTTCAGGCATTAATTGTAAGCAAAACTAATTCCCTCATTGGCCATGTAAAGGGGCAGCTAGATGGCAAAGTAGATAGAGCACCCGCCCTGGATTCGGGAAGACCTGAGTTTAAATCTGGTCTCAGACACTTGATACTTACTAGCTGTGTGAGCCCAGGCAAGTCACTTCACTGCATTGCCTTGCAAAAAATAAAAAGTTTTTAAAAATATTTAGCCAAATTAAAAAAAAATGCCTCAATGTGAATCTATAACCTTTCTATCCAGAGGTGAGCTGCAGGATTCATCGTGAGTTCTCTGGAACTGTGCTTGGTCATTTTGCTGATCCATGTTCCTAAAGTCTTTCAAAGTTGTTTGCATTAAAGTAACATTGTTATTGTAGAAATTGTTTACCACGTTCTGTTCACTTCACTTTGAATCCACCTACACACATTTTCTAAGGTTTCTCTGAAACTATCCCCTTCATAATTTTTTTATATCATACCAATATTCCACTATATTTTTATACTATAACTTGTTCAGTCATTCCCTAATTAATGGGTACACTCTCAGTTTCCAATTCTTTACCACCACAAAAAAGAGTTGCTGTAACTGTTTTTGTATGTATAAGTCATATTCCTCTTTCTTTGTTCTATTTAAGAGTATGGGGCATATTAATATTACTGAACCAAAGGAATCACAGTTTAATAGCTTTTTGGACATAATCCCAAATTGTTTTCCAGAATGTCTGGACCTATTCACAGCTCCACAAACAGGGCATTAATAATGTACATACTTTGCCAAAATCATTCCAGCTTTTTTTCATTTTCTTTTTTTGTCAACTTTTTTTTCAATCTGATGGCTGTGAAATGGTATGTCAGAGTTGTTTTTATTTGCATTTCTTTAATTATTAGTGGTTAAGAGCATTTTTATATGGATATTAATAGTTTGGGTTTCTTTCTCAGAAAACTTCCTGTTCATATTCTTTTACCATTTATAAGTTGGGTGATGGTTTTATAAATTTTAATCAGTTTAGTGTGTGTGTGTGTGTGTGTGTGTGTGTGTGTGTATAAAATGAAATCTTTATCTGAAAAACTTGTTGCATAGATTTCCCACCCCCACACAATATCCTGATTCTTTTCTAATTTTAGCTACATTGGTTTTGTTTGTGCAAAAACTTTGAAATTTTATGTAATCAAAATTTTTTTATTTTTACCTCCTGTGAATCTTTTTTTTTTTTTATCTCTTGTTTGGTCATATATTCTTCACTTATCCATAGATCTGACAGGTAATTTCTTTCATTGTAAATTAATTTGTAATGAATGCCTTACCCTCTTTTAGGTCTTCAGTGCAGACAATAGACACTCCCAATTCATGCATGCCTTTGTTTTTACAAACAAGGGATGGGAAAAGGTTCTCCCATACTCCTGCCTCAGATTCATGGCAGTAAAGAAATGTGTTCCTGTATTCTATCGTATGACACTTGTCCCTTTTAGACATTAGAATGTACCAAGTAGTAACTGAAAGTAAGTGGTCAAGGGAGGGAGGGAGAGTATACCTACTAATAAACACACTGTTCCATCCAATCCATGGTACTTACAAACTGAGAAACCATCTCGACTGGGAAGGATGGAGGATCTCTGACATCCCAGTGAGCAAAGAGCAAAGACTTCATATAGTTTATATACTTTTTTTTTTTAATAAAGGAGCACCTGCATTTCAAGTGTTATTAGGAAGTCAGGACAGTCAAGTAGATACTGGTTTAGAGTTGACCAGCTTAGTGACATCTTTTGAATTTGACTTTCTGGGATTGCTTTGGGTTGTGTTGAGGTTTGTCCTTCATTCTGGAAGAGCACTACGAAATCAGGGAGCTGATGACATGACTTGTATTGAGTTAGATTTGAGTGAGGGAGGGTTGTGCAAAGTCAACAGCCTCACTTTCATCTCCAGAGCTATCTTGGTTCAGTGCCCAGAAATAAATCAGAGACGACTAGAGATGGCCCCAGGTGCAGTGGGAAACCTTGACTTTTTTAAGCTAAGGTTTTTCTAAGTTCTCACTTTGAGTGAGGCAATACCCATTCAGTGAATAGGCCTGTAGAAGAAGAGAGTCTAGGGATGGCCCTTGATTGAAAAAAAAAATCAAACTAGAGGGGAAGATCTGAAGGCTTGCTGGATGAAAGAGAAGCTATTACTATTTACATTCACTCTGAGCCAAGAGGGCCGAAGAAGTAACCATTAAGTGGTTATTGTCCAATCAATGGGATTCAAAGTGAATTTGGTTTAAGGCATGGTCTTTGAGAAAGAAATCTAGTCAGTAAACCCAAGATAAGTAGGTAGGTTTCAGCCATCAGAATGTACCTTCCTTTTGGGCAGAATGCTCTTAGGTAAGGGATTCTGGGAAAGAGAAATCTTAAGTCAGAAGATCTTCAATCGTGGTTCTTACCTTGTGTGAAAGAGTGTGTAGATACGATTAAGTAGTTTATGGACAGTCACTAAGTAACCCTAACCCGGCTTTCCCCTCCCCCCTCTTTCTCTGCTATTCCATAGGCTTCTGTCATGGAAAAATCAAAAAGGACAAATCTTTCCCTTTCAGCCTCAGCTGAGAACTGATGAGGCATGTTGGTGAGACTGCAGAAGCTGGAGAGAGTTTAATTCATTCATTATTAAAGAGGGACTAGCAAAGAAATAAACCACACCCCCCCACACACCCAAACCCATCTATTAAACTTGTGGGTTATTTCCTCTCTTTTTAGGAGAGGACTGAGCTTAGAAACCACTGATCTCATTACTTAATGTGGTCAGTCCAGGCAGCTGTTTTCCAATTGCTCATCACTATTGTTATAATCTGGGAATATATTTCCTCATAAAAGAAAATCCAGCAATTGCCAAATCATTATCTGTTGTAATTAATGATAACAGTAAGGAGATATTTGAGAAGACATTTTGATCTATGTAGAGAGACAGGACCACATCCCTGTATCAATTGAAGAAGTATGAGGTAAGAGGAAAAGTAAGAAATGATTCAATTTGGAAGTCCTCAAAGCAATAGAGGCAAACACAAGTTTGGGTATCTACCTATAAAGTCTCCTGGGAAACTTGTTAGGTTCCTTACATACTTTATGAGTGAGTGAAGAGGAGGAGCTCTGGCTAACAGTCCTGCTTCTTCTTGCCACCACCTCCCCCATGTGACCAATGGGAGTCCCCATTAAAGGAAAATATTCTTTTTCCTTGTAAATCTTACATGTGGGGGACCTGCCCATTTAATATCACACTAACACGGGACATGCCTGTGTACAGTCTACTTTAGGAACATCACCCAAGTTGACCCTCATGCCTCCTCCTAGCTAAGATACATAAATGTTCTCTGTTCTTGGTCCTCTCCAGAGGCAGGTAGGTGGCATAGCAGATAGAGCACTAGGCTTGGTGTCAAGAAGATCTGAGGGGTTCAAATTTGGCCTTGGACACTTACTAGCTATGAGACCTTGCGCAAGTCACCTAACCTCTGTTTGCCTCAATTTCTTCAACTGTTAAGTGGGATATAATAGCGCTCCCAGGGTTGTTGTGAGGATTGAATGAGATACAATTATAAAGTATATAGCACTGTGCCTGGTATACAGTAGATGCTTAAAAAATGCTTTTTTCCTTCCTTCCTCTCTGCTTTTCCCTTCTTTCTCTGTTCCTACTTGGTTTAAAAACATTCCCAATGTCTCTATCACTCACAGACTTTATTAAAATAAAAAAATTATAAATGCTTATATATACATATAGTGTATGTATACATATATGTATATGTGTGTGTGTGTGTGTGTGTGTGTATATATATATATATAGTTGTTTTGACTATGGATTCATTTTTTGGGATGACACCAATTCTCTAGTTTGTGTTCTGTAGTTACCAATATCACTTGCTTACCCTCTAATCAGATTGTAAATTCCAGGAGGTGAATAACAATAACTTATTGAAACTTTGTGTTTCTCATCTAGATACTTGTATAGAGTAGACTCTAAATAAATGTTTGTCACATGAACACATAAATGAATAGTGAGTTCCCCATCACAGGAGGCCTTCAGATAGAGGCTGGATGAATATTGATCTGATAATAGTAATAAAACAATTAATCAATGGCTAACACTTATATAGAGCTTACTATGTGTTAGCCACTGTATTAAGCACTTAACTGGTTACATCTACTGGGTAAACTAGAAAAGCTCTGAGACCTCTTCCAACTTGGAGATGCTGTGGTTCTTAGACTGACTTTGATCCTCCAGGTTCCCCCTGTAGTTTCTCTTTGACCAAAGCTGTTCTCAAAGTTGTTTTTTGCTCTTTCTAGTTTGTTTCCAGGGGGATGTGGGTGACACCTTACCGAGACTGGTATCCACAAAAGAACAACAACAAAAACCCCTGTCCTTTTACTATCTGGGATCTAGGAGCACTTGGGAAAATGATGGAAAAATCTAATCAATCTGGCCACATTGGTCAACATTCCTTTCCTTACTGAAATGGTGAATTGACTTATCTTTCTTCATATGTGTCTATGTCTCAATGTTTTTGAGTATTTGCATTCTTGTGACTGTGAAGAACCAATCATGCCTCCTCCCCACCCCACCTGGATGCCAGATCAGTCTTTTATACCCTGAAAGCCCCCACAGCACCCACACACGCACACCTCACACACACCATGTTTGATGCTTCAATTTAATAGCCCTGAACCATGTATACAATGGTTGTAATTCCTTTGAAGGCTGAATTCTAGCCAGTTTCTTCAGGTTGTCAGGACGAATATATTTTCACAATTTTCCGAGGATACTTCTTAAGTTCCTTAAATGCGTTCACATCAGTCTTGATTTTCTCTAGAAGGAAGGTGAGGGGAATAGGAATCAAAATTTGTTTAAGAAACAGATGGTCAGAGTTACTTAGGCCAAACCAAACCCACACTTTCTTACTCCCAGGTTGTTGCCATGAATCCAGGGAGAGGGGCAGGAGGTGGACAACTATACCAGAAGGGATGGAGGTTAGATACTCTGGAAGAACCTGTCCTCCTATTCTGAGGCTTAGGGTACAGAACGGACAAGCTTAGAATCATTCTAGAACTAAAAGGGACTTTAGTGATTTTCCAGTGCTTCAGGTGACAAAACACTGGAATGGCGAGATACTGAGATATTTTTTCATAACCCACCCCATCCTACTCTCCTTTAAAAATACTGAGATACAGTTTTCAAAGAAGAGATACAATCAACAATCACATAAAAATATTTGAAATCACTAATAATTGCAGAAATGCAAATTAAAGCAACTTTGATGTTCCATCTTACACTAATCACACTTGCAAAGATGGCAAATATTGGAGGGGCATGGGAAAGTAGGTACACTAATACACTCTTGGTGGAGCTGTGAATGGGTCCAGCCATTCTGGAAAGCAATTTTGGACAATGCTTAGAAAGTTACCCATGGGGCAGCTAGGTGGACACTTACTAGCTATGTGACCCTGGGCAAGTTACTTAACCCCATTGCCTAGCCAAAAAAAAAAGTTAACCAACTGTGCATAACCTGTGACCCAGTTATACCTCTTGTTAGGCCTATACTCCAAAGAAATCAAAGAAAGAGGAAATAAATCTACATGTACAAAAATACTTATAACAGCTTTTTTCAGGGTAGATAAAATTTTGTTTTGTTATTCCTCTTATTGAAGAATGGCTGAACAAACTATGGCTTATGAAGGTGATGGCATATTATTGTGCCATTAGAAGTAATGAAATGGACAATTTTAGGGGTAACTGGGAAGACTTTTATGAACTGGTACAGAGTGAAGTTAAGTAAAACTAGCAGGACTTTTTATACAATGATAGCAACAATGTAGAGAAAAACGATTTTGAAAGATTTTAGAACGCTGCTAAGTTCTATGATCGGCCACTAGTCCAAAAGAATGGTGATGAAGTATACCATTACCCTTGTAACAGAGATGTCAGACTTAAAGAAAGAGACATGCATTTTTGGACATGGTTAACATGGGAATTTGTTTTGATGGACCATGTAGCTATGAATTAAAGGATTTTTTAAAAATGTCTAATGGGAGTACTGGAAGGGACAGAATAATAAAATAATACTTATTATTGAAAAATGAAAATAATAAAATATTTAAAAGTAGGGCTACAAATATGTACATAATATATGCATATATGGTGTATATACATACATATGTGTGTATATCCTAATTTACATATGGACTTAGGGAGGTACTGATCCTATTAGGTGAGAGTTGGAAGCATTAGAGTGAAAACATGCAGAGGTTTATATTGAGAATCTTTGAATGTACTTACTTTCAAGTTTCTCAACTTTGCTCTTCACGTAGGTTGGCAAAGACTTAATTGATGGTAATCTGGTGATACTGGGTTCCACTTCTGATTGAAGAAATTGTGTTAGTAGAATTGCTTATCCATGGATAAAAACGTCCCTCCAACCCCATCAGAACCCTTTGAAAAACTGTCCCTGTGGCCCAGATGGAGATATAGCAGTGATAATAATCATTGCAGCTATCATTGTGTGCTTGTCAAAGAATTTGATGAACATCATAGTATTTGATCTGCACGAAAGTTTTTACAATTACTGTTTCTATTTTACAGGTGGGTAAACAAACTTTAGGATGTTAAGTGATGAGCTTGTGGTCACACAGCTTGTAGGTATAGAAGGGGAAATCTGAACCTGGATCTCTCCTGACTCCAAGTCCAACAGTCTTACCACTATTCCACACTGCTCTTCTACCTTATTTATTAAGCAGCTACTATGTGCAAGAGATCTGCTAGGTCCTGGGGGTACAAATATAGAGAATGAAATAATTAACTAAGAGCTTAAGGGGGAGGAGACAAGTTTATTTATTGAAAGAGGCAGAAAAAAAGGACTTTGTCTGAAATACAGAGAAAAACAGCTTTTTGAGAAGCATGAGGGGGGAAAAAATCTGTTCCTCAGATAAAAGGAGAGACACATAAAGTTTTGAAAGGAACAGAATGACAAAGTGCCCATCAGAGATACACAGTAGGTGCTTAATAAATGTTTATTGACTGATTGACCTACTGAATGATGGGAAAGGTGATTGTAATGCATTGTTCACCAGCAGCTAATATACATATGACTATTTTTAGGACTTGGCAGTTTAATGCTAGGAAACTCTAAATTAAACCAAAGAACTGGCTAGGGACCATGGGATTGTTGTTTATTTTTAGAGATAGTCTGGGGGCAGCTAGGTGGTTCAGTGGATACAGCACCAGCCCTGGATTCAGGAGGACCTGAGTTCAAATCCGGCCTTAGGCACATAACACTTCCTAGCTCTGTGACCCTGGGCACGTCACTTAACCCCATTGCCTTGCCGAGAGAGAGAGAGAGAGAGAGAGAGAGACTTAGTCTCCTTATCTGGTTCAGGGTGGAAGTGAAACAGCCATTCATGGGCTGGACCTCACCATTGATCAGCATGGAAGCTTTGACCTACTCTACTTGCTCTGATTTGACCCTCTTTAGTCAGTCTAGTGTTCCCTGTCTTTCAGAGTCTCATCATATTGGTGCTGGACTTAATGCAGACAGCTAACCAACTTCAGTCCTATTGCATCTCAGATATCCTAATCTCAAGTTCACCAGCTCAATGCACCAGCCTCACCCTGCTCAGGAGCAGTGTATACCATTATACCCAGTGGTACTATTGTTTATTAAGAATTCTTTTGGTCAAATATAATAGAAATGTGGATTTGGGGCTTTTCAACATCAGAGAGAGAGATGTCACTACATATGAAGAATCCCTGACTCCAGAATTTAGAAGCAAGATGAGAAGTCAGATCAATAAGACAGAGATAAGCCAATGAGAGAAGCTGTTTACAGAAACTGAGATATCAGACACCAGAATACATAAGTCTATGGAGCTGAGAAGCTGAGACCAGATACATAGAGACAGATAGGCTTTGTAGTTGCTGTGGGGAATGGATATGATTGGAGGAAAGCTTTAATATTTGGAGGTGATGGCAGAAAATAGCATCCTAAGCTGTTGAAGTGCTAGCTGCAGAAAGGCTGCCTTGCTCCCTCGTATTATATCCATGGCTTCTAGCAAAGGGGACACCCTTCATTGGCTCACCTACCTCACCCTTTACTTCCATCTTTTAGTTTGAGAGGAGTAAACCCTTCAAAACCCATAAAGATACCAGAATACTTTTGCAGATCCTAGGTTTAAAGGAAACTCTTTGAAAATGAAAGAGCATTATGTAGCTTCCAAGAAGGCAGATCTAGGATTCTCTGCAGATCACAGCCTTAAGGTTGCTTTTTGCTGAAAGAGCTTATACCATTTCAGTAGCCTAGGAGAAGCAAAGAATCAACTTCCTTGAGCAGGAGAGTAGAGAATCCCAAAAGAGGAGTGATACCATCCAGCAGAGGACATATGGTATACCTGTCCCATAAAGGAACTATGCGAGAGTGAGTTGTAGTAGTATGGTGGCCATGACTTCTTCTTCTGGAGAACAAGTCCAACCTTCCAAGTGGGTGCAGCCTGGGGCAAGTGAGCCAGCACCAGCCCAGGAACAGAGGACTGGATAGGGTTGGAGGTGGGCACCACATACATGCAACACACATAGAATCAATATAAAGAGAAAAAATACAAAATAGTTTGGAAGGCACAAGAGAGATAGCCTTAGGAACATAAATTTAGAACTAGAAGGGACCTTGGAGGCCATTGATCTGGGTTCCAGTCCTGACTTAGATATGTGTTAGTTGTGTGACCAAGGGCAGATCTCAGACCTTTTGATACCCATTTTTTCCCCTATTAACTAGGGACAATAGAACCTACATTACAGAAGTTGTTATGAGGTACAAATGAGATAATTCATGTAATGACTTTTGCTATTGTGAGCCAAGTGGTATCAGAAGCAGCCATTTGTAGCTCTAGGGACCACATATGAAAATGTGTTCTTCTATATGTCTATGTGGCCCATCCCCAGAGACACCTCCCCAAGACTAATTCAGGGACATGGGTCATTGACAGTCAGATACTCACTTTGAGGAGTGGCTATCTGATTCTCTTCTGACTCTTCAGCTGCTAAAGTTGTCTGTGCAGTGTCCAAACTTGTTTCTACAGGGGCTGTCACTTGCTCTGAGGATGTTTCTGCAGGGGCTTCTGGGTTGACTGCTAGTTCAAAAGAAGTACAGGTGGTACTTCCAGCTGAAAACATAGCTCTGAATCACTGACTTTGGGCAACTCAAATCTTCCCCAACTTTGGCAAGGGTTGGGAGAAGTCTGGGAAGTGGATTGGGGTTGAGGAGCAGACCAGTCTGGCTGCTCCCAGTGGCAGGGATATCTGTGCAGAATTTTGACTTTGGGGGATTCAGACCAATGGGGACCAAAACATGGCCCAGATTTATGGAGGGAAGATCTGGATTGTTTGCAGGACAGGCAGATAGAGTATGTCAGGAGATATCAGGAGGAAGGTCTGCCATCTGTCCTCTTGCTGTCCTGGTATTACTGGAACATGGAAAGGATCTATATTTTCATTAATCTGGCAAATTTCTAGTATGAGAACTCCCTATACAAATTCAGATCCAATCCTTAGTTCAGTTTATGATTTGTACACAAAGCCTAGAGAGGGGCTAGAGGCACGTAGAGATTAAGAGATTTTCTTAGAGTCCAGCCAATAAATTCCCTTGACTGGATTTGGAGTCTTTCCAACTCCAAGCCTAGCACTTTGTTCACTATGCCTGTTGATGTAGGCCAAAGGGTGTTCATTCACTGTGTGGCCTTGGGCAAGTCACTTAACCCCAATTGCCTAGCAAAAAAGCAAAAAAAAAAGTATTCATCAGCCCCTTCATTCGTTCACTTAGTATTTCAACAGACACTCATCGAGAACCTACTCTGTGGAAGGCAAGGTACACAGAATAGTAATGATACATCCTTGACTTCCAGGAGATTAGGATCTAATAAGGGAGATAAGACAAACATAAATAACTAAAATATAAGGCAGGATGAAATTAATTAAATATTGAGTACAACTCTTGATACTTCCATAGCATTTTAACCCAGGGCAACCTTGTAAAGGGGTGGTGCAAGCATTACTGTCCGCATTTCACAACTGGGAAAACTAAGGCTTCAGAGAAGTTATGGTTTGACCAGTGTTACAGGACTAGTGAGTGGCAGAAAAGGGCTTGAACATCCTGCCAACCCAGTCCTGGGCTTTTCCACCATCCTACATGGTTTCACAAGAGGGGCACAAAGAAAACATGGTGGGAGTACATACAAAGGAGGTTCACTGCTGGAGGAAGAGGCCAGGGAAAGTTTCAGAAAGGAGGTACCATTTTGGTAGGATTTTTACTGGATAAATAAATACTGTGTAGGATTTTTAGGTGGAGGTGGTGGGGGGTGGGGTGGGGTTGGTTCATTCCACCAAGCTTGGAAAATGGCAAATTTCCTAGTCCTGCTTAACTGTAGGTCACATCTAGGGGATCTAGTAGGAAAAAAAATAATCTGAAAATTACATTAGGGAGGAAATGAGAAGGTGATTTGCTGTCAGACTATTAAATTTGGACTTTATAGGGGCACACGGGTGGTGGACCACTGAGGATATTTCAGCAGGGAAGTAACATCATTGCAGGTGCCCTAACTTCTCTTCTTTGATCTTGTGCTCTTTCCAGTTTCTTACATTCAAACAAATTTGGTCTCTCTTCCTCTCCATCTAGCACCTCACCCTTACCCACATCTGACCTTCACATACTATGCTCTGCTGAGATTTCCACCCCATCTTGTCTTCCTTTCTTCTTTAGAAGCATACTTCTGTCTTACTGGAGCCTTTTACTAACTGATCCTTCTCAGCTTAGCTGTCCCCATTCCCACCTTCACCTAACTTCAATTCTGATGTCCAGAGCCCAATCTAGGATCTCTTGGTACTGTCCTCACTCCTGGGTCTGGATCCTGACCACGTGTTCTCTCTCAGTGTCAGACTGAGAGCCACAGGAGTACAGAGTCAGTCTCTTGCTCTCCTTGGATTTTTTTGTTGGCACCCACTCCCCAAGGAACTCAGGTCCAAAGGAAAGAAGGGACTCACCATTGTCTACAGGCTGTTCAGCCCCAGGGTCAGAGGGAGTCTCTTCTGCAAAGAAAGAAACAGAAGCAAAAATCACAAAGGAGGGAACTGGATCAGCCCCATTTTAGACTGAAGAGCAGACCAGAAGGAAAAAATATCAGAAACAAAGATGTGAATAAAGTAATCATAATCGCCCTGTCTGTCACATGTTTGTTTGCCAAGAAGTTTTGCCTAATATCTAACCTGCAGGCAGTCAGTTAATAAAAAAGGGATACAAAGAAAGGAAAAAGACAGTCCCTGCTCTCAAGGACCTTGAAGTCTAATGGGGGAGACAACATGTACTATGTAAAACAAGCTAGATGCAGGATAAATTGGAAATAATCAACAGAGGGAAGGTAAAAGAATTAAGGAGGCCTGGGAAAGGCTTCCTGTAAAAGGTAAGATTTTAGTTGAAAGGAAGACAGGAAAGCCAAGAGAAGGAGATGAGGAGGGAGAGAATTCCAGGCACGGGAGGGAGCCAGTGAAACTGCCTGGAGTCAGGAGATGGAGTTTCTGGAAGGAGGAACATGAAAAAGCCAGTGTTACTCAGTCACATAGTAGATGGTAGAGGTGCGAGGTACAAGAAGACTGGAAAGGTGGGAGGGAGGTAAGAGGTGTTATCTGTAACCTACTGATTTTACCCTGGGAAACTTTCTCACACAGCCAAGCTACTCCTGGGGTTGCACACCCCTATGAGGGGTGGCATTCTTCTGATTTGGGCTCATACCTTTCCAAAGGAGAGCCTTGTGGAAATGTATGGAAAAGCATATGCTCCCCTGGCAGGGCAGTGAGGTGGCGCAGTGGATAAAGCACTCGGCCTGGAGTTAGGAAGACTCCTCTTCCTGAGTTCAAATCTGGCCTCAGATACTTACTAGCTGTATGACCCTAGGCAAGTCACCTAACCTTCTTTGCCTCAGTTTCCTCATCTGTAAAATAAGCTAGAGAAGGAAATAGCAAACCACTCCAGTATCTTTGCCAAGAAACCCCAAATGGGATCACAAAGAGTCAGACATGATTAAAATGACTGAACAATAAAACTCTCCTTGCAAGATGCTGACTGTGGGGCTAAGTCACAGAACAGACTCCACATCAGGCCTCCTGCCTCCATACCAGGAGCCTCTGTACCACAGAGTCAAAGGGTCTAGATCATTAATCAATCAATAAACATTTATTAAGCACTTACTTTGTCCTGGACACAGAAGACACAAAACCAAAATGAAATAATTGTCCTTCAAAGAGTTTCTATTCTATGGCAGGAAACAATGTACATAACTTAATTTATACAGTATATCTGAAAAGTACATTCAAAGAAAGTTGGGATGGATGTTAAGAGTTGGAGAGGGTAGAATGAAGAAAGGCTGGAAGTAGAAAGTGGTGTTTGAATTGAGTCTTGAAGGAAACAAGGGATTCTAGGAAGCAGTGGTGAGGAGGCATTCCAGGCCAGGGGAACAGCCAAGGCAAAGGTGGGGAGACAGGAGATTGATTATTATTTTTGAGAAACAGCAAGAAGCAAGTTTGGCTAGACAATAGAACAACGCATAATAGAGTTGGAAAGGTAGGTTTAGGACATCTTGTGAAAAGCTTTAAATGGGGGCAACTAGGTGGTACAGTGGATAGAGCACTGGCCCTGGATTCAGGGGGAACTAAGTTCAAATCCAACCTCAGACACATAACACTTAATAGCTGTGTGACCCTGGGCAAGTCACTTAACCCCATTGCCTAGCCAAAAAAAAAAAAGCTTCAAATGCCAAACAGAAAAGTATATATATTTATCCTAGAAGTGATAGGGAATCATTAGGATTTATTGGGGCAGGGGTGAAGATAGGGGTGGGGGATGACATGGTCAGATCTTCACTTTAGGAAGATCATTGTGGTACTTGTATGGATTGGAGAGGAGAGAGGGTTAAAGTAGACTTAGGTCAGACCTCTCTGAGGATCTGGGGTGGATCAAGGGCTTGGGACTAGATAGAGTTAGTGACAGTAGGGAAAGCTTAATTTAATAACCAACTCTTCTATGCTACTTTACAGTGATAAAGAGCTTTATGTTAATTATGTTATTCAATACTTCTAACAACCCTGAAATTAGGCAGCACAGTGTTAGCCCCTATTGTAATGTGAAGAAAATTGATGCCTAAGAGATGTTTGATGACTAAATGATGTTTCAAAATTCACAGCTAATAAGTAGCTTAGCCAGGCCTTGATCCTGGGATTTATCCAATCTTCTTTCCCTTGGCCATATTAATTATTTGGCAGCCTGTGGGTCTCAGGGACTACTCAGTCTTAACAAGGTTAAGAGCTATATAGAAAACAACACGCACGCTGATTATAAAAAAAATGTAAATGGAAAAGACAATGGTACCAAATCATCACTTGATGACTTGTGTGTAGACTATAGCACGATTATTACAAAACCCAGATCCTATTTCAGCTTTAAGAGGTTGCTGTACTAGACCAGATGGCTTTAGGGTCCCTTCCATTTTTTTCCTTTTGTGACTCAAAAACTAGTCTTAGGAGCAGAAGCATGATGAGTGCTCATGTGGTCATTGACGAGGTTGCCACCTCATACAGGAGATGGAATTGGGGAAGGCTGAGTCTCAAGTTTCTTTGGGGGTCCCAGTTCTTTGCTGAGGGTCTGGGAAGAAGGTCATACTCACGGCCACAGACAAGGTCACCAGCCAAAGCTGCTAGGAAGAGAACAACAAAGAACTTCATCTTTGCAGAGGAGACGTGGAGAAGCTTCCTAAGCCTGAGAAAGAGGTGTTGATGAGCCACTCACATGCTTGGATCCTTTTAAAGACGCCAGCAGCCAATGGGAGTCAGGCTGGAGAGGTGGATCCTCTCCTCCCTCTGTTCCCTCACCTACCCCCTCCTTTCAAGTGTCACATGCTAAGTCAACAAGGGTAGGGTAGGGGCAGTGTCTGACTTTCTTGGCTACCGATGTTGTCCTCTTCCTTGTCTCTTTGGTGTCATTCTCTCTCTGTTTCAAAGCTCATCTACACCTGACACATGGAGGTTGATTTTGGTAACTAGGCCCAAGCCTATATGTTACAGATAAGGGAAGACTGTCTGCCCACTTGTCACTGTTATAATGGGAGGTCTGCTGGTATAAGAATCTTTCTAAAGGCCAGAAAGATGGCTTTGAGAGTTCAAATTGTTTAGCTTTTGCATCCTAATTGGACTCCCTTTATTTGTTCTGGACTGAGAGAAAGAGTTAGAAGTTCTCCTTGAGAAATCAAGATTAAGTTTAGGGGTCAAGGAATCAGACCTTGACTGCTTCCTCCCCAATCTCATTCAGACTTGAACAGGCCCAAATGTTCTCTTGATCTCTGACTTGTACCAAAGCACCAGGGAGCTTTGTTATTCCTTGGTCATTGTGCAAGCTATGGGTGGGTGGATTGGGGGTTTCTAGCTCCCAAATCTCATGAAATTTTCCAGTCAGACATTTTAGGTCCAGGCATTTCAGTAAAGGCCACCTCAGACAGAAGCCTGGGGAATTATTCATTTGCAACCAATTATCTATTATCAGTTAATAATTACATTTTTAAGGCAATTTGTTTATTATCGACTGATTTCTTTTCAACCATCCTGATAGTGCTGGGGCTGTGGGGAAGATGTAGAAAGGGCCCAAGTAGCCTTCATAAAATCCTTTTGACCACATCTTTGTTCTTCATGGGGGAAAGTGAAGAAGCATGACTTTAGTGGGAAAGGACATTAATTGTTGGGAGTCAGGAGACCTTCTTCTATCTCTGATATTGCCTCTAAATGGATATGTGAGTTTAGTAAATCTCTTCCTCTTCTTGATCTCAATCTCTTCATCTTGAAAAACCAAAGGCTTGGACTGGATTTTCTCTTAACCCTATCTAGTTCTGACATTTATGATTTTATGATTACTTCCTGCAAAGATTTTGCTCAGACCAATGTTAAGTCCCCCCAAGGCTTCATTGCCTTAGGGTAGAGACCTCAGAGGCCTGCTGATAGCCAGGGATCTCACTGACCATTCTCTATAAAGTAGTATCACTGGGTCAAAGGGCATGCACAATTTTGTGCATAGCTTCAAACTGCTTTGCAGACTAGCTAGAGCAATTTGCAGTTTCAACAATAGTCCATTAATGTACACATCTTCCCACAGCCCTTACAACACTTGTTATTGTCCATTTCCCTCCCATCTTTGTCAATCTGATGGGTGTGATGTGGTACATAATATTTGCTTTAATTTGCATTTCTTTAACTGTTAGTGGTGGAATTTTATCAACCTGGAAATGACTCTTAGTCTTATAAATTTGAATCAAATTCTTATATATCTTGTAAATGAAACCTTTATCACAGAATCATGCTGAAAAGATTATTTTCTCATTTAATTGTTTCCCTCCTAGTTTTAGCTGCATTAGTTTTGCTTGTTCAAAAACTTTTAAATTTTGTGTAATAAAATGTTTTCAATTTATCTTCTGTGATCTATTTTATCCCTTCTTTTGTCATGAACTCTTCCCCTATCCATTGATCCAGAAGGAAACTTCTTCCTTGTTCCTCTAATTTGTTTGTGTTGTGATATTTTATGTCTAAGTTTGCACATCATTTCCAGGATATAGTTACCAATTCCCTTTAGAAGTTGACAGGTTCATGAAGCTCAAAGCAGACTAGGTTTACTTCTAGGTCAAGTTAACAGATAGAATTCACATAAGAGACCCTCAAGAATCACATTACCCAAGGGCAACCAAGAGGTCTGCATTGGGAAGAACTTTGGCTCTGGAATCAGAGTTACTAGCTTCAAATTCTGGCTTTAGCTCATATCACCTATGTGACCCTGACTTTCATCATTTATAAAATAAGGTTAGACTTTTTGTTGTTGTTGTTTGGCCATTTCCGACTCTTCATGACTCCATTTGGGGTTTTCTTGGAAAAGATACTGAAGTGGTTTGCCATTTCCTTCTCTAGCTTATTTTACAGATGAGGAAACTGAGGCAAACAGGGTTAGGTGACTTGCCCAGGGTCACAGAGCTAGTAAGTGTCTGAGGCCAAATTTGAACTCATGAAGATGAGTCTTCCTGACTCTAGGGCTGGCACTCTATCTACTGCACCATGCAGCTGCCCTAGGGTTGGACTAGCCATTCTCTAACATCCCTTCAAAGCTCTAAATCAAAGATCATGACTCACACAGTTGTTGCTAGTTGTTCCTCATGTTGTGACACTTCTGTCATCTTGCTTTGTTCAACCCTCACTTCCCATGCTATTCTTCAAAGCCCAGCTCATGCCGGTCATTCACAATGTCAGGGGACTGACTCTCTTCTTCTGGCACATCCCAGAATCCCTCTCTCATTAATGTGCTTCTCAGAACTCGTGGTGCCTTTGTTTCTCTGAAGCCTTTGCTTGTACTGTTGATCTTGTAGTCCCATGCTAGATAATAAGCCAAAATCTGGGAATCTGGGGGCATTACAAGGTTGTTAAGAGTCAATAGCTGGGGTAGACCAAAAAGTGAATGTTCTCTAAGGGCAAAGTCTTCAGAATAAGGAAGGTGAAGATCTTGTACTCAGAAGTGATTAGACCTACCTGGAGTATCATGTTCAATTACTCCCTTAGAGATAAGGAAGGGAACTGATGAGCTGAACTATTGTTACAAAGGAGGATAAGGGGTCTTGAAATCATGTAATATAAGAAATGGTTAATGAAGATGAGGATGTTTATCCCACAGGGAAAATAATACCTATCTCTTCAAATATTTGAAGAGCTTTCATGTGGAAGAGGTATTATTCTTGTTTTCCTTGGCTTGAGAGAGCAGAATTAGGAGGAAAGAGTGAAAGTTACAGATTTAAGCAAAGTCAATCTAAAGAAAATTGTCCTAACAATTAGAACTATGTAAAACTGCAATAGGAAGTTTTAACAGGTAGTGAGCTCCCCATTATTTGAAGTCTTGTAGTAGAGATGGGATGATCACTTGTCAGGGACATCGTAGAATAGATTCTTTCCATGTATAAGTTGAATTGGATGATCTCCAAGACCCATTCTAGCTCCAAGGTTTTACATTCTTTAGTTCTTTATGGTCACAAACAGAGAGGAACAGGAGTTGGGGTGCCTAGCAAGGATAGGAAGATATCTCCCAGGGAGATGCCATCAGGGAAGATGTCACAAAGAAATCTTGTCCCAAAGCAATCAAATGAATCCAACTACCCTCTTCTATTCTACCCTGAACTGTCATCCCCATTTAAAGGCAATTTAAATTAAATTAAATTAATTTTAGGTTCTTTTACTTCTGTAATTTTCAGGACAGGGGATTTATCACAGTGCCCAAGTATGGACCACCCAAGCTCTATAACCCCTATGTCCCAGACTTCAACTCTTGTACTTCCTGTCCCCTCAGTTTATAGCAAGGTGTCTTGGGGGCTGTCATAACTTAGAACAAGACATCAACAGTTTCATTCACCGTAGTCAACTCTTACCTAGAGCTAAAAAGGAAGAGAATTAATCCAAGGCTTCTTTGGAGCATTAGAATTGAAGGGCGGCAGAGCCTGGGTTTTAAATTGCTCTCTGTCTATATAATAGGGAAGAGAGGAATTGTTTCTCTAATAGGAGAAATTGAGGCTATGCCTCAGGAAATGTTCTCCTGCCCATGCTCATCTCCTGAGTGGATAAATGAGGAGTCCTCTTTTTGATGTGGGGTAGGCTCCATGTTTCCCTTTGCTGCAATCACCCTGGAGTAGCAGGGGGAAGCCATCTGTATTAATGTCCACACTACCAGCACTAGCCTCTTTCTCATTTTCTCCTCTTCTTCAGTAATGCCCCTTTTCTAATTCATCTACTCTACCCCTTTGTAGATCAGGTCCAAGTGAAATTGACTGAAAGACTTAGCAGAATTAGAATTCGAAGAGAGATTCTCAAGCAGGTAAGCTGAACCCTGAACTTTATAGATGGGCAAATTAGTCCAAGTACAGGAAAGAGACTTGCCTAAATCAAAAATCTAAGCTAGGAGACAATAGAGCTGAGAACTGAACATAGGTCTCCTGACTCTAGGCAACTATGTGGCACTATAGTAGATAGACATGACTGAAAAATGACTCAACAACATGTTGCTTTCCTGGTTCTGCATCAGTTCCCATAAGTACATGATTCTATTAATTCTTCATATTCATCATTTCTTACAGACCAAGATAATTCCATTGCATTCATATTATACATCTTGATTAACCAGTGCCCAAATGATAGGTGTTCATTTTGCTTCCAGTCCTCTGGTACCACCAAAATTGTTGCTTTGAATAGTTTGGTACGTGCGGAACTTTTCATTTTATTTTTGTTGATTATAGCTAATTTATACTGCTTGTTCCACATTATGTCTTTCCATTACTCAGTCACTTGAGTCCAGTTCCCAGAGAAGCCATAACTACAGTGAGGTAATAAGGGTTTGGTTCAAGGCCACAAAATTTAGAAGGGAGTACTTCTTTCTTGTTGACTGAATATCCTGCTCTCTCTAAGTTTTCTGCTACTATGCTCTTTGCTTCCTCTTGGGGTTTGGGGATTTGGTGTGGGGAAGGGAGGCATTCACTGATTTTGCTACTGGGGAGGGGACCTGCTGGGTTCCTGAAACTGTGGATTGTGTCTTCCTCCCTCAGTGTGACTGCCTCCCACTGGGTGGTCACAGAAAAGCTACTCCTTGATTTAGTGAAGGTAGAATCCTGGACTTTCAGTTACCCAACCCATCATGCTTCCTTCCACCTTTATAGTTCTTGTCCCAGTGTACAGGTTCATGTGATCATTTCCCTTGATTGAAACTTTAGGCTTTGATAAGTCCCTGCTGGTGTCCAAGTCATCCATGGCCCACCTGATGATGAGTGGCATCACACTGGCCTTGTCTAATTCACCTCTTGAGAGATTCTTTGTAACCTAAAGAACAAAACCATCAACTGACATTTGAATAGCACCCTGAGGTTTTTAAAGCATTTTTTCATATGTTGTCTCATTTGATCCTCACCAACTCTGGGATGTTGGTTCTATTAGAATACTAATGTTATGCATGAGGAATTTGAGGCCTACTGAGATTAAGCAAGTTTCCAATGGTTACACATACAGTATCAGATCCAGGATTTGAAGCTAAGTCATTCCTGACTTTAAGTCCAATACTCTCTCCATTGGACTTTGCTTCCTCTTCCTGTTTGGGACTTAGGTCCTCTCCTATAAGTCTGTGATATATTACTCAGTACCATCTCCATCACCATTCAGCTGCTGTTTCTCTGCTACTGTTTTTTTTTTTTTCCTTGTGTCTCTCACATAGGTCTTTCTTAGAGCTGGGTTTCTAATCCCAGAATCCAAATCTAATCATCTTTCTTTCTTGTTCTCCTGACTCCTATTTTTCTTTTGGAGTATCCTTTAACTTTCTTGTCTTTGGATCTAAGAGTATCTAGTCCTCTTGGAACAGAGGTGATAAATGTTTAACAAGTAGCTTTCTAGGAAAAAAAAATTGTGTCCAAGTGCACTTTAAAGTTTAATATATATGATCAACATTTTCTCTATCATTTTCTTAAGTCTAGAAATCAAGAAAACAATAAACCATGATTTATAATGTTTGCCAACTACTAGGTATAAATGATGACATTGGAAATTCAGTGATTGGCTCTCAAAAAACTGTCCCAGTTGGCTCCAGCATACTTGCTGTCTCGGCCCCTGTTCAACAACCTCCCTAACTCCTCATTCAACAAACTTCAGTGTTTCCTTATGAGATAACATATGTACAGCTCTTTTCAACCTTAAAGCACCATATAAATGCTCTAATGAAGTTATTTGTTATTATTATTTCCAGGCTCAAATATAAAAATCTTCTGTCTTTTAAAGCCCTTTATAACCTGGTCCCTTCCCACCTTTTCAATCTTCTTATACCTCACTCCTCTCCATGACCTCAGTGATCCAATGATCCTTGACCTTCTTGCTCTTCCTTGCACAAGATGCTCCATCTCCAGACTTCAGGCACTTTCTTTGGCTGTCCTCTATGCTTGGAATGCTCTCCCTTCTCAAAACCTTTGTCTCTTGACTTCCCTGTCTTCCTTCATCCCATGTTCTAGAAGAAGATGTTTCTAATCCTACTTAATATTAATGGCTTCCTAATGTTGATCATCATCAATTTATTCTTTTTGGGGAATCTCTTTCAAGAGGTGATTGGTGGATTCTTTCAATTTCTATTTTGTCCTCCAGTTCTAGGATATCAGAGCAGTTAAAATATGATGTCTAAGCTCTTTTTTTGTTGTTGCTTTTCACTGCTTGCAGATAGTTCAATAATTCTTATATTGTCTCTCTGGAAAAATATTTATTTTTGTTTTTCCAATGAGATATTTCACATTTCATTCTATTTTTTTTTATTCTTTCAACTTTGTTTTATTGTTTCTTTTTTATTTGTATTTTTTTTACTTTAAACTTAAATACAAATAAGAAAAAAGAAACAAATACTAAAACAACACAAAATAAGAAAAGAAAAAAAAAGCATCATCATGTCATGCCATGCCAAGCACAGCAGAACACAAGAAAGGATTCAAAATATTCAGCAATAAATTTATATTTCAAGAAAGCCTATATAACAAGTACTATGCATTGTGTTGAGAGCCGTCCATCTTTTCTTTGCTTCTTTGTAGTGCTGTGCACTTTTTACTTTGTTCTTTTTCCCCCTTCCTCACTACACCCTCAGAAGGCACAATTAGGTGCATATATATATATATATATATATATATATATATATATTATATATATGTATATGTATGTATGTATATGTATATGTATGTATATGTATATGTATGTATGTATGTATATGTATATATGCATATGTATATATGTGTATATGTATATATGTACATATATGTGTATATATATGTATATGTATATACACACACACATATATACACACACAAATATATATACACATACATATATATGAACACACATACACTCATACATATAAATGTATACTTATATATACATATACTTAGATATCTGTATATATACATGTACTTATGTATATACATATACTTAGATATAAGTAATCATATATATATATACTTACATATACATATACTTAGATATCAATAATCATAGTCATATATGTGTATATATGCATACATACATTCATATGCATCTATGTAAGACCATACTATAGTCATTTATCCTCTGTTTCTTTGAGGGTGGACAACCTTTTTCCTTCATATATCCAAGTTTTTCTGTATTTTTCAAATTGTCATTTTTCAACTTGTCATTTCCTACATCATAGCAATATTCCCATCTTATACTATTTAATTGTTTTAAATAGTCCAAAACAATGCTTATAAATATGTCTGACATATAGTTTAGTTTCCCTGTTTTTCTCTTTGATTAAATCTATTTTAGCCTTAACTTTGTCTGAGATCATGATTACCATCCCTACTCCTTTTACCCTAACAAATTCTACTACTGATCTTTATTTTATGTGTGTGCATGTCTCTTATTTCCCATGCCTCCTGAATCCTCTACTTTACTTCTACCCACTACCTTGCCCTCCTATTACTTAACCTAGCCTCCTCCAAGAATCTCTCCCTTATCCTTCCATTCCCATTAATCTAAACACCCTTCTATATTCCCCTTTAACCTATTCCCTCACCCTCCTTTCTAAAAATCTCTCCCCATTTATTCTTCCTCCTCCCTATCTCCTAAGCATTTTTTTTTCTTGAATTTAGAAGACTTTTATACATGCATACATACATACATATATATGTTCCTAAATGGTCTTACTTTTAAAAATCATATCATATTCAGGTCTACCCCAGCCTTTTTTGTAAAGTACTTAATTACTAATAACAATCTTAGACATGCATTTTACATACATAAACATAAATATTCTGTCCTTATTGAGTCCTTTATGATTTGACTTTGCTATGTACTTCATATTTCTCTTAGCTCTTGTATGTCAAATCTCCTGTTAAGTTCAGGGTTTTTTTAGATATCCTGAAAGTCTGACTATTCATTAAATGTCCATTCTTTCTTTCATTCAGAATTATGATTAGTTTGCTGGGTATTATATTTTTGACTGGAACCTCAGTTCTTTTTCTCTTTGATATACAGTGTTCCAAGACCTGTAGTCTTTTAGTGTGACTATTGCTGGGTCTTGTAAGATTTTAATTCTGGCACCACTATATTTAAATTGTTTTTTTTACCTTTGTTTCTCATAATATTTTATACTTGAGCTAGGGGTTTTGGAATTTGACTAAGATATTCCTGTGGGTTTTCCTTTAGGATCCCTTTCAGGTAGTGCTCAATGGATTTTTTTCTGTTTTTACTTTCCTCTCTTTTTCTAATGCTCCAGGACAATTTTCTTTCATTATTTCTTTAATTATTGTATCAAGATTCTTTTTTATCATAGTTTTCACATAATCTGATAATTCTTATTTTTTTCTGTTCTTGATCAGTTGTTTTTCTTATGAGATGTTTCACATTCTCTTCTGTTTTTTTTTCACTCTTTATGTTTTGTTTTATTGTTTCTTGCTCTATTAACTTCATTATTTTCTCCTTGCCCAGTTATGATTTTCAAGGAGTCATTTTCTTACTTAAGATTCAGGATCTCCTTTTCTAATTGGTTGACTTTCTTTTCATAATCCTGTTTTTCTAGGATTGTTCTTATTTTTTTAAAAAATGTTTTTCCTCAATATCTTTCATTTGATTTTTAAAGTTTTTTAAAAGTTCTATGAATTCTTTTTGGGCAGGTTGTCATTTGATGTTAATCTTTGGAGTAGAAAAGGGTTTCATGGCTTCATTATCCTCCTCTGAAGATGAACCTAGTTTCTATCCCCATAGTAACTTTCTGTAATTGGGTTCTTTCTCCTGTATTTGCTCTTTTTTATTTTTATTTTTTAAATTTGTAGCAGCTTATTATTGTCATCACCTCTAGTCCTGTGGTATAGGGGATAGTGTCTCTGGCCTTAGATCCTCCTCCAGTTGTCCCCTCCAGCCTGGAACTGAAACCAAGAACTCTGACTTCCTGTGAGTGCCCATAGCCAGCAGCATTCCCACCTTACTGCTTCCGTATGCACTCATATGTGCTAGTCCTTTCTCACCCAGGACCATGTGGCAGCACAGCTGGGTCTGGTATCCCTTATCAGCAGAATCTTCAATATTCTCAATCTTCCCCCACTCAGATACCAAACTCCCCACACTGTCTGGGAGGTGAAAATTCCTGTGACTGGGGCTCAGGCTATCTCCCAACCCAGTTAGCTCCAGAGCTCACCATTTACAGTTTCAATGGAACTAGCCTGGAGGTGTTTACTCTTCACAGGCACCAAACCTTGGTCCTGGGATTTTTCTTTGAATCTTCTCTGAATGTTCCAGGGAGACCACTGTTCTGACCCAAATTTTGTTTATTTTTACATCTCTATGCACCTGAGGTGCTATTTTGTTTTGTTGTGGGAGAAATCTGAAGATGTATTCCTCTATCTTCTCAGAATCCTTTACAACGTAGCATCTATGGTCAGGTTCTTTTTTGTTGTTGTTGTTTGTTTGTTTGTTTGCTCATTTTCCCAGCCTGTTTCTTGACTTACAACTTTATGTTAAAGTTAGGCTTTGTCCATGAAGGGGAGGGTACCATGTCCCAAGCTTCAGGCCCTCTTGCTGCTTTCAGAGCTGAGCAAGTGCCCCATCCATCCTTTAACCTTTCTTTTTCTTTCAATATAACCTAGCAAAATACATTTTTTTTTGTTACCTCTAGTTTTACTTGCCAGCTTTGGCTTTTTCTGGGCCAGCGTAGCTGATGCTATTTTAATAAGGCCATGGCATGTGCTTATGCTCATCAACTGTTATCTGGATTTTTTTCCATCTTCTCTGTATTATTTCTATTGAAAATCTAAGTTGGCTGGCAAGGCCCCTGGGGATCCACATCAGTCTCTTCAGGCAAATTTGATTTTTCTCCCTCAATGGAATAATTTCCCTTTGTGTCTTAAGAAATTCATTCTTAAGCAACTCCCATCCCTTAGGGGTAAACTTCCCCTGTAGCATTTTAGTCTGTAGGTACATATCAGACTATGGCCAAATTTCATTTTTTTTTTTTTGCCTAGGAGAGAATCTTAATTCCCCATGCTCCCCTGCCCCCCGGGTTTCCCATTATTTCCACTGAAGCAAAATTTTCCTGCTTATAGGCAAGAATCTAAATCCAGAATACGTTTTCCCCTTTTTGTTTTCTTCAACTTTTGAAGGATAAAATTATTATAAAGATAGTGAAGAAGAGGGGAGAGAGAGAGAGAGAGAGAGAGAGAGAGAGAGAGAGAGAGAGCGCGCACAGGAGATCTCTAGAAACATCTCACTGTAACTATATAATACACTTAGCCCAGGTCTTTTATCTGTTTCTCAAACTCTTCTTCTATCTTTTATAGGTGGTCTATAGTATACTTTCCATTGATGACTCATTTCTTATTTCCTTTAGGAAAAATTTAGTCTCTCTAACAACCTAGAATGTAGAAAAAGTTTTCTTCAAATCTCTTCTTCTCCTTCAGGAAGAAGACATGACCACAGATACTTTGATAACTTCGTTGTGGTAGAATTAAAAAAAAAAGAAGAAATCATACATAATGAAACCACTGATCATGTTCCTTTATTCTCCACACAGCTTTTCAGCATTGAAACAAAGCAAAATGAAACACCTATTCACTGGCATTTGGATATCATTACTAAGTATCAAGTTAGAACTTTTATTACAGGTATAATTCAGGTTATTTATCATTCCCTGATAACCTCACAGTCTCATTCAATTTCTTTTTCTTAGTGTCAACAACTTTATAGTATCACATACCTCCCCTTTCAGCCTTATACCTATATGTTTTGTCAAGTTGCCTTACCCACTATCCAGTCTATCAATTTGCTTTACCCTCTAATTGTTCTATTTACCTTTTCTTAGTTATCTTGCCAACTACCTTCTCTTTTTCCTTCTTCAGGCTCTATTGTTAAATCATTAATTTTCCTTTATCCTGTACTTCTTTCAACCTGCAAGTAAAATTTGAACCATTATCTAGGTCTGGAGATTATTCTCTTTCAATTTTTTTTTGTCATTTTCATAGAAGATTGTGCTGCTATCTGTTAGAAATTTGTAGGTTGTGACCTCCCACCTATTCTCCCCTCACTTCCTACCTGCACCAGTGCCCTGTAGCTTATTGTTCAGAAATTTGTAGAAAAACATAAATGAGTTTCAAATAAAAATGGTATTGGAACAGTGAGAATCAGAAATTGTGTACAGTAATCTATATTAAGTGGCTTGGTTTGTCAAGAAGGAGAGTGGTGAAAGAGGGAAGAAAATAATTTGGAACTCAAAATAAAAAAGAATGTTGAAATCGTTTTTACATGTAATTGAAAAAATGTATATTTTTAATTTCATACCAGAAGCATTGAAAATGCAGTTTGCTGCATTTTTTAAAATTTTTTTGGTTAGGAAATGGGGTTAAATGACTTGCCTAGGGTCACACCGCTACTAAGTGTTATGTGTCTGAGGCCAGATTTGAACTCAGGTCCTTCTGAGTCCAGGGTCGGTGCTGTATCCACTGTGTCACCTAGCTGGCCCAGTTTGCTGTATCTTTACAGATGTTAGAACAACACCAAACAAATCAGGTGATCTGGAACTTTATAAATAGTGTAATTGCCAATGAATTTTATCCTCTACCGTAAGGAATGGTAATTATCATAAAACAAAATCCAAAACTTGTTAACAAATCTTGTGAAAATGCTTAGCTAATCAAGACGGCTTGAGCCTCCCTCTAGAAATTGCTAAAATCGCATATAGTATGTCCCTGAATAACTTGATTAATTTGTTGATTGATAAGTGAGAATACATAGGAAAGAGCCAAACAAAGAGTTAAGGAATGAGTATGCAGCCTAAAATAAACTAGCATGAAAACGCTCAACTCAGCATAATTTTGTTCAGAATTAATGGTATGTGAAAGCTTAGCAATTTAACTTTTGAAAATAACACTGTGGGGTTTTTTTTGGGGAAAAAAATCTTTAACTACTCAGAAATGACTTTATTACTTATGACTCCTTGTTTGCACATTTTTTTTTCTAGTGACTTTATTCCTGTCAGTCTAGTTCTGAATTCGTCATGTCATATTTGGTAAAAAATGTGTTCTGAGACAATGTAGTTCAAAAACAGCATTGTTAGGGGCAGCTAGGTGGTTCGGTGGATAGAGTACTGGCCCTGAAGTCAGGAGGACCTGAGTTCAAATCCAGTCTCGGACCAAACACTTGACACTTACTTAACACTTAAGTGACCCTGGGCAAGTCACTTAACCCCTATGCCTCACCAAAAAGCAAAACAAAAAAAAATAGCACTGTTAATAAGTAAAAAGCCTTGTGTCAATAATACAATAACCACTCATATCAGTCCATCACCACAGTTTTAATCAGAATACATTTATACATCTGAATAAATGTGTGAGTACTGGGATTGATTAGCTGGATGGTGTCAGATGCCAAGAAATACCATTTTAATTTTGAAAAAAAAAACATGTCTAGAGCTATTTTTTTTTAACAGGTAATTCTTCAAGTTCATTGAAGAATACACACCAGGATTCATTTTCAAAAATTTTTTAAGTACTCAATTTCAACATATTTTACCAAAAATCTCCTCAAATTTAACCTACAATCTGCTTCTAATGAAGTAGATGCAATCTTCTTTGAATCATTTCTAATCCATATCATTTTAATTTTCCATCAAAACTTCTTTTCTGTATTCTACTTCTTTTCTCACAAATTTGTACTTCTGGAATACTACCTATAATGCATAGTTTTTCATAATTACCTGAAGGATGACACATGTTCAGTGATCTTAGGAAGCAATTCTTTATCTCAAAGAGGAATATCGTGGGAATAAACTTGGAAGAAGCTGCCACTATCTTAGAATGGGGGAGGGTAGTGACGGTGGAGGGAAATATGTCAAAACATACTCAGCTTACTACAAAAGTTGCAAAGGGAGAGAAAAACTGTTGAACTTTTAGCAACCAAAATGTGAAGTTGTAAGTCACTATAACTCAAAGGGAACTATTAATTCAATATGAAAACAAAGAGGATTTCACTAGTTGCACTTCTTTCAAATCTTTCTTTCATTTAATGAAAGAAGTTTCCCAACATGAGAGCTACCCTTGTAGTTTCAGTGTGCAGTAAGTAAAAAATGCAGGAATTTGGTCCATCCATTGGCTGAAAACCTGTGGTGGCCCTTTATATATCAGTTGTACCTAGAAATGTGAAGGAAATCATAATACCTCTAATTCTGAGGTAGTTACAGCTGTCACGTGGACCAAGAAAAAGTCTAGCTAAAACAATAGTAAAACCATAACAGGTTAGCATCATACACACACACACACACACACACAACAGGGAGGAGAGAATACCTTTAATGAAAGTGTGATCTCCTGATCAAACATAACCAACATGTCAAAAAGGATGGGGACTGAATTTGGTGGTTAAAAAGCCATGGATGGTTTTCTGGTAAAGATTGTGATATGAAAATTTACAGCAGAGTTAACTCCTCTAAGGAACTTGCCAGCAAAGACTTAAAAGAATATCAAATTAAATAATGATGAATAAAATCAAAAGGAAACACTAGTAAGCACTTCCATTAATTCCAGGACTACACAAGAAGACAGCCAGAAAATTGCAGACACTGTGCTTGTGGATATTCAAGCAGGGGCCTTAAACCAGCATGATCTTTGCTATTGGAACCTGAAGATATGGGATCTTGTTTCTGGCTTGTTAGAATTCCAAGAGGGCAGGTTGTTTTAGGTCATTATGCAAGGAGATGTAGAAGGCTTAGACCGTATGTATGCATACATGCATTGTCAGAGCCTTTCAAGAGTCCAGAGGCCAGCTCAATCTTCAATATTATGTTAGAACAAATTTAGGAGAAAAAAAACAAAAGCAAAAAAACCCAAAACAAATAGACAAACTATTCCTGGTAGGTAGGGGCATGACAAGGCAGCTTATGGGTAACCTGTGCCTAAGGACTGTCCAGAAGGCCTGAAACCAGTGTGATTTCTGATATAGAGTGGGTGTATCAGGCTGTTAAAGAGGTGGAGATAGGCAAAAATGCCTCAGAGAAAATCAGTGAGGTTTTCTAATATCCAGTCTGGACCAGTTGACTGGACTTCTCTTGAGAGCAAAAAGATAGAAAGAATTATGTGGCTGAGGCCAGTGCTCATATTGGACTAGTAGAACATGGAGGCAAAATTCAGAGATATGTCCAGTGGATAGGACCCTCTCCAGGCCCAGCACATTGTCCTAGGCCAGGACTGTGTAAGAAGGTGGGGGTAGGATGGGGTGGGTGATGTGCCAGGATACAGTCATTGAATGCAGAACTGTGTCAGGCAACAGATGTGGATCAACAGGGCATGCAGACTGCAGAGAGGAACACAACCAAAAAAAGTCATCCCATCCCATGTAAGAGTGCGTATGTGTGTGGGGGCAGAGCTGGACCTTAGTGCAAAGTTCTAATCTAAGAGCTAGTGCTACAGTGAGGACTACGCAAGAAAAAAAGTTTAATTACAGTGGTGAAAGACTATGGGTTAAGAGAACCCTGAGATAAACCTAGAAGATGAGACTAACTCCATAATAGGTGCATATGAAACTTTAGAAAAAAGTAATGCTTTGGGTTCTGGGTTAATTGAAAAATAAGATACTAGGTTTATTTCCCTCTGTATGATGTAGGCACCATCTGCCCCAATCATTGTCTCTTTTTATAAAAAAACAAAATGGTATTGTATGGTTTTGACAATTACTACTTTGTAGTAGAGTTTGATATCTGGTCCTGGTAGGGCCCCACCCTCCACTTTCTCACTTTTTCTCATTGTTTCCCTTGAGATTCTCAATTTTTTGTTCTTCCATTATTTTGTTTTGAGTATATAATATAATCCCTTGGTATTTTGATAAGCATGGAACTGAATAAGTTAATTAATTCAGGTAGTATCATTTTAATTATAAAAGTTTGGTCTATTCATGAACATGTAATATTCCTTCAATTATTTGGGTGTCTTTATTTTGATGAAACATGTTCCTGTGTGTGTCTTGGTAGATACACTCAAATATTTTATATATTTATTTTAAATTGAATTTCTCTTTATATCTCTTTCAGTGTTTTTTTGGGGGGAGTAAATATGCAGCAATGCTGATGATTTATTTGGATTTATTTGTAAATTCTGCAACTTTGCTGAAATTGTTTTCAATTAATTTTCAGTTGACTCGGGTTCTCTATGAAAAACATATAAACTGTAATAATCAGTAGTTTTGTTTCCTCTTCACCTGTGCTTCTTTCTTCAATTGCTTTACAACCCTCTTCTCCCCCATTTTTCTAGTCTTCTTATAACTTATGATGTTCTGTTGATTATCTCCAATTTATCCTTGTCTACATAGTTGTTTGTGTATTGTTTCCCCCATTGGATTATGGGCTCCAAGAGAGCAGGGATGGTCTTTTATTACTTTCTTGGTGTTCCCAACACTTATCACAGTGCCTGATGCATAATAGGTGCTTAATAAATCTTTATTAACTGACTGATATTTCTGACCAGAAGCATTTCCATGTGGAGATGATACCTAAATGAGTGCAGTATCCTTGCAAAATATTCTTTCCATGCAATTGTTAAGTGATTGATCTTTTTTTTTCTAAAGGTAGGTAATCTACCACTGTCTCATTTTGTATCAATTCAAAATACGAATCACCAGACTAGCCAGTCATGTTTGGCCCAAAACACATGGAGTCAGTTGGGAAGATTGGGTAAGAATGACTTTGCCTTGTGGTTGAAGTGGGGGTGGGTATTTTGGAGAAAGGGGAGCCAAAGAAAGGGCTGCTTGGATATTGCAGTCAGTCACCTTGGGGCTGCTGCACTTCTGACTACAATACAGAGAATCTTCTCAATGGGATGCAGAGAAGGTCCCCACTAATCTGAAAGGGATAGCCCAGTGGGTACATAAGGATATTGACAGAGGACAAATATATTACCGGGGCACCGTTCTCTGGATGTTATTAATGATCCTAAAAAAACTGGCTCTCCAGCATTTGGAAAACAAAACAAAATAAAACTGGTCATGTACGTTCAGGAACTAGGGATAAAACTCTTGGTTTCCAAGGGCCATGCCCTGAAGACAGAGGGTTAACTCAACGACTCAGGAATGGCACATGTGAAATGGACAATACTAGTGGGGATGGAGAGCAGGGGGTCACAGCCCATGACGGAAAATGAGGTCTTTGACCCAGAGGTTTCACTGGAAATCCTAGTTGAATCCCACTAACTAAAGCTAGTGGAATTGAAACAAAATGAGAGTGGTAGATTACCTACTATTTGTGTTGAATCCCACTAAAATGATGTCTCTAAAAGAAAAGAATAGGAGTGGAATTGAGGATAAAGAGTGGGAATCCATCTTGGTACTACAAGAACCTCAGATTTATCCTGTTGCTTCTGGGGCAGTGGATTCCTCCTCAAAGGAGGTCAGAGTATAGGGCTTTTTTTTTGTTTCTGTTTTTGTTTCTGTTTTTGTTTGTTTATTTATTTATTTGCTTATTTACTTACTTAATCACTCATTCACCTGTTTATGTATGTATCTATCTGTTTGTTTATTTATTTGTTTGTTTGTTTATTGTTACCATCAAGTAACTTGGGAGGTGGCAGAAGTTTAAAGTTATTGGAACAATGGTTGCTAAGAACAATGCAGAGTCCTTGAATGTTTTAGAATTCCACTGGCTTAGTGATCTCACAGAAGGTTGACTTTTGTAAAGTGAATTAAACAGAGTCCGTGAATGGGGATTATCTTTTGTCCATTTTTAGGTAGCTAAAATAGGATGGACATACTTGGCCCCCAAGAGGTGTGTACCCCTCAATCAATTTTCCAATGAGGTGTCACCAAATGAGGGAGTAAAATTTCTAAAACAGAGGGGTTCTGTGGGCTAGAGCTATGCTTGTTCCTCTCCATGATCTATGATCGGCCTATGTCAGGTTCATCTTGCTTCTAGGCAGAGTCCCACCTGTGTGATATCAGGCTTTAGTTATTGGTCTTCTATGCCATATTGCCATAGAAGACTAGGTAGATCCATCAGTGGAATTTGAGTAGGAGATCAGGACTACTCTAAATGGCAATCTGGCCAAATACTACTGTCTACATAGAAAAGGGGTCTGGGGATGGTGGGATGGTGTGTAGTGCTCTCCTGGAAAGTGGAGGAGGTTGCCAAATATATAAGGTAGATACCAACACTATTTATCATGGTTCTATCATGCCACAGCACACTCAGTGGATACACAAAGTTGTCTCCAGTTCCAGCCCTGATACCCAACAGGCTCTTCTAGACCAATGGTTCTGGCTTCTGAAGAAATCAATTTCACCTAGTTCTCTCATGGACCTATTCACTACTAGAAAGGCATGCATAATGGATGCTGGTGGCCATTCAGTATGTACCTTTAGGGATGAGGGTCCTGAGAAGTCCTCCCCAGTGGGATGAGACATGTGGCTTACAAGTAAGAGGGCCATGAGAGGTGGTGTAGATAAGATAGAAGGGAAGGTGAGGTCATCTTGTCTAGCTACTTTGCCAGCCTTCTCTAGTCCACAACTACACAATCACCACAAATCAACAGAGAAAGAAACATCCGTATTTGCTCAAGTCATTTAGATAAAGAAATTGTCCTTTAGGCAGCTCACTGAACTACTTTAAAGGATTAAATTACAGCTTAAAGGGATTAAAGAGGACACTCTTCAAGGAGCAGGAAGACTGCCAAGAGTCCAAGGACACCAGCAAGAGATCTATTCAGTGTCCTGGCCCTGATTCAAAAATTGGGGAGGGGGATGTTTAGGGGATTGACAGACCGGAATCTCCTTCTTTGAAGAGTTCCCTTCATCCCTTGAGATCATGTTATTTATAATAAGAAGCTATTTTAGAGATCAAGTCATCCAACACTTGCATTTTACAGAATAAGAAACTGAGGCCTGGAAACATAAAATTATTTGCCAGCTCATGCAGGTAATAAGTAGTAGTGTTAGAGTTCAAACCCAGGATTTTCTAAAGATGAAGAATTCAAAAAATATGGAAAGACTTGATTGACACATAAAGATTTTCACAACCTGGATCTTCCTATCTATCCAATTTTTTTTTACCACATTACTCCATTCCACACATTCTGTGGTCAAACTACATTGATCTATTTGCCATTCTTACTTATTTGCCATAATATTCCATCTCCTGTCTCTGCATTTTTGTACTGACTAACCCCATGACCAAATGCTCTCACTGCTAAAATCCTTGGATTTCTTTCAGACACAGCTCAATAGCCACAGAAGACCCTTGCCAATCCCATCCCCTCCCAGCTGCTAGTATCTTCCCCCGTAAAGTGATGTCAATCTACTATGTATCTACCTTGTATGTTCTGTGTCTTTCCATTAAAAGGTGAACTCCCTGAGGGCAGAAACTTTTTTTTTTGCTTTTTCTTCGTATCTATTTTGCTTAGCATGGTATTTGACATATACAAAGCCTTTAATATGAATAATTGAGAAAAGTATTTATTAAGTATTTATTATGTGCATAGCTCCATGCTAAGCACTGGAGACACAAATAGAAAAGTCAGACAATCCCACTTTCAAGCAGCTTATTTTATAATGAGAAAGACAACACATATGGAGGTTTTAGCTGCAATTCAAATGGAATTAGAAGATAAAGTAAAGATGGAAAGAATTCACCAATCATCTTCTGAAAGAAACCCCAAAAGGAAAAAAGTCCCAAGAATAACTCATGGTCAAAATCCGGAGCTCCCTCTTCAAAGAACAAGCTTCCAGAAATAAATACCTTAAGTATCAAGGAATCAGAGTTAATATCTCCCCAAACCTGGCAGCTTTGAATATAAATGAGAAGAGATCTTAGAATACCACTGTCTTGTATTAAGCCAGACTTTAAAGAGATTTGCAAAACTATACAAAACACTTTTCTTACTGTTTTTTGAGAAAACAGTTATTTTTCATAAAAATGTTATTTAAGTTAATATACAGTGGATTTCTATTGTTATTTTAAATGAATTAATAAATATTTTTAAATGATCTGTTTTAACTTCTAATATGGCAAATATCAATAGATTAAAATGACATAAACAAAAGCTCTTTAGAAGTCTTCAGTGATTTTTAAGAGTGTAAAGGGGTTCCAAGGCCAAAGCGTCTGAGAACTGTTATTCTAACTGTCTGCTCAGCACCACTTTCCCCCTGTCTGATGTTCTTTGAAAGTTCCATCAAACAGCACGATCATCGGATCCTCATTCTCCATTGCCGCTCCTAAGCCAAAAGCTTTGCTTTTGCCATACCTGTCCAGCAGATGGCATCAGTCATCGCTCCTATTGCCATTTCTTTCAGGGCCTCCTGCCATGGCAGTACTATGTAGTTTTAAGTGAAGACCAGTCTTAACAGTGATGAGGGATCTTGGAAACTCCTAATGTTGGTTAGAGGCATTTGGTCTCCTTGTGTTTAGTTCTAGGGCAGTGCCAACTAAGGGCCCTACTCTGGATATCCCCTTTGTTTTATAATTTCCTGACCTCTAGCTTCATGGAAGAAGACCAGTGATCTGGAATACTCCACCCTTGCAGTTTCAAAACAGATCATCATCTCTCCAGTACCAAGCTGGTATCAGCATCTGGGATGGGTCTTGAGGTTTGATAGACTGATTTAATTCATGGTTCTATTCCCAGTTGTCCCTTCACATGCCTCAAATCCCTTGCAAATCAAAAAGGTAAGGTTGTTCCCTTTAACTAGCCTTCTAGTTCAGAGATGTGGAATTGTTGGGAATGAGTGGAGGGAGTGCAGGGGCAAATATTCTTCTGTCACAACATTGCATTGGGGAAAGAAAAGTTTCAGTCTTGGCTGCATGCTATCCCAATTTAAAAAAAAATCAAAGCCCCTGCAAATAATACTAGATGTATGTCATAGTAGTATAATAATAATGACATTTATATAGTGCTTTAAGGTTTGCAAAGTGCTTTGCAAATATCTCCTTTTATCCTCATTAAAAACCCTGGGAGGCAAGTGTTATGATTATCCCCATTTTATAGAAATAGGCAAACAGGGGTTAAATGACTTGTCCACAGTCACATAGCTATTAAGTGTCTGAGGATGGATTTGAGCTCTGGTCCAGTGCTCCATTCATTTTACCACCTCATTACCTCTTAATATGTGATATTTAAACTTGACACTTACTAGCTGTGTGACCTTGGGCAAGTCACTTAACCCCAACTGCCTTAAAAAATATGTGATATTTAAATAAGTTAAATAGTGACTCATGATAAACATATAATCTGTGACCCAGAATTTCAGATGTGGGTTTAGATAAGCTGGATTCATTAATGAGATTCTTACCTAGTGCCTCCATTTGGCTAGTTCCTCTGTTCAGGGTTCACTTTGGGAATATTCAGATTTGGATGATTTCTAAGCCTTCACAAGAGAAAGGAGAGAATTCTCAAATCTCACACAAGCAGGTTAACAAGACCTGGATCATATGACAGAAATTCTTTAACTTAAGAAAGAACACAATGGGTATTCATGGTTAGTACATACATGGTCAGTGATATATGTATTCTACTATGCATAGCTGTTCTTCCCAGAATTGTTTGCTGCCTTGCTCCAGTGTAAACTAGGTACTCTGGTAATGATAGCCTCATTAATCATTCCCTTCTTTAACATCTTCTGTCAATTTAGCCACCCATAAGGTAGTCACCAGACATTTCTGCTCTGACTTGATATCACTTCTAGGTCACTTAGAGCTATTCCAAGTTGGAATGAGTTGCTGTTCAAGATTCTAGGTTCCTCAAGCAAAGTTTGGTTGACTACCTACTGGAGCGTGTTCTTGTTCAGATTTACATTGGGCTAAGGTCCTTCCCAACTCTGACACTGTAATTCTGAAGGCTTTATCCTTCTATAATCTCTGGGGATGGCACAGTCCTCAAGAACTCTGATTGGAGGCCAAGACTTCTAGAACCATAAAGCAATGAGTTTGATCCTGGCTACTCCTAGGAGAGTAGGTGTCATAGGTAGTTTATTTTCTCTGAACACATGAGGTGTTGTGCATTCCAGACAGGAAGCATCTCAGCAAAGCAGCAGCAAGCCCCACCTCAGGAAAACAGTGGGAGATCCTGAGCCCCAGTGTAGTGAAGCAGGCAAACACCAACACCAGGACCCCCACATGCCTTAGCATAGCCCAGGGAACTGGCAGACTCCAGCTCTGAGAACCACCATGTGCTTTGATGAGGCCCTGGGCAAATAGATATCCTCCAACATAATGAGAAAGTAGGCCAGACCTCCATGTGCTTCAGTGTAGCCCTGGAGAAATGCAGAAATGCCCCCACTTGCCTCAGCAGATGCCAGAAATCAGCACTAGGACCTTGGCTCAGCACCAGGTAAGCTGCCAGACCTCTATGGCCTCCATCAGCACCAGCCACCCCCCGCACCTCATCCCCGTACCACAGCACCACCCACAAAGATCCCCTGGGAACCTTAGGGCAACACTGGGTAAATAGTCAGGGCCTGTAGCCACTGGCACAAGATGATAAGACAGTGCCCTTCCACCCTGTGTACAGAGCTCAAATATAAAAGAAAGGGAAAAGACAAAAAAAAAAAGATGAGCCAAAAACAAAAACAAAAAAAAGAATCTGACTAGAAAGTTATTATGGTGACAGAGAAGACCAAGACACAAACTCACAAGAAGACAACAATGCCAAAATACCTGTGTGCAAAACCCAAAAGAAAAATGGGAAACAGTCTCAAGCCCGGAAAGAATTCATGGAAGAACTCAAAATGGAGCTTTAAAAGTCACATAAGAGAGGTAGAAGAAAAAATGGGAAAGAAAATGAAAGTGATACAAGAGAACTGTGAAAAAAAAAAGAGTCAACAGCTTGGAAAACTGCTTAAAAAGTAGAATTGGCAAAATGAAGAAGAAGATACAAAAATCCACTAAAGAAAACAACTCCTTAAAGAGTATAATTGGCCAAATGGAAAAAAAAAAGTACGGAAGATAATTGAGGAAAATAATACCTTAAAAGTTAGAATTGGGCAAGTGGAAGGTAATGATTCTGTAAGACATTAAGAATCAATCAAACAAATTCAAAAGAATGAAAAAATGGAAGAAAATGTAAAATACCTTTTGAGAAAAACAACTGACCTAGAAAATAGAGCTAGGAAAGACACTATCAGAATCATTAGACTACCTAAAAGCCATTATCAAAAGGAGACTCTGGATAACATCCTTCAAGAAATTATCAAGAAAAACTGCCCTGATGTCCTGGAACCAGAGGGCAAAATAGGCATTGAAAGAATCCACCAATCACCTCAGGAAAGAGATCCCAAAATAAAAACTCCAAGGAACATTATAATTTTAGAACTATCAGGTAAAAAAAAATAGTGCAAGTGGCCAGAAAGAAAAAATTAAAATATCAGGTAGTCACAATCAGGATTACATAGGACTTGGCAGCTGCAACATTAAAGGACTGGAGGTCATGGAACATAATGTTCTGGAAAGCAAAGGAGTTGGGACTAAGAAGCCCTTACCTGACAAAATTAACCATAATACATCAAGGGAAAAAAATGGTCATCCAATTAAATGGAAGGACTTCAAACTTTCCTAAGGATACAACCATAAATGAACCAAAAATTTGACCTCCAATATCAAGACCCAAAAAAACCATGAACAGGTAAAAAGGGAAAAGAAAACATAAGGGATTCAATAGAGCTAAACTAATTATATCCCTAGATGGGAAGATGATACTTGTAATTCTTAAAAATTGAATCACTAGTAATGTACTAATATAGTACAGCTAGAAGGAATATACATAGACAGAGGGTACAGGTATAAGGTGAATTTGCATTTGAGAGAAAGACATAAAAAAACAGAGGAGTACAATGAATACGAAAGGTAGAATAGAGTAAATTATCTCACATGAAGAGGCATGAAAGACCTATTACAATGGAGGGAAAGATGAGAGGGTGGATGACAAGCATCATTTGAACCTTACACTCATCAGTATTGGCTCAAAGAGGGAATCATATACACAATCAGTTGAATATAGAAATCTCTCTTATCCAACAGGGAAGTAGGAGGGGAGGAGATTAAGTAAAGGGGTGGGGATGGGGACTGACAGAGGGGAAGGCAGATCAGAGGAGGTTATAGACAGAAGCAAAACACTGGCGAGTAGGGAAAGGGTGAAAGGAGAGAAAGGACAGACAGCAGGAAGAATAGAATGGAAGGAAAAACACAGGTAGTAATCATAACTGTAATGTGAATGGGGTGAACATTCCCATAAAATGGAAGCAGATAGCAGAGTAGATCCAGAATCCTACCAGAATCCTACAATATGTTGTTTGCAAGAAACTCACTTGAAGCACAGAGACACACACAGAGTAAAGGTGAGCCGCTGGAGCAGAATCTAATATGCTTCAGCTGAAATAAAAAAAAAAGAAGCACAGATAGCAATCCTGATCTTAGACAAAGTAAAAGCAAAAATGGACCTATTTAAAAGAGATAAGGAAGAAAGCTACATCTTGCTAAAAGGTGGCATAGACTAAGAAGCAATATCACTGCTAAACATGTATGCACCAAGTGGTATAGCACCCAGATTCTTAAAGAAGTTCAGTGAGTTACAGGAAGAAACAGACAGCAAGACTATACTAGTGAGGGACTCCAACTGTACCCTCTCAGAACTCGACAAATCAACCAAAAAAAGGAGCAAGAAACTAAGACAGCAAAGAGATATTTAAAAAGTCAGAAATGATAGACCTTTGGCATGATTTAGATATGAAGGGTGACACCATAAGCAAATTAGAATTAGAAGCAAATCAGAAGAACAAGGAATACCGTACCTCTTAAATCTATGTGGAGGTGAAGAATTCATGAGCAAACAGGAGATAGAGAACATTACAAAGTGTAAGACAGATTATTTTTATTACATTAAATTAAAAAGCTTTTGTACAAACAAAACCAGTGAAACCAAGATTGGAAAGAAAGCAGAAAGATAGGAAACAATCTTTATAACAAGTGTCTCTGATAAAGGTCTTATTTCTCAAATACATAAGTGAACTGAGTTAAATTTACAAAAATACAAGGCATTCCCTAATTGATAAATGGTCAAAGGTATGAATAGGCAATTTTCAAATGAAGAAGTTAAAACTATCTATGTGCGTATGAAAAAAGTGCTCTGAATCACTTTTGATTAGAGAAATGCAAATTGAAACACCTCTGAGGCAGCACTTCACACCCACCAAATTGGCTAGCATGGACAGAAAAAGGAAATGCTAAATACAGGAGAAGATCTGGGAAAATTGGGGCCCTAATGCACTGGTAGAGTTGTGAACTGATCCAACCATTCTGGAGAGCAATTTAGAACTGTATCTAAAGAGCAACAACACTACCCATGGCCTTTGATCCAGAAATACCACTACTGGGTCTGTATCCCAAAGAGATCATAAAAAAGGGAAAATGACCTACACATGCAAAAATATTTGTAGCAGCCCTTTTTGTGGTGGTACTATTGAAATTGAGGGGATGATCATCAATTGGGGAATGGCTGAACAAGCTATCATATATGAATGTAATGTAATGCAATAATTATGCAAAAAGAAATGATGAACAGCCAGATTTCGGAAAAACCTGGGAAGACTTGTACAAACTGATGTAAAGTAAAATGAGCAGAATCAGGAAAACATCGTACATAGTATCAGCAATATTGTGTGATGATCAACTTTGAATGACTTAGCTCTTCTCAGCAACATAATGATCTAAGACAAGTACAAAGGATTCAGGAAGGAAAATACTATCCATGTCCAAGTAAAGAACTTATGAATGCTGAATGCAGATTGAAGCATACTTTTTTTTCCACTTACTTTATGCTTTTTTATGTTTTTCCCCTTTGATTTTTTTTTGGCAACTATGACTAATATGGAAATATTTTACATGACAGCACATGCATAACCTACATCAAATTGCCTACCGTTTTAGGAAGAAGGGAAGGAGGAGAGGAAGGGAGGGAAAAAAATTTGAACTCAAAATCTTGTAAAAATGAATGCTAAAAATTTTTTTGACATGGAACTGGGTAAAAAGTAAAATACTATTTAATAAAGTTTATCTACAGCTTAAAAATCTAGGGGGTTTAATTTCAAATTGCTTTATAGAGTAGTTTGATCAATTCACAGCCATAGCCCTCCAACAATTGTTATCATCTTTTTTTTTCAGCTTTGTCAATCTGATGGGTGTGAGTGTTAATATCAAAGTTGTTCTAATTTGCATTTCTCCCATGGTTTTCAAGTGGTTGTTGATATGTAGTCTTTTTTCTTGCCTCTTTCCCTTTTCCTTAACCATTTATCTAGTATAATACTTCTCTGGTTCTTATATATTTGAAACAATTTGAAACTCTATATAAGGCCAACATAACATGTAATAGAGAAATGCTAGAGATCTTTCCTATAAGATTAGGATAAAGCATGGATGTCCTCCATAGCAAATAATATTTGTATCAAATAATAGATCTGATAGGCATAAGGACAAGAACTTGGATTTTATGGGCATAAGGGAACTCCTAGATAAAAAAAAAATTCTCTTTACCAATGCAAGTCATTACCTTCTCTGTAACTTAACAGATTTACAGTGTTATCTGCTCTAGAGAACTGAGAGTATAAGTGACTTGCCCAAGATCATGCAGCCAGTATGTGTAGGGGGTCAGACTTGAATCTGTGTCTTCCTGACTCTGAGACCAGCCCTCTAGAAACTCTCACTTGATTGAAATGGAGAAGAGGAACAAGGGCTATGTCTAGGTCCTGGTTTCCTTATTGAGCTGGAAGGAAAAGGGGATGACCAGGGGAAATCAGGGGACACAAAGACAAACAGATCGGGAACAGAAGCAAAGTACTGACTAGATAAGAGCAATAGACAAAATGTACCAGTGAGAAGGAGCAGAATGAGGAGAAGTATTGGTGAGATTACTGGAATCTAGGCCATAGCACTTGTATTCCCTTGCCCAGGAAGAGTGTCTTTAATTTATCTGCCTGACAGCTTTTTTCCTCTTCCTACTTCAAAGGGAGGAGGATCCAATCCTTTCCTCCCCAACCCCCAGCTATGTTTTCTTGTTGCCTGATATACCTTTTCTTTTGTAGCCTTATTTGAAATTACTATTAGAGTTTATGGGCTTTGATAACAATTTTAATCCAAGCCAACAAGTGGGTAATTTGAAATTAAGAGATATAAAGCTAACCAAAGGGGAGGGGGGGGATTTCACTTAGTTCAGGCTGAGATACAGGATTAAGAGTCAATTAGAGAGAGAATTTTGCAATTTTAGTACTTTTTGAGTGTACTCATAGCCCAGACAGCTTTTGAACCTTGAGGGAAATTTAATGAGGAAATAAGCCAGCAACCATGAGAAGTGGGTTCAAGCAATCACATTTGCACGCAATGCCCAGTGAAAGCTCTAACTGGTTACATAGACATTGGTGAACAAGTCTTATTGCCATGTTTATACTGTAAGCTCCTTGACAGCAGAGACTGTGCCTTATTGGTGTTTCTAGGTTCCCAGATCTATTAACCGGCATTTCTTAAGCACTTATTACATTCCAGACAATGTGTTTTGTATATAACTTACTTCTCATCCCCTTAAAATTTGAATTCTGACTTCAACTGAAACTGCTTTCTCCAAATTACCAAGTGGTCTTGTCATTGTCAGATCCAATGATCTTTTAGTAAGATGTCATTCTTCCTAGCCCTTCTATAGCACTTGACACTGCTGACTATTCTCTATGCCTGGATACTCTCTAACTTTTTGGTTTCAGTGACATTATTGTTGGTGCTGTGGTGGTGGTGGTTGTTGTTTTTTGAGGGTTTTTTTGGTGCGGTTTTTTTTTGGTGTTTTTGTTTTGTTTTGTTTTTCTTCTCCTTCTAATTGTCTGACTGTTCGTTCTTAGTTTGCTAAATCATCATTCATGTCTTGCCTTTGAAAGTGGGTGTATTCCAAGAATCTGTCCTGAGCTCTTTCCCCCCCACCTGTTTTTTCTCAGTGATCTCATAAGCTTACGTGGGTTTGATTATAATCTCTATGCACTGGACTCTCTCAAATATCCTAGTCTCACATGAGAGAGAGGCCCAATTGTTCTTCTGAATTCCAGTTGTGTATAAATAACTGCTTAATAGACATTTCAAACTAGAGTCCTTGAAGATAGCTCAAACTCAACATATTAAAAATGCATTGTCTTTCCTTCCAAACTTACACTTTTCTTTGCAGGGCACAGCCATCTTTCCAGTCATTCAGGAGGTTGGATTGTGCAGTGCATACACAGAGTGCTAAGTCTGGAGTCAGGAATATCTGAGTTCAAATCCAACCTTGCTGCTGTGTGACTCTTGGCAAATCACTTAACTTCTGTTTGACTCAATTTTCTCACCTGCAAAATGGTGATAGTAATAGCACCTACTTTCCAGGGTGCTTGTGAAGATCACATGAGATAATAATTATAAAGCACTTAACACAGTGCTTGGTATATAGTAAATTCCACATAAATGTTACCTATTATTATCATCCCAGCCTCTTTGTTCTCACTTACATCCTATATCCAACCAGTTAGTAAATCTTATTGCCTTTATCTCTATACTATCTCTCCACTCACAAGTCCACCACAACTCTACTTCAGGCCCTAGAGGCATCCATCTGGTACAGTGGATATAGCCCTGTGCCTGGAGTTAGGAAGACCTCCTTCCCAGCATTGATATAAAGATCTACCAAAACAGCCCCAGTAGAAAATGTCCTATGGCCCTGGGTTAGTACTTAGGACTCTTGTAAGAGCAGTATATGCAGTTGAGGTTCTCCTGCTTCCTTCCTCTGTTTCTTTGATCCTTCAGGGTGTCCCTACAGCGACCACAGGACTCAGTGATGAGTGCTTTGGGCCACTCTATAGACAGAAGAGTTTGAGACAATACCAGGGGCTGGAAACTCCAGGGCCTTGGAGCAAACTATGATTGCCTAAACTCCTAAACTGTACCCATGGCATTTCAACCCCTTTGTAGTCCCAGAAAACAGCAGTAGTAATACCAGGGCAATTCTCAGGTTGATGCTGGTATTAAGTCCTGGGCAAATGTTTGGCTGGATGCAAAGTCAATAGCCAGAACCAAAAGCCTGAGGGAATAATGGCTGATAGGTGAGGGGGAGATGGGAAGGAGGGAAGGTGAGAACTGTCTGTCGGGCAGTGAAATAGAAGGGGAAATGCACATGAAAGAGGACAAAAAAGGATAAAGAAGGTATAGGAATGAGCTGAGAAGTCAACGGGTGATATGGAGAGAAGCAGGATTAGGAGGAACAAAGTGAGAAAGGCAAAAAAAAAGAGATACAAAGGAAAAGGAGAGAAAAGGAGATTTAAAAGGAGCAAAAAAGAGAGGAAAATAAACACAAAGCAGAGCAAAAACAACAGGCAGAAAAAGAGAACCATAAAAAGAGCAAGAAGGACACAGAAAGGAAGGGGGAAACACGGTGATACCAAAAAGGAGAGAGAGAAGAAAAAAGAGGGTGAGATCTAGATATAGCCTGGCCTTGTGAGACACACCACTGCCAGCATACACAGAAAGACATATTCTGAAACAGAGACTCTAGGAAGGCTGTATGTGAAGGTGGCTGGCATTGGTTTCCATAGAGTCCCGGTAAAAAGATGCTTAAAGGAGAAGGAGGATGAAGTTTCAATCCCTTGAGTGGAAGATTGGGACCATCTTGAGGCTGTGTGACTCTGTGGAGTCAAGCACTTAGCAAAAGATTTGTGTTTTTCTAGTCTCTTCTTCAAAGACTGAATGATAGTGGTTGCTAGCACAGCTCTGGTGGCTCTGGGGAATGATGCAGCTGAGATTGTTCAAGAATGACTGACCAGTGATTGCTGACCTCTGCAGGATGGATTAAGTCTGATGACCTCTGCTAGCCCTACACAGAATTTCCTGAAAGCATCTAGCCTTCATTACCTCACTTCTCTGGAGTTCCTGTTTCCCCTCTCCCCTGTGAGTATATATGCTGCTATTTGCCACTTTCCTGGCCAAACCTGATAAATGAACAAATAATGTTTGATGCTCCCATCCTCCAAGAAAGGTGGGAAGTAGTATAGTCTTCTCAGCCCACAGACCTAGTAGTGAGAGTCACTTAACTATGTGATACTTGCTCCTTCCTTCTTTCCAAACATGCTTCAAAATTCTTTTTTTTTTTCAGGAAACCCTGAGACTCTGGAAATAATTTCAATCAGGTGAGTCCTTGCTTTCTCATCTATCAGTAGGAGAGATGGTTTCCTCCTAACCATGGCTGAAGTAGATGGTCATTTGCACAAGGGTTTTGGAGGGTCTGCCCAGTTATCCAACATGTCTATGAATTGGCCTACTACGAAAGCCCCAATTTTACCTTTCGTTTCCTAAGAATCTTACCATATCTTTGGATTAGACAACAATAGTGGTGGCAGATGGTTTCAGCAAGACTGTTTGACATGGGGAAGCCCTCTTATCTTTTCCCATTAGCACAGGGACTTTTGGTAAGCTCATCCTTGGAAGTTAAGGAAGGAAAACTATCATCTTTGCAGATGATATGATAGTATACTTAGAGAATCCTAGACTGGACTTTGGGAGGATGAGTTCCAGATCCCAGGTGACCTTTGATATGGAAGAGGAGTTAGATTTGTTATAGTAATCCCAGGAGATATAACTAGGACCAATAGATGGAAGTTAAAATAATAAAATTTTTATTCAATCTAAAGAAGATCTTTCTAACATGTGCAGCTGTCTACAAGATGGAGGGCTATATTAGGAGACAGAATTTTTTGTCACCAGAGATCTTCAAGGAAAGGCTGGCTGACTCTGTGTTGTGAGCAGAGGATATTCCTCTATAGCTCTGACTTAAACAAGGGAGCTCTGAAGTCCCTTCCCATTCAGACATTCTGGGATTCTGTGTGCAGTTGAGTTGGGGTGGAGGCTCTTCCACTGTCAAGCCTTGAGTGTTAGAGAATCATGACAACTCCTCTGTTCGTGATGCCTTAGAGTTTTCAAAGTATTTTCTTCACAAAAATTCTGAGGGAGTTAGAGCAATAAAGCAGGGCTCAGAAAGAAGGAGTGATTTGCTTATATCAGTAAGTACACAAGGGAAAGAGAAAAGATTTGAACCAGTCTTCTAACTCTTAAGTCCAGGCCTCCATCAACGTTGCCATTTGTATGTCAAGATAAAAATGGTCTGTACTGGAAGAAGAGGGGCTAGGAAATCCTACTGAACAGTTTAGCCTAAGGTTGGTCTAGTTTAAGTATTTAGTTTGCTTGACAGTCATTCTGTTCCATTTCACTCCATTCTGTTCTGTTCCATTTCATTCTGTTCTGTTATTTCTTTCTGTCCCATTTTATTTCATTTCATGCCATTCTCTTCATTCTGTTCCATTTCTATTCCATTCCATTCCATTATCCTGTTCCATTCCATTCCATCATTCCTTCCCTTCTCTTCTGTCCCTTCCCATTCCATTCTATTCAATTTCCTATCAGAAGGGGTAAACACGAGAGGTAGTGTGGCATACTAGAAAGAGGATACATTTGGAGTAAGTGAACCCAGTTTGAATCCCAGCTCTGGAATTCACCAGCCATGTGACCTTAGGCAAATCACTTTACCTCACTGAGTGTTAGGTTTCCCATCTATAAAATTAGGTGATTATATGAAATGATGTCTAAAGTTTCTCCAAGCTCCTCATATGTGTCCTTACATACATTTGCGTCAATGGATCTGCGGTCTCACCTATGTGAGTACTCCTTCCAATGGCATATATTGTGACCCACCTGGGCCTCCTCAGCCCATGTGACTCTTGAACATATTCTCTTACAAATCCTTTATAAGAAAAGACTGTCCCCCAAATCTTGACACTGTGTGCAGGGGAAAAAAACTCTAATAAAATTAACATTATATAGAGCACAGGAGAGGTACAAAGTTTTATAAGGCAGATCAGGGGGCTGTCAAATTCATCCATCAGCTTATTCAATTACTGCCTTGTTGGCTTACTCAGCAAGTACTTATTTCACAGGGTTTCTAAGTGACAGACAATGTGGAACATATTGGGGGGAAATAAGAGAAATATGGAGGATCCTATTCCTTTAGGAGTACCCAGGGGAGGTGATTAGAAACAAATACAAACTAGGTTGTAGTAAAATGCTACGTGATGTAGGATCAGGAACCCTACTACATGGTGTAGATTAGTGGTTCTCAAACTTTTTTGATCTCAGAACTCCTTTATACTCTTCAAAATTACTCAGGAACTCAAAGAGCTTTTGTTTATGTGGGTTATATCTATCAATATTTACCATATTAGAAATTAAATTATCTTAGCATTAGTCTGAAAATAATTTTTAACTAATAAATTCCCTGAAAGCAACTTGGGAGTCCTGAGGGGTCCCCAGACCCCCCTTCAATAACTTTTGGTATGTGCTATAAATTCTCTGGGCAGTCAGGAAAGGGAGAGAGAGCAGTCAAAGAGCCTGACAAAATTCACACTTCTTTCTCAGATGCCTCCATACACCTTGACCTCAACTGGATAGGTCAATAAAATGCTTATCAGTGTCCTTGGCTCCTTGCTATCTTGACTTTCCTTCTAACCCTAAGGTTTGCGATTGTATTCTCTTTTTTTCTTTTGATTCACCCCTTAATATGAATTGAACACCTAGCCACTTTTAGATGCTCATTACCAACCACTGCCCACCCCAGTCTCCCAGTAGAATGAAGTTCAAAACTAAATGAACAGCTATCATTCAATTCTCTAGGATTCTCTAAGCATACTATGATATCATCTGCAAAGAGTGATAGTTTTGCTTTCTCTTTGCCTATTCTAATTCTTTCATTTTTTTCTTCTCTTATTGCTAAAGCTAACATTTCTAGTGTGATATTAAATAATAGTGGTGATAATTGACATCTTTGTTTCACCCCTGATCTTATTGGGAAGGCTTCTAGCTTATTCCAATTATAGATAATGCTTGCTGATGGTTTTAGATAGATGCTACTTATCATTTTAAGGAAAGCTTCATTTATTTATTTGTATTTTATATTCATTTATATTCATATTTATATATATAATATAAATAAAATATATAATATGATATATTACACATATATTTATATTTTATATTCATTTATTTATATGTTTTCTAGTGTTTTAATAAGAATAGGTGCTGCGTTTTGTCAAAAGCTTTTTCTAACAGCTATCATTTGGATAGAGGGAAGGGGGATGGCTGAACTAGGTTACCCCTGCCCCAGCCCTCAGCTCTATCTGTCATGAACTTTGAAGACTAAAATTGTGTGGTGACATGTAATATGAAATAAGTAGAAGAGAGGATGAGGTGGCTCAGGATAGTTCCTTATCAGTCTGAGGAATTCCAATCTATCTGATGAGAACCCCACAGAAGGTAAGACAATATTTGGCAGCAACAGAGAAGAAAAGGAATTCTTGGGCATCAGCTGCCCCTCCTTGTGACCTATAACAACAAGTTGGTCACATGTGATTCTTCTGTTTACCCAGGATTCCCTCTGACTTTTGCCCAGCATTTTACTCTGGAGTGTTGGAAGGAATGGTGATTTAAAGAGTTTTCTCCTTCTGACCTTCTCTTTCCCCAATAGTGACTTATAGCTAAAGAACATGAACAGATATTTGGTGGACAGGGCTTATATAGTGCCTGAGCAAGGAATGCATGAATACTGTTCCTGAACTTCCATAACCTGTAGAGAAAAAGGGGATGTTGAATTCTTTAAGCAGTGTGAGCCTCAAATCTATCCTTCTATTCAAAGGAGTGGGGGCAGTAATTTCCTGGGTATCACCAGTTTTGACAGCTGTCTCAATGGTGACTTCATGGTTTGGAAATCACACTTACTCAGAAAGATAATTTCTTAATGCACCATGCTCCTTGCAGAAAGACCAAGATTATTCACAGTGGCTGTACAGCATGCTACATGGAGGGCAAAGTCAGTTAGTAATAATGTTGAGGATGATATTGGTGGTGGTGGTAGTGGTAACTAGCTCTTAACATGGTGCTTTAAGGTTTGTTAAGGGTTTTGTCATTTCATTTGATCTTCACTTCAGTCCTTTGAGGTAGATATTATTATTATTTAAATTTTACAGAGTAGGGAACTGAAACTGAAAGAGGTTAAATGACTTGCCCTGGGTCACACATCTGATAATTGTCTGAGGCAGAATTCCAATGCATGTGTTTCTGAGTCCAAGGGTAGCAGTCTATTGATATGCCACCTAGCTGCCTCACTTACTCAAACAGGGTAAGTCAAATGACAAGGAATTTGCTTACTTCCAGGAAGAATTTAAAACAAAAATTACTGCTGCAAATGTTGAGGTAACCCTTCAAGAAAGAAGGATTTACAGGCAGTTAGGTGGTTCAGTGGATAGAGAATTGGCCCTGGAGTCAAGAGGACCCCAGTTCAAATTTGGCCTCAGATATTTGACCCTTCCTAGCTGTGTGACCCTGGGTAAGTCACTTAACCAGAATTGCCTCACCAAAAAAAAAAAAGGTTTACTAGAATGATGGAAAGTTGGCCTGACAACAGCTGTCAGTTCAGTTTCCTTCTTGGGAGAATACTAATGAGAGCACTATTTGTACGCTTTGTGTTTCTGTATTTGTTCATGGGCCCCTGTGGATCCTTGATGGGCCATGTACTTAATCGCTGAGGAATGATATAAATACTATCGCCTATGGGATATTGTGCAATAAACATCTTTGTGGGTCCTGGGGAGTCTGTAACACATTTGGGGAAAACTAGATGTAAGCTATACTTAAGATATTTTCCTTAACTCCAAGTGTGTGCATGTGTGTGTGTGTGTGTGTGTGCACATGCGTGTGTGCACGCAAGCAGGTGCATACATGGGAGGGTGGGGCAAAGAGTCAAAAGAGGAACTGAAATTTGTATGGGCTCAGCCCACAGGATCAGCTCTGGTCCATGAAAGCTCACTCTCACTCTAAGATATGTAAGACTTGAAGAGTGGGATGGAGCATATGATGAACATGTTGGATTCAGAGAAACATGGAAAAACTTGTGTGAACTGATGCAGAGGATGAAATCAGGCCCCCTCTCTTTTTAGCTAGTCAATCAAAAAACATTTTATTAAGTGCCTACTATGTGCCAGGTACTGTACTAAGCACCTAGGATACAAAGACAGTTAAAAGACAGTCCCTGCTTTTAAGGAGCTCACAGTTGAACAGGGGAGGCAGTTGACATGAAAACAAGATATATGCAGGATCAATTTGAAGTTATCAACAGAAGGAAGTGCTAGGAGTAAGAAGAAGCAGGAAAGACTTTTTGTAGAAAGTTGAGATTTTGTCTTTAACATGAAGGAAGCTGAGAGGGAGATGTGAAGAGGGTGAGCTTTCCAGGCATGGGAAAAGGCCATGCTTGCCTCCCTCCTTATCTTCACTTCCTGACATCCTTCAAGACAACTCAAATCCCATCATACATCCTTGCAAGATTCCTTTTCTCATCCACCTCTTCATTTCCCATCAAGATGCACTTTTCTGGACTCCTCTATCATGTTTAAGAAACCTCTTCATCCTGGAAGATCACTTCAGCCTTGAAATTCACACCCCAGAAATACCCTCATCTCCCCTAAGGTCTTTCTCTTTGATTGGATGATTCCTCCTGGAAAGCACCCAAGCTCATCATCTCTTCATTTCTCACCAGGCTACAATTCATTGGACTTCTCCATCATGCCCCTACCTTGGATACCTTCTCATTCTCTTCCTTTTATGTATTGTCTTCCTCACTAGAATATGAGCTCCTTGAGGGCAGGGACTGAATTTTTTTTTATTTTCTTTGCATCCCAGAGCTCAGGACAGTGCCTACCATACAGTAAGCACTTAATAAATGATTGCTGACTTAATGATGCTTTTGTCTAAAAGTGATTGGGCTTTTCTTTAAGAATCTTATGACTGTGGCATAACAGGGAGTTTTGAGCCTGGATTTCAGAGTTTCTAGGATATGATAGATATGAAAAAAAGAGAGTATCAATATTTAAAAACATACAGAAGACAAACGAAAAGGCAGAAGAAGATACAAATAGAATAGTTTTGCTACTACCTTGTTAAATATTCTTCTTTAAAAATAACCCCACAAAAATACTCTTGTATGTGATAAGCTCACAGTTTATGCAAGCATCTTTCTTCTTTGTGTAACTGGGATACAACTGTGTTTGTTTGTTTGGAAAGCCATGGACTATGATTATAATTTCAGTTCCTCCTCTCTAATAGAGTGTATGGAAGAACAGATGTCTCCTGTGTGAGGATTGAGTGTGTGTGTGTGTGTGTGTGTGTGTGTGTATGTGTAGGCAAAGGAGACCCTAGCTTTTATCTCTCCCCCAACATAGGCTTCAACTAGGTGATAGGCTAAGCTCAGGAACAAGAGGAAGAGATAGCCCTGAGTGCTACTGTTTTCCATATCAGGGTAGAAGACAAAAAGAAGAGATTGTAGCTGCGTGATGTGGAAGCACCAGGAGCCCCCAGAGTGGCTTGGTTTGCAGAAAACCCAGGTGATGAAACTTCTACTCTCTCCCAGTCCCCAATTTCTTACCTTGCTCTATATCTCTAGAACTAAGCCAGTATATCTCATTTAAAATTTATTTAAAAATATGTTGGCTTTTATGGCTATATGTTCTCAAAAGAAGCCACTTTATCTAAGATACCATTCATTGTGTCACCTGTGAATGCTTAAGGAAAAAGTAAAATCAGCCAAGTAAGAAATTGGTCAGTTCTGCATACACAGAAGGAACCTAATGAACCAAAGATATCATCATTGAAGCATATTATTAAGCTCTCCAAAAGTAGATATCAAAATGAATACGGAAGTTTGTGGTAAGTAGGGTCACAGAGTTACTTCCCTCAGAAGTTCCTTTGCTTTTCCTAGGACTGGTTTAGAGAAATACCTCCCTTAAGCTGATAACAAGAGAGAGCTCATGGCTGAAAGGAGGAGGAGAGGAAGGGAGAGGAGGAGCAGTCCTGCCCACCTGGGGGGAGGGGTCCTCAAAGAGGAAGAAAAAAATTTCTCTGCTAAACTAAACACCTCCAACCATGAGCCATCACTGAATTTGTATATTGACATATTTATTCGTTTATGATTAAATTCAAATAAAAAATAATATTATTTATTTTTTTAGAAAGCAGGTTAGAGCTAGACACTGGAGTCCCCTGCATGCCTGACTGAGGAGTTTGTACATTTTCTCAGGTCAATAAGTAGTCACTAAATTTAACAGTCTTTTCTCAGTCCTAAACCTTGACTCTTCTGCTTCATTTGACATTATTAAGCTCTTTAAGGTCAGGGACTGTCATCTTTGGCATCTTTGGGGGGGGAGAGATCCCAAGCATTTGGCACAATTCCTGACACACAGTAGGTACTTAATAAATGATTCTTTCTTATTCTCATTGGATTTGGCTTAAGGAGGGAATAACATACACACTCAATTGGGTATGGAAATCTATCTTACCCTACAGGAAAATAGAGAGGGAAGGGGATAAGAGAGCAGGGGGATGATAGAGGGGAGGGCAGATTGGGGGAGGGGGTAATCAGAAAGCAACATTTAAGGAGGGACAGGGTCAAAAGAGAGAATAGAATAAATGTGGGGTGAGATAGGATGAAGGGAAATATAGTTAGTTTTTCACAACATGACTACTATGGAAGTGTTTTGCATGACTACACATACATAACTGTATTGAGTTGCTTGCCTTCTCAATGAAGACAGGTGGGGAGTGAGGAAAGGAGAAAATTTGGAACCAAAAGTTCTAAAAACAAATGTTAAAAATTGTTTTCACATGCAACTGGGAAATAAGATATATAGGCAATGGCGTATAGAAATCTATCCTACCCCACAGGAAAATAGAAAGGGAAGGGTATAAGAGAAAGGAAGGGATAGAAGGGAGGGCAGATTAGGGGAAGGGGCATTCAGAATGCATGCCATCTTGGGGTGGGGGGAAGGATGAGATGCAGAGAAAATTTGGAACTCAAAATCTTGTGGAAGTGAATGTTGAAAACTAAAAGTAAATAAATTAACAAAATCTGAAAAAAATAAATGCTTCTTGACTTTAAAACTTTTTCAGTAAACTGAGGAACAATAATGTAGCAAGTGTCTTCTATGTGTTAGGCACTATCTAGGCACTGGAGGCAGAAATACACCAAAACGAAGCAATCCTTAATCTCAAAGTTAATTCTACTGAGGAGACTGTCTATCTATATACATACTTATAGAATAAATACAAAATATATGCAAGGTATAGTATATGGGACAACTAGGTAGTGCAGTGGATAGAGTACCAGGCTTTGTGTGTTCAAATCCAGCCTTAGACACTTACTAGCTGTGTGACTCTGGACAAGTCGTTTAATCCTGTTTGCCTAAGTTCTTCATCTATAAAATGAGCTAGGAAATGACAAACCATTTCAGTATCCTTGCCAAGAAACCCCAAATGAAGTCATGAAGTGTTAGACATGGCTAATTAGTTGACTAAACTAGTTGACTAAAAAACTGACTAAACAACAGCAAAACAATAAATCTCACTGCTGCATAGCAGTTATTTTATTACTCCTTGGTTCAAAGCACCACAGAACTAGAGCTAATAGGGAACTCAGAGCCTAACTCCTTCATTTTGCAGATGAGAAAACTGAGGTACACTTAAGCCCATTTAAGTAGATTGCCCAGTGTTTCACAGCTGATAAGTATCTAACATAGGATTTGAATCCAAATCTTCCTGACTCCAAATCCAATGTTATAACCACTATGTAATATCCATGCTGCCTCTCCTTCACTATCCTCTCCACAGAGTCTATTTCAAACTGTCTTCTTTCTCTTCGAGCCTATTTTAACAAGGGCTGGAATTCTCCATGGAGACACAGATTTGCAGAATCTTAGAACATAAGAGAAGGATGATGCATCAATGACCAGCTAGTCCAATCCTTACTTGACCAAAAATCCCTTCTATAAGCATATCATAGAAGTGATCAGCTTCTTGAGGATGTCCAGTGAGGGTTAACAGAGTGTCTCCTTAGATAACCCATTCCATTTTGCATAGCTCTAATTGCTAATAAGTTTTTCTTCACATCAAGACTAAATCTGTCTCCCTGCAACCATGACCCATTGTTTTTGTTCTCTTCTCTGAAGCCAAGAGGTCAAATACATTTTCCATGATAGACCATTTCAAGTGTTTGAAGACCATCCTGTAAGGTTCTCTCTAAGTCTTTTGTTCTCAATGCTAATTGTTCCCTGTTCTTTTAAATGATCTTCATATGGTATGTTTCCCAATTCTCTCACAATTCTATTTGCTCTCTTCTGGACATGTGGTAGCCTTTATCTTTCTTAAAATGTTTCTAGAATTGAACACAATGCTCCAAAATGTAGCTTGGTCAGGACAGAATATAGTAGAACTGAAGACCATGTCTCTAATACTGTAGCCAAGGTTAGTATTAGTTTTTTTGGCTGCCATGTCACAATGTTGATTTTTATTGGGTTTTTCCCAAGAACCGTTGACTAACCATTTCTCCTCCCATCCTGAACTAATGAAGATGATTTCTAGAATCCCCACGTAGAATTTATTAAAAGTATTTTTTTTCTATTCAGCCCATTGTTCTAGCCTGTCAAGATAATTTGGGATCTCAGCCAACATTTTAACTATCTCTCCAAGCTTCAAGACATCTGACAATCTGATAAGAATGCCATCTCTACCTTTGTCCAAGCCATAATTAAAAAAAAATGTCAAATGAAGCTAAAGAGAGATCCCTGAGTCTCTCTACTTTAAGGATCCGTTCAAGTTGATGTAGACTATTAATGAGTACTCTGAGTCTGGTCATTCAACTGGTTTTAAACATCCCTAACTATGCTATCATAAGGCTAGATGATGCAGTGGACAGAGTGTTGGGCCTGAAGTCAGAAAGGCTCATCTTCTTGGGTTCAGATCTGGCCTCAGACACTTACTAGATGTGTGACTCTGAACCTTACAGATGTGGACCCTGTTTGCCTCAGTTCCTCATCTGTGAAATGAGCTGGAGAAGGAAATGGCCAACCACTCCAGTACCTTTGACAAGAAAACTCAAAAAGGGGTCACAAACAGTTGGATATGACTGAAACAACTAAATAACTAAATGGTAAGAACAACATCCTATCATCAAACACAACTTTCTCCATTATAACCAAAAGGGTAACATGAAAGAGTTGGTCAAATGCAATGCTGAAATGGAAGACGCTGTCTTTACAACAATCAATTCATTTGTTCATTCATTCATTTTTAATGGACTAAGTTGAATTTATACCTGGGATCCAAGAATGGTTCAACATTCAGAGTCTGAAAGCTACCTCAGAACTTAGCACAGTGCCTAGCACATACTATGTACTATCTATGTGCTAGCTGAAAAACTGAATTACTAAAGTAATTAATGTAACTCATCATGTTAAAAACAAAAGCATATTGGGGCAGTTTGATGGTACAGTGGATAGAGCACCAGCCCTGGATTCAGGAGGACCTGAGTTCAAATCAGGCCTCAGACAACACTTATTAGCTGTGTGACCCCGGGCAAGTCATTTAACCCTGTTGCCTAGCAAAAAAAAAAAAAGCATCTCATGTCACATGGTTATGTTAATAGTTACAAAAAAAGCTTTTGGCTAATAACAGTCAATCATGTGAAAAACCTTAGAAAGAAGCTTAAAACTGCACTAAAACTTTTGGGATACTCTGTTCAAGCATAGAAGGCTCTTTTTAATATGATGAAAATATCTATCTAAAATCAAAAGCTATCATTATAGTAAATGAGGGAAAATAGAAGTTTCCCAACAAATATAATTGTAAAACAAGGATGCTCCATTTCCCCCACTATATTTGACACACATCTAGATGTGCTAGCCATAGTAATATGATAAAAGAAAGAAATGATCATCATAAAGATAGGTAAAAAGGAAACAAAATTATCTCTATTTGCTGATGACATCCTGGGGATGTCATCCTAGGGAATCAGCAAACAGACTATATGTGATAACTAATAGCTCTCCTAAAATTTCAGGCTACAAAATAAACTCACAAAAATTATATACATACATACACAAAATTAAGGATGTAATAATAAAAAGGAAAGTTCTGTTCAAAATTATTGCTGTTTCTAAGTGTATAAAATATCTGACAGTCAATCTGTTAAACTACATGCAACTCCTGTAGAGGTACAATGATAATTAAAAAAAAGCTCTTTAGAGATATAAAGAATAACAAATAATTCATAAGATATCCAGTGCTCATGACTTGCCCACGGAATGCAGTAAAAGTGACAACCTCACTGAAATTAATTCACAGATTTAGTGCTGTACCAAGACAGAAGAAAAATAAAATTCATTTGGAGGAAAAAAAGATGTAGAATATCAGGGGAAATAATGGGAAGAAAGGTAGTAAAGAAGAGGGAATAGCACTTCCAGATGTCAAACTATATTATAAATCCATAATAATCAAAAATAGTATTGGGTAAAAATGAAAAAAAAAACCTAGATCAATGAAACGTATTAGACAAGGAGTCACAAGAAATAATCCAATTCCATAACATAGTATTCAACAAAATTGAAAACCTGTTACCTAAGAAAGAGCTCTTTATTTGACAAGAATTATTGGTGAAATTGGATAGTAGTATTGCAGAAATTAAGGTTAGACCAATAGCTTTCATCATATAGTACAATAAATTCAAAATGGATATATGACGAATATTTAAGACAATACCGTAAAGAATTAGAAGAGAGGCAGATCATATAACTTTCACAACTATAGTTGGGGAAGAATTTTTATCTAAATGTAAGAAAGAGGCAATTACACTAAAAAAAAACTTATAAGTTTCATGATATGACATTAATATGATTTTGTGAAACAAAATGGATGGAACTAGTATAAAAAGAGAAGCAGAGTACTGGGAATTTTTTAACATCAAACATTTCTGATATGAGGCTACCACCTTGGATATATAGATAGCTAACAAATATATGAGAGCAATTGCCATTGCTTAATAGATAAGAGTTCAACAGATATGAACAAGCTATCCTCAAAAGAAGAATTGTAAACTATTGACAGGAATATGAAAAAAAATGTTACAAATCACTAAATAGAAACAGCTCTGAGGTTTTACCTAGAAATTCAGCAAAGATGAGAAAAATGGAGATAATATTGGAAGGGTCATAGAAAGTTATGACTACATTATTGATACAGTTGTGAACTGGTTCAACCATTCTGGAAAGCAATTTGGAATTTTGCAGAGAGTAATTAAAATGTCTCTTTGAACCAGAGATTTTATAACTAGAAATATAGCCTAGGAAGTTTAATGATAAGAGGAAAGACCAGATAACATCAATATATTCATAGCAACACTTTTTGTGGTAGCAAAGAACTGCTAATAAAGTAAATGCTCATAGATTAAGGAATGACTAAACAAATTATGGTTACATAAATGTAATAGTATAGTATTGTGCTGTAGGAGAAGATGAATATTAATGAATACAGAAAATCAGGGAAGACATATAAACTCACACAATGTAAAGTAAGCAGAACCAGTTAAGTAATATATGCAGTTACTACAGGAATGTAAGTTGAAGTAAACACAAAACAGAAACAAAAACAAGAATGGCAATGACATAAACTAAACACTGCAAAATTGTGCTCATTAAGGTTGCCCCAAAGAAAGATATTAGAAGATACTTCCCCCAATGTCTGTGCCTAGGTAGGGGACCACAGGTGTGGAATGGAATATTGCGTATTAAATGAGAGTTTGTCACTATTTCATTTCGTTTTCCTGGACTCTTTTCTTCTTTCTTTAAAAATTCTTGTAAATGATGACTCTCTGGGAGAGGATTAAAGGAGGGATCCAGTGGGAAATTTTGGTGATATGAAAAATAAATACAATTTAAATGAAGTACTAAAGCAGATGAAAAGCTTCTGCAAAGCATTAATGAGCTTGCTAACTTTTCAAAGGGGGCACAGATCACTATGAGATGAAGACACATGATGTGCTGCTTCTCTTTTTATGCTAGTTACATCCATTTTCGTTTACACAAAATATTATTAATTTCATATGGCAGAATAAGAAAGTTTTGAGTACTCTTCACAGATTCCATGACCTTGAATGAAGAATTTTTTTTCAGACATTTAGTAATTAAAATTTCAGTGAAAGTAAGATAAAATGAGAACTATTTCTACATAAGACTATAGGGTATATAAGGTAACAGCAGAGACCTTAGGGAGGAACTCATACCCCTTAACCATATCCCATTGCACCCTCCTGAGTGACTGAAAGCAGAAGTCTTAAAAAAAACTATTTCTGCAATGGCTTTTATTATTCTCTTTTCAGCAATGTTGAACTCCCCACTCCCAATATTTTAAAGGAAGAGAATGAAGCATTCCATTCACCAAATTGACAACGAACAGGAAAGAGGATCCAAAAAGAAAAAGAAAGAGAAGAAGAGAAATTATCAAGGACCAAAAGGGACTAAGGGCTAATACTTTTAAGGAGATACAAGAATCATGAGAAGGGATGGAGAAACAATTAAATGAATACTTCGTGGATTAAGGACCCACCTTACTATGCAAATTAATAAATGAGAGTGAGATTGCCCAGGCAGAAAGAATAGGGGCAAGTGATGAAAGTCATTCCTGAATTGGACCTTTTAAAAAGGGAGGAGGAAGTGCATCCTTCCTTCTTTGGAATACCTTGGAGAATGTGGAGAAAAATGCAAATTACTGGAGTGAAAAAACCTGGAGTGGAGACCAGGAAGCGTGTCTCCTTCTAGTTGAGGGGTAAATTAGTACACACTCACATGAAGAATAGGAATAATCAATGCCTCATAATGGGTTTCATTCAAAGAAACTAATTAATTCAGGGATTCTTCTTTAACAAAGGCTACATTTCCTGGGAAAACATAACATCTAATCAGAATGGTTTTATGAGCTCCCGGGCAGCCAGCATTCAGGGCAGTCAGGGAGACAGAAGACCAAAGGCAAAATATATTGTTCTTAGATTAGGTAAGCAGAGAATGTAAGGGCATGGAGTAAAAAATAAGTCTAGTAAGCTAGGAAGCAGAGTTTCTAATACCATAGTGATCTTTTCACTTCATTAATTAACATCATAGGGAATGAGGTGTCATTGTTATTGTCCTCGAAGAAGACCAAAGACATCAGCAGGGTGATGTCTTGACTTACAAGTGAATTGGATTTTAGTGAGGCCAAGCTGTGCAAAGTCATTGATTGGCTTCATTCTCTCCTCCAGAGTCATCAGAGTCCAGTGGCAAGACATAGGTCCAGAAAACTGATGGTGATGAGCCAGAGGGAGTGAGGTTTAGCAGAAGAAAGTCCTTAAAAAAATAAAACCATCAAGGAAAACATGGGAAAGTGAAAAATGAGAATGATCTGCATTTGGGCTAATAGAATGGGATGGATTACAGAGCAAAAGAGCCATATCTTGCATGTGCCACACAGAAAGAATAAAGTAATTATGTGTAAGTATATGAATAGGAGATTAGATCTCAAGATAGAGTAAATGGGTTAAGAAATAAAGCAGAAACAGAAGAAAGTCAAGACTTGGAGAAAGGAAATGAATATTATTCCAGTTAAGAGGATGGATTGGTGAATTATGAAGGGCAGGGCATGGAAGATTCTCAATTGCACTCACCTGGAGAGGGAATTGTAAAAGAAGAAAAGCAGAATAATAAGGAACTCAGTGCTCAGACAGATCTGAATCTAATCCTGGGATGGCCTGTTCTCCTCAAATGTGGGATGTAGAAAGTATGGTCGGTCTCCTTCTTCCACAGTGAGGCTTGCTATATCTTCCCTCAGGGTTTCACAGTAATAAAATTACAAACATTGCCCCTACACCCCCACCAACACCTTGAGGCACATTCCCTCCCCCACCCAATGCCACCTCTGTCTCTGGAGGGAGTGGGATCAGTTCCTGCATCTCATTGGTTCCACCAAGTTCAAGTCTAAACATTGATGGCTACCTGATGTGTTTTTGTTTCAGCTCCTATTGGGTTGGAACTCAAAGGTCCACCTTGCTACTTGGGGCCTTGATGCTGAGCTGGCTGTGAAATCAGGGATGCCTCTCTCTTGACTTTTGGAAAGTCACAAGGTCAGAGTTTCCAATCTCTTCATCTAAAACAGATAAAAACAAAAAACAAAGATAAAATACTGAGATCCACTTCATGGGGCCATATGTTGACCTCATGAGGGAAAAGGTCTAATGAATCCTTCCCTCTTTACAACATTGTCTGCCAGCAATGAAGGAGTCAAACTAAGAGTGAGCCACTGAGGAAAAATAATGTTCAAGGCTATTGTCCCTAGTATCTTTTTAAGAAACACCTTTATTTTTGGCTATGGAGCCAACCAAAGAAGTTACCATTCACCATGTGGTTAGTAGACCAGAACCAGTCACAAAATGTCTACACATGTTCCAATGATTTCCCACATTCCACATTACATGATTCCTCTGATAACAGGCTCACCAGAATCTCCACTGTGGTGAAAAACAGCAGAAATGCTCTGCACATGTGCCAATCCTCATTACATGAATGACTAGTTCTTGTAGAAAAGTCACTGTGTACAATAAGACCGTCAGGTATATGATAACTCTGTATTTCCTTCACCATAGAAATTACACAAGATTCAAAATACTAGAAGAACAAATTCAAGAAGCATTAATCATTCAATTAGTCCATTTCAGTCATACTTCCCATAGAAAATAAGATAACTTTGTAGGACTATTGGGTGGATATTTTGCATTTACCTAAGATCTACACTGTTTGTGTAGCCCAGAGCAGTTATGGCCAGCTAAAGCATGGATTCCTCCTTCCTTCCTTTCTTCCTTGCTTCCTTTCTCTTTCTCTCTCCTACAGAAGGATCCTGAAAGTGGTCATTCTGTCCTCTTATAAACATACTCTTTCAGTTATCTCCTCCATCTGATCAGCTGGTGGCCAAATTAGGAATTCAGAAACTCCTAATCTATGTTCAGTCAAGGCTAGAAACATCAATTTCTTAGAATTGTTACTTGATAATCTGTGCTCAGATTAAAAAAAAACACAGAAAAAAGAAGCAATAGTCAGAGACTTGAACATGCCACCAGCTTGCCTATTTTCTGTCTCCTTTTTACCCTTAGGCTAAAACCAAGTTGCTATCGCCTAGGGCAGGGAGGAGAGAGGTTCTTCACTTCCTTTTGCTGTAAGTCCAAGAAAGAGAAAGTGTACACAAAGGAAGTGGAGTCCAAAATAGAAATAGCACAGCCATTTCCATAGATGTTCTTATAAATGAAAGAGGGGGAAGATTCCTTGACAATAGTAAATTCCTTCTGATTCTCAGCTTAATGCACTCCTCTTTCCCAGTCACAGCGGGCCAATCAGGGACTTACTGCGCCCTCCCATCAAGACCCATTAAGGGACTGTGTTTCATATTCAGCTCCATGGGAAGTGGAAATTCCACAAATCAGACTTCTTCACTCTTGCTGTAGTAGAAATGGGGGCTAGAATGGTGAGGGTGGGGGAAATAGAGATTGGTAATAATTTATGTATATCAGTAATTAGCAGGATTATTCAACAACTCATCTTTGCCTTTTCTTTCCCCAACCTTCTCATAACATTTCTTTTATATCAAAAGACCTATAATGTTTTCTCTCTCTCTCTCTGTCTCTGTCTCTCTCTGTGTCTCTCTCTCCATCTCTCTCTCTTTCTGTCTGTCTCTGTCTCTCTCTCCATCTCTGTCTTTCTCTCTGTCTCTGTCTCTCTTCCTCTCTCTCTCTAAGATAAAAAACACTAGAAAACCCCCTCAATGTTAAATATAACCATCTTTTCAGAGGCTGTTCTTCCCTCAATTGCCTCTTCACAATTGCGTTTTCAACAAGTACACAATCTAGCTAAGAGGCCTGTGGTGAACACAAACTAAATGTTTTAAAACAGAAAGGTAAGCAGATTTCCCCAGGAAGAATGATTTCAGGTATCTATGAAGGAGCCCTAAGGGTAAAAAGGAGACAGAAAATAACTGCTTTGGGTTCTATAGAGCAGAGGGATTTCAGCAACACACCTTCTGACTCAACCAAACCTTGGGGCCTGGTCTTACCAAGCAGATTTGCAGCCAGAGTCCTGATCTTTTTTTTTTCCTTTTCCTGACAGCTGCCTTGTCTGGGCTTCTGTTCAGGAGGCAGCCTCACTGGCTATTAATGACTTCCTCTTCTCCAACTCCAAGTAATCTTCTCCTAAACTTTCTGGGAATGGGGGTTCACTTCACATCTCTGTGCTAAATTCCCTGAACTGGCTATTAAAGGTAATCTGGAGCCATGGATCATCTTTTATTACTCTATGTTGCTTCCTTTTTGATTTACTAAAGAGATTTATTCACATTTCTTAAGGGGACCACCCACCATGATTGCAATTTTTGTAGCTGTTTAACACCACCCAATATAGCCACTTTTCATTGATTAGGTCTATGAATGATCAATTCACTTGCACAAATAAATTTAAGGAGCTTGGAGAAACACAGAGAAACAGGAGGAAAGCCTGTAGGAGTAGAGACTATGATCAAAGTAAGGTAAGCAAAGTCAATCACATTGATCAAGTGATGAAGTAGAGAAGTTTGGGGTTGGGGGAAGGGTGGGATGGAAGGAAGTCAGTGTAAAGAATTAAATAGAGGAAAGCATAAACCTAACAGTTATAACCTTAAAAGGTGAGTATATTGAACTTCTCCTAAAAGGAGAATGGAGGAATGAATAAAACAATCCAAACACCAACAATTTCCTGCATATCAAAAACAAAACAAAACAAAACAAACCCATAAAGACACTTAAAGAATGATTGTGAGGGACTAGAACAAAATATATTGTTTATCACACTATTCCAAAAAGACAGGAATCATATTCACTATTTTAGGCCAGACAACAATAAAAATTTACACTGTTAAGGAAGATAAATAGAAAATTTATCCTAGACTATGTCCTCTATTATCTTATATTATGCTTAAAGGCAATACAATAAAATAATGTCATTATTAGATTTATGTGAATTGAAAGGCATAGCCTCTAAATGCATAAAAAAATATAAGGCCAGTTCCATAAAGACATAAGGAAAAAACAGTTTTGAAAGTTATAAGTTTAAAAAGTTCCTCTTTGAGATCCTGATAAATCCATCAGGAAGATAAACAAAAAGGAAATTGTGGAGCTGAACAGATACTAGAAAAAAAATAGATCTGAAAGATATATGGAATCTTCTGGATGGAAATATTAAAAAAATGCCCATATATCTCAGGATCAAGGATACCTTTATAAAAACTGATCGTGTGCCAGTGCAAAATATAAAAATAAATGCAAAAGGCAGAAATGTTAAAGATATTCTTTATGGGCCATCCTGCAATAAAACTAGGAATTAATATAGGAAACACAAGCAAAAGATAGAGCTCTAAAGGAAGATGAAGTGATGACATTTTGAAGGAGAGTCATGTGAACAATAAGATGGATGCCTAGACATTTTCTTTGATATTCACAACTTTTCAAAACTCTCCAAAATCAGAATTCTGTACAAAAAGTAAAAGAATTACAACTCTTTCTGTAGGCTAAAGACACAGGACATTAGAAAGACATTAGGAAGTTTGCTCTGCTTACGGTGGTAGCACATTTGTTGAACTGTAGCTATGCTCAGCCACAGAACCAAAGTACACAAAAATTAGGAACAGTATACTAGCATGTGTGTGGAGCTCCACCAGGCCTGCAGGAAAGGGGACTAGCATCCAACTGGAACCAGTTCAGTCCCTCCAGAAGTCATTTAGGTCAGGGACTGAGGATGGTGAAAAGTGAATTCCCTAATGTAAGAAGAGGTTGAGATCATTTTGAGGTCCAGTTTTCAGGGGATCTTCTATCAAAGAAGGAATAAGAAAATTACTGATAGGGGAATATGATGAAAAAAAGGCTGAAATTAACAAAGATCTCAGGAGAGAGAAAACTCAATTTAAAATCTTGAGCACAAGCAGATAGGGAAGATGAATAATAGAAGTGACCACCTTTAGGACATTGGACTAAGCCCAAACATCTTGGATAAATATTTCAAGTCAAAGGAAAATGAATCAACACTTGAGCCTCTTCCAAGACAGCATAGAACCACAGCAGCATGTTCTCAAATAATTGAAGGGAGAAACAAGAATCATGAAAACAGAAATTTTTATCATGCAGCAGAAATTATAGAATTTAAAACAAACAAACAAACAAACAAAAAGCAAAAATCTGTGGTGGCAGGTCTCTCCAAAGAACCCAAAAGTAAAACAATTGATTGGGAATATAAATACCAGAAGTGAAGGACAATCTAGAAAAAGAGAAGCAAAAAAACTAAAAACAACAAAAAAAATAAAGAACACTTTATATGTATATATACAAGCAAAACATATTGATCTTGAAGACATGATTCATAGAGATAAATTAAGGATCATAATCTTTCAGAAAAACATGCTAAGTCAAGAACCAGAACATGACAATGCAAAAAATAATATAAGAAAATTTCCCAGAACTTCTAGCCACAGAAAACAAAGTGCTAATTCAAAGAATACATAGAGCACTCTAGGAAAAACAAAACACAACCTATACTACAAGCCTCCAGACCCATTAAACTTAACATTTCCAAAGACAAACAACAAATTCTGCAATCCACCAGGAAAAAGATCTTCAAATACAAAGGAAATTTTAATGATACAAGACCATTTTATACTTACTAGAAAATGCAGAAATAAAGTATTCCAAAGAGCAAAAGAGCTCAAGATAGAATCCAAGGTGACATACTCTACAAACATAAGCTTAATCCTCAATGAATATAGTGGATCGTCAATAAAAGAGAGGTTTTTTTAAAAAATAATTCCTACAAAACTAGACACAGCTGATAGCAACCAAGGAAGGCATAAGTAATGAAATAAATTATCCTAAAAAAATAAAGAAAAACAAATTGAAATATAAAGATGTCTGTGGAATTAAAAACAACAACAAATAATAATAACAAAGGGGTCGGTCGTTAAGATATCTCTTTCTAAAAGTACAGAAGGAGACAAAAGCAAAAGTAGAACTGAAAGAGAAGTGATTGTGGAGGAATAGGTCTGAAACACCATCAACTAAACTTCAAAATGCTTTTCTTATTTTTTGGTGGATCTACTCTAAACTGTAGAATGGGAGGAAAAGAAGGGAGATGGGAGGGAAAAGATAGTGGAAGATGTGTGACATGTCCTAATCATGTCAATGGCAAACAACGGAGGGAAAATAACTCATAATCTCTCAGGAAGAAGAGGGGATATTGGCAAATGGGTGAGTTGGCAAAGCGATGGATTGGGATGAGGGAAGGAAAGGAGGAAATTTTGATTCAGTGATGTTAAGGAGTCCTACTAAAGAGGACTTTCATAGGGAGAGAGTGGTACTCTGTAACAGGAGATAAAGATCCTAAATGGATATAATCTGCAGGGATATGGTGCTTAGAGAGACCACTACATTTGAGAAAGTGCTTTCACATATAGCACACTGCCTCAGGATAAGTAGAATCCGAGCTCTTGGGGGCAAGAGGAATCAAGAAGCATGTGGAAGGGGAATGGAAAACAAGGTCAAGATGGTAGAATAAAGTGAGCGTTTTTGCCAAGTGACGACATTACCTTCTATACAACTTTTAAAACTTCATCAAATTGAATTCTAAGTGGTATAATTGAATAAAAGAAAGTCACATTGAGTCATTTTTCTAATCCAGAACAATTTAGGAAGTTAGAAAGATAAATCTGTAGAAACTGGAGTGGGGGCTGTCCAGGACCACAGTGTTGGGCAAAGGACACCAGATGCCATCTTGGACGGCAGTGGCAGTGGCAGTGGCAATACTCGGAGCACTCAGTACTCAGAGATGGTATGGGGATTGAACTTGTGGTCAGAAAGAGATTATAAGGGACCCCTGTGCTAGCAGTGGGCACAGGACCTGGTGTCACTTGACAACTCCAATCCCATTACCCAATTCTGGGTTGTAATTCTAGGGTGGAGAGAAGTGGTTGTAGTTGCAAGGAAACAGGAGCCCCACCTGGGTGTGGGTCACAGTCCTCCCTCTAGGCCCGAGGTTAAAAAAATCTTGTTCTTCCTGTGTAAAATGGGACAAGAAAAGGGAAATGGGCAGGATAGGTATTATCTAAAGTCCCTTCCATTGGTGGGACATCTCCCACTCCCAGATAAGTCTCTTCCTGATTTGGGGAGCTTCTTCTTTGGGGAGGGGGCCTCTAGGATCAGATGAGTCCCTGGAAATTCTACCCTCAGGCTTGTCATCATCAGAATGCACCCAATTGTCTTTGGGCAGGCCCATTCCTTACCTAATTAAAACCCTAAGTGGACAGAGAGGTCATTGTTCTCTTCTCCAAGTCTCTTGCCCTCCCAGAACAGAGCCTGAAGACACATCTGTCTTTTTTCCTGTTCTATGAGTTTCTGGGTTGCTGAGCCCCATTCCTGGAATCCATGCCCATATCTCCCTCCCATTACTTCCCACTGGATGTAGCCATGGTTAAAAGGGCCTGCCTTCTCCTCAACTTGAGGATCACCTGCATTTCTTAGGCTGTCATCCACAACTCTAAAACCATGAAGTTCTTCACCATCCTGTTCTTGGTCAGTGTGGCCTGTGTGGGCTCTAGCTGTAAGTCCCTTTACTTCCTCACCCTCATCCACCCCAACTTCCCCACCCAGGAGAGAGTAGAGGTAGAAGAGAATCACCCCTTCCCAGACCATAGGCTCCATCCAGAGGCTTCTGTAATAAGGGGAGATTGCAGCAGCTTTTATGGGGTGGCTGGGTGGGAGGATTGTCCAGAGACAGGCAGCTGGACAAGATGACCTCTCTAAGTCTCTACCAGCCTTGGGAAGCTGGAAATCAGTCTTGCTTTGTCCCTAAGGGGTTGGAGTTGGGCCAGGAATATCAGAGAACCAAACCCAATTATTTAACCAGTCAACACTCATAAAGCCTTCAGGAGGATCGAATAAGACTATATTTATAGCAACACTTTTTTTTTCTAGTGAAGAACTGAAAGAAAAGTAGATTCTTATTGATGGGGAAATGGCTAAATGAGTTGTGATCCATAAATGAAATATCACTGTGCTTTCAAAAGCTACTATAATGAATACAGAGAAGCATGTGAAGGCATATACGAACAGGGCCAGAGTTCAGAAGAGAGGTCAAGACTACAAATAATCATTTATAAGTCACTCCAAATAAGTGCCAGTGGGAATTTTAGGAGTGATTGAGATTGCCAAAGGACTGAGCATAAAGAAAGAAGAGAAGACAGCCAAGGCCAGATTCTTGGAGCATACTCACACAAATGGTTTAAAGGGAGGTAATGGAATCAGGAAAGGATAAGAATTTGGATTTAAGAGGTAGGAGGAAAACCAAGAGAGTGTTTCTGAAGTTGAGGGAAAAGAGAGTGAGTAAGAATAGTGATCAGTTATGTTAAAAGGCTCATCGATGTCTTAGAAGCTGAGAACTAAGCATAGATAATTGAATTGACAATAGAAGGTATATCAATTCATACCTGTCTTCCTGTGGTTACCTGAATTCCTCATATTCCTCATTGCGATACAGTAATATCCCATGACATTTCTATATCACAATTTGTTCAGCTCTTTTCCAGTCACAGAGCACTGACTTTTCTAGTTTCGTTCTGTTTGTTACTCGTACTGCTATAGATATGTGGGTGTCTCTAGGACCTTTCTATGGGAAAGAGCAGCATGAGCAGATGGTATGGAGCTCCAAAGAGAAAAGGTTATTGTGAAATGATGATAGATGGATAGAGTGCTGCCCAAAGTCAAACTTCCACAAAGTCTCATTCTGAAGAAATCCTCTGTGTGTCTATGCTGGAAATGGGGCTTTTAGGCCCAAGAGAGAAGAGCCATAATTGGCAGCCAATATTATATAAAGCCTTTACAAAGTTTCATTTGTGCCCTTTCAAAGTGATTAAATGTGGCATTTGTGGCAATTCTGATAAAAAGTTGGGCATCAAGTTTTTGGTTAGAAATATAACTCTCTCTCAGACTACTGTTCGTATGGGAAAGTCATATTCATGTTAAGACATTATTATAGTTATTTTTTTTCAGAAGTGCAACTCTCTGGAGTTCAAAAAATTAGGAGTGGAGTAAAATGTGAAACCAGGACAACAATGATAACCCAGGTAGTAAATGTCAGAGATGGAATTTGAATCCAGGACCTCTAACTCCAGAGCCAACGTTCCTTCTATTATAAGAAAAGGGATTTAACCCAAAGAAAGATTAAAAACAAAACTTCAGAAGTCCAGAAACTGAGAGAAGAGTATGGAGTGGTTACCAAGTGGGTAGAAGTACAACTTGAAGATTGTTTTGATTACCAAAGGATCATTGAATCACAGGTTTTTGAGTTGGAAGGGGCATTAGAGGTCTTCTAATCCTCTTTGAATAGATAAGGAACTGAAGTCAAAAGAAGTTATACGACTTGCCCAGGATCACAAGATGCTAACAAACATATGAGGTGGGATTTGAACCCAGCTCTTCCTGACTCCAAGTCCACCATTCTAACTACTAGGTAAAGGACCACTAATCCAAGTGTCAGGATACCTAGTTCTGGTTCTGGCTGTGCTATTTATTTATTGTATATCCATGAACAAATCACTTAGGGCTTATCTGAATCCCATAAATTAAATTTAGCTGTATGAGAGTTCACATAAGATAGAAGAGATTTCTTCTGATTGTAAGTTGAAGTCAGGCATGGAGTCAGGAAGAGCTGAGTTCAAATCCAACCCTTGCTACTTATTAGCTGTGTGACCGTGAGCAAGTCACTTAACCCTGTTTACCTTAGTTTCCTCATCTGTAAAATGAGCTAGAGAAGGAAATGGCAAGCCACTCCATTTCTTTGCCAAGAAAACCACAAATGGGGTCATGAAGAGTCAGATACAACTGAAACAACTGAAGAACAACAACAAAAGAGGAAAGGTAAGATTAGAAAAGCCTCAGAATAGTGTGGTACAGTAGATAGCCATGCTGGGGTCAGCAGAGTCTTGGGTATGAATCTTGACCTAGCATCTTGCTGTATGACTTCTTTGAACCTCAATTTCATTATCTGTAAAATGGTCCTAAAATGCTTTTGTTATCTACTTCATGGAGTTGTGAGGAAACCTTAAAATGCTAGGTAAGTTTGAATTACTATTATTGTTGCTGTTCAAAGTTAGAAAAAGATCTAAAAGGAAGGTTAGACCTAGAAGAGGTTGGGCTTCAATGCCAGGCTAAGGAGTTTGTACTTTAGACAGCAGGGAACCATTGAAAAGTTTTGAGTAGGCGAATGGTGTGATTGGAGCTATCCAGTGGGGAGAAGAATATGGCAGTGGTGTGAAAGAGATATTGTAGAGGAGAAGAGACTGAGATAGAGTGATCAGTCAGAAGTTTATTACCATAATTCTGGGGAAATATTGCTGTTTGTCCTTCATTCTTGAAGAGAACCATGACATTAGGGAAGTGATGCCATGACAAGCAAGCAAATTGGATTTAAGAGAAGGAGGGCTGTGCAGTCACCAGTCTCACTTTCTTCTCCAGAGCCATCTTGGGGTAAGATAATAAGAGCTAGGAGCGTGGCTATGTTTTAATGACAACAATAATAATCATTCATACTTATATGGCATTTTAAGATTTGTGGAGCTCTTTTCTCACAAGAACTCTGAAAAGAGGGTGCAAATATGAGCAATATTATGGAGACAGATTCAACAGGATTTAGCCATTGATGCTTTTAGAAAGTGAGGGAGAGGAAAGTCAGATGACCCAGGTTTAATGCCTGGGTGATGTCAGCAAAACCATGGCAACACGAACAGAAAGAGGGAAGTTAGAAGAAGGGAAGGGTTTGGGGAGAACATTTTCAATTCAAGGTGTTAGCTTTCAGGTGGAGACATTCTTGGAAATATAGCTATGGATATTAGAACAGACATTGGAGCTGGCATTAGATTTGGAAGTCAACCAGAGAGATGATAGTTGAATCTATGGGAGGGAACCAGACTGCCAAGGAGACAACATATAGAGAGAAGGATATAGAGCTAAGGATGGAGCTTTGTGAATATTTACATTAGGGGGACAGTAAGGGAAAGAAACATAAGAGGAGCAGTTAAAGAGGTAAGAAGAAAACCAAATAGGTTTAATGTGACAGAAGTCAAGGTATTAAAAAAAAGAGGGATGTGGGGAACCTAGGTGGCACAGTGAATAGAGCACTGGCCCTGAAGTCAGCAGGACCTGAATTCAAATCCTGCCTTAGATACTTAACACTTACTAGCTATGTGATCCTGGGCAAGTCACTTAACCCTGATTGAAGACAGAAAGAAAGAAAAAGAAAGGTGGCCAATAATGTCCTCTCAGCTGGGTTATTGTAACAACCTCCTTCACTGGTCTTCTAGCTTCCAGGCTCATCCTCTACACTGCTATGCTTCCTAATAAACTACTCCAATCACTTCACTCTTGCGCTCAAAACTCTTGGTAGCTCTGCCTTACTCTAATTCACCAAGACATCACCCTTATGATGTCATTGGTCTTCTTCAAGAAGGAAGGACAACAACAAGTAGATCTCCATTGCCTAACAAAGTATAAACTCATTATCTTAGCACTCACAGCCCCTCAAAAACTAGCTACCTTATCAGCCTTATCTCATACTAATCCCTTTTGGTTTCTACTCTACGGACAAGTCAAAATGTGTGACTCACCTTTCTCATCTTGCTGTGCCTATCTCCAGTCAATGAATCATGCCTCAATAGTTTCTCAATCCCTCCCCTCACTTCCCACTTATGCCTATTAAAGTCCTTTTCTTTCCTCCAGGCCCAGCACAGGTAACCATCTCCTCCGAAAAGCTTCTTTGATTTCCCCCAGCTAAAAGGAGTCTTCTTCCTTGAATTTCTCATCACATCTTATCCAGATTTCTTCTTTGTAATGCTCAATTCTCTTCTCCCCTAGTATCATCTAAACTCTTTGAGGTAAGGGATTATATCTGAAGAGAGCAGATTTAGAATGGTGGGAATATAAGCCATATTGCCAGAGGTAAAACAAGGAATGGGTGGTGAGGAAAGTGAATGATGACTACTATTCTTTCAACAATTTTGACCATGAAAGGAAAGAGTAGAGGTTAGCAAGATCAGGTGATTTGCTAGGTTATCAGGGCAGTGGATAGAAGTCTGAGCTTGGAATCAGGAAGTACTGAGTTAAAATCTTTTCTCAGACATATATCAGCTATGTGACACCGGGCAAGTCACATAGACATGTATTTGCCTCAGTTTCTTCAGCTGTAAAATGGGCATAATAATAGCACCTACCTCACACTGTTGTTGTGAGGATCAACTGAGATGATATTTGTAAAACATTTAGCACAGTGCCTGGCATATAGTAGGTGCTTTAAAAAATACTTGTTGTCTTCCCTTCCTTTTATATGTCTTGGTTTTCTTTGATGTAAAATGAGGAGGTCAGCCTAGATAATTTAAAAGATTTGAAAAACTTTTCTGTGTTACAGAACCCTTTGGAAGTCTGGTGGAACCTACATACCCTTTCCCAAAATAATATTTTTAGGTGCATAAAATAAAATACATGGGACTACAAAGGAAAGCAATTATATTGAATATAATTATCAAAGTATTTTTTAAAAAAAACAAGTTTATGAACTCTGAGGTAAGAACTCCTAGATCTAATGTCTAATGTCCTTTGGAGCAGAGTTTATACATTTTTTTGGAAGGTCATTAGATGGAAGATGCTGACAAGATATTCTCCATGGTTATTGACAAGTAGTTGATATAGATTACAACTGGAAAGATTTAAGCTGGACAGAAGGATAAATTTTTCTGATAATAAAGATAATTAAAGACTGGACAAGCTATCAAGGGTTTCTTATCACTGGACTTTGATCTTTAGGAAAAAAAAGATGAAGTCATCTATTACTTGCATTGAGAGTCATTTAATGTGTAAGGACGGCGTAACAAATGTTTACTAAATTAAGTTAAATGTGCTTTGCATGCCTGGTTAGGGTTATAAGACCCAGAGCTGGAAGGGACCTTAGAAAAATTGAATCTGACCCTTGCGTTTTGCAGACAGAAACTGAGACCTAGAAATGAAATAATCTAAGATTACACTAGAAATTTAAGAGCCAGCTTCTGAATTCAGATCTGTTGGCTCAAATGTGGGGATCTTTTCATCACGTCTCTTGGCTCAGAGTTGCAGTAGGTACTGGATTTCATAGTCACTACAGACACAAAAGCTGTTATTGGGTAGGGGTGTGTGTGTGTGTGTGTGTGTGTGTATGTGTTGTGTGTGTGTGTGTGTGTGTGTGTGTGGTAGAAGAGAGGTTGGCGGGGGAAGGGATAGAAGGAAGAGTGAGGACAAAACAAGAATACATCTAACTACAATCCAAGACAAATGCTTGATCATCCACTCCAACAGGATGAACTTCCAGAAGCTGCTGTCTTCTGGAAGGAAGAGTATATCAGGTCCTGATCCTCACTTTGGATCCTGAGGAAGCACTGTCTTCTGGAGCATCCTGTGCAAAGATTATTGTGTGTCAATAGTTAACAGTCTGATAATAGCATCAGAAATGAGATTAGATCAATCTCAGAATAAAGGACAGGACAGGGCAAGGAAGAGGGAAGCCAAATTATTTTTGGAGGTGACAGAGGACAAAGGTATGGCTGTCATCCAGTTCAAGAGGACCTCACTGCTTTTCTGAATCTTTCATTTTTTCAAGATAAGCTTGCTGTATACCACTAATGAGTCTGTATTTCAAAAAGATAAAAAAAGAAAAAGGAAAAGGACCTACATGGACCAAAATATTTATAGTAATTCTTTTTGTGGTGGTGAAGAATTAGAAATTGATGGAATGCCCATCAATTGGGGAATGGCTAAATCAGTTGTGGTATGTGATTGTGATGGAATCCTATTGTGCTGTAAGAAATGGTGAGCAGGATGCTTTCAGAAAAACCTGGAAAGACTGACATGAACTAATTCAAAGTGAAGTGAGCAAAACCAGGAGAACATTGTATACAACAACAGCAATATTGTACAATGATTAACTATGAATGACTTGCTATTTTCAGCAATCCATTGATCTGAGACAAATCCAAAGGACTTATGATGAAAAATGCTATCCACCTCCAGAAAAAGAACTGATGGAATCTGAATTCATACAGAAGCATATTTATCTATATCTACTATATCTATACAGTCTATTTTTCTTGGTATTTTTTATTGGGGAGTGGGGGGGTCTTTATTTTCTTTCATAACAAAACTAATATTGAAATATATTTTGCATGACTATATGTATCAAATTCTCAAAGTGGGGTCAGAGGAGGGAAGGGGGAAAAGAATTTGGAAGTCAATTTTTAAAAAAATGAATGTTAAAAATTGTTCTTACATGCAATTGAAAAAAAAAGATTGAAAAAACAAGAGCAGGTTGCTGCCTTTGAACAGAGAGTTGATCCAGAGCTCTTTTGTCTCACCAGTCCCTTCAGAGACAGTAGGGGACAACACTTCCTGGAAGGAAGAGATCATAGTCAGTGACTCGGAGAGTACCAGTATCAATGCCAGAGACAGAGCCACCATTGCTCCTGACACCACCCCAGAGACCTCAACATACAGTATGTTTTTATCTGTTTACCCATGGAGAGTGGATTTACTGTCTTAGTCCCTCAATTTCTCTGGTTTCAGCATATGCTCCTACTAAAGCAATGTATACTAAGCCTCCCAGGTAACTCAGCTTGAGATTATGTCTATACTTCCTCCTTCCTCTGTCTCTCCTTATTCTGAGGTTAGGACAGTGAGCCCCAAGGCTCTCTACTATGACTGATTTAAGAAAAATGTGATGTGGATGAGTGTTTCAGGGGGTGACTAAGGGATCACTTCTTCCACAGTTCAGGGGTCCCTCAAGATGGGGAATGAAAGCACTACAGAGGCTGTCTAATCTCACCCTCCCCACTTTGAAGAAGCATGTTTCACTAGGTAGACGGATGGAGGGAAGGGCAGGTTCATCCATCCCTTATCTGCACCCCCACCCCTACCCCAAAGTATGCTGGTCATGTTGACAAGGGTCATGGTCTGAGGTTTGAATCTTGGTTGGGCTATCCTTCTTTCTTGTCCCCCTTCTGTTCTCCTGCTACTTGGTGGTATCTCATTCTGGAGGGGGGAGAGCATTCTGCCCCTTTGTTGGAGAGAATTTCACAATAAAGGTGATAATGATGGTAAAGATAAAAGTTTCTGTTGATGTTTTCTTTCTAGATGTTGTGAAGATTGTAAAAAACTACATTGAACGAGTCATTCGCTATCTGGAGGATTTCATGAAGTCTAAATGGAGGAACACCCAGGAGAGGCAACAGAGACCATAGGCGTGATGTCCCATTCTTTTCTTCTTTGTCTTCCTTCTTTCTACCCCTCCCATCACTCTGACCACCTATGGAGCTGGGGACAGAGTCTTTGACATTTAATAAAACTCACTTGGTGATGGAAAGGAAAAAAAAAATCTCAGTCTGTGTGCAATATTTCTTAGATGGCCTTGTCCTCATTAGGAGCCACCCTAGAGCATAGAGATGGGACTAGAGACACTGGGGTTGTGCCCACATAGAGAAGAAAGAAAAAGTGCAGAAAAGAAGGACTGTGGATGGACCTTGGGCCCTGGGCCTCTATGTTACTCTTCTAGAGTCAGATTCCCAACTGCTTGGAAGAATTTTGCCAGCTGAATAGATCATAGTTTCATACAAGTTCTATGAGATCCAAGGGCTTTCATATGTGTTCAAAGCAATTCCTTCAAATTCTTTGGGGTCTGTAGCCAGGGTTGGGTCTAAGGATTTGAAACTTGCTATTCCTAACCCTCCTCCTCTCCATTTCCACTTCAGCAAATCATATGAGACACCTTTCCTCTTCCAACACTCTCTCCCCCACCATGTCCACCTCATTTAGATTTAGCCTAATGGAAGCCCATCACCCTCAGCATCATCATGATATCTTACCAGCAGCAACATGGCAACCATTATTTTGGGGCCTTCCATGTCTCCCAATGATTCCCTTCCACCATCTGAGAAATAGAATCAGAAAATCTAGAATTAGAACTTCAGAGACCATCTATTCCAACAAGACTTGGAGAACAAATATCCTCTTCACATCACTACCAGAAGTGGCCATCCAGCCTTTGCAGGTAGGCCTCTGGTGAAGGGAAAACTTTTGCTTCCCAGGATACCCCACTTTACTTTTGTCTAATATGAAGTTTCTTCTTCCTAAATCTGATACTTTGCAGTTTCCATGCATTGCTCCCATGCTCTGAAGCCAAACAGAAAAGTCTAGTCTATTCCACGTGACATTTTTTCAGATACTTAAAGACAACTATCATATCTACCTTGAGTTTAATCTTCTTTGGGCTAAACATCTCCCCTTCTTCACCTGATCCTCATATGACATGAGCTCAAAGCTCTTCCATATTTTAGTATTGGATACTCTCCAGCTTGTCTGTTTTTCCAACTTATAAAGATTCCTTTTGAACCCCATTTGTACATAGTAAGAATGCTGGTTCTAGAGTCAGAAGTGGCAGGTTCAAATTTTACCTATGGCCATTACTACCAGTAAGACCTTAAGCAAGTCATATAATCTCTCTGGGCTTTAGTTTCCTTCTCTATAAAATGAAAGGGTCAGACCAGATGGCCTCCAAGGTCTATGATCCTATGATCATTTAGCATGCATGTTCAGTATGAAGTGATTTAGGTGGTCATTTCTGGTAGTCACAGCTTGATTGACCATGAGTACAGAGTGTCCCAAAAAGTCTTAGTGCAGTTATAAGCCTTGCTAGCTACAAACTGTAGGCAGCTGAGTGGTGTAGTAGATAGAGTGCCAGACCTGAAGTCAGGAAAACTCACTTTCTTAAGTTCAAATCTGGCCTCAGACACTTGTGTGACCCTGTCCAAGTCACTTAACCTTGTTTGCCTCAGTTTCCTTATCTATAAAATGAGCTGGAGAAGGAAATGGCAAACTACTCCAGTATCTTGGCTAAGAAAACCCAAAATACTGTTGTGAAGAGGCAGACATGACTGAAATGACCGAACAACAACAAAGCTTGAAATTGTACTGAAACTTCCCTGTTGTACAGGGAATACTTTATATGATACTCCACATACAAATAATGCTAGAGATATAAATCAAATGGTAAAGAATTTAAATAATATAGTTAAATTCAAACAGGAAAATAAATGGGGAACAAAACTTAATTGCCTTCCTGGGACAACTCATGTAATTATCATTTGAAAGCAGGATTTCAGTATTGGTGTGGAGGCCTCTGCCACCTCTTACAGCCATACTTACCTTCATTCTGTCTATGGGCTGCTAACTCCTTCCATATGAAATTGACCTTACAAAGTTCTACTGACTGGGGCAGCTAGGTGGTGCAGTAGATAGAGCATCGGCCCTGAGGTCAGGAGGACCTGAATTCAAATGCGGCCTCAGTCCAAACACTTGACACTTACTAGCTGTGTGACCTTGGGCAAGTCACTTAACCCCAATTGCCTAAAAATAATTTAAAAAAAATTAAAAAAACCCCAAAGTTCTACTGATTAAGGTTTAAGGATCACAGACACATTGAATGCAAGATGAAAACTTACCATCTCATATTGTTTAACTTCTTTTAAATTGTCGTGTGAAATATACCTCTTCCAGGAAGTTCTTCATGACTAATGCCAGTCTTACAGCATAATGAATAAAATAAAATAAAAAATGAAATGAAATAAAAAGTACTTAGTAAGCTCTTATTATGTGTCAGGTACTGTAATAAGCAGTGGGGATACAGAAAACAAGCAAGCAGATGGTCTTCTGTCCTCAGAGATTTTAATGTTTTAATAGGGTGAGATATATTAGATATATAATATATAATAAAGAGGAGCTGGAACTGGAAAGGAGGAGTGAGGTGTGGTGATGGTCAGAAAGTGGTATGGTGGTTTGCTTGTGGGCCAGAGAAGAATCCACAGTCCTAGGAATGCTGTTCTACTTCCAGTGTTGATAACAAGAGAAATAGCACTATTTGGAAATTGTTTTGAAGTGCCTTAGTGCCCTGGCTTTGGGCAAGATGAAGCACACTTGTCAAAGGCCAGGTTCTCAGGGCCACAGTCCAGGCTGTAGAGGTGGGAAGAGCAGGATGTCCAGAGCAGGCAGCATGGTTTGGAAATGGATGGAAGGTGTCATAAATAGTGTGACCTTTCTCTCACTTTTTTTTTTTCATTTTTCTCATCTCAGAATCATGGCTTCAGATACTACAGAACTCTAGCTTATATAAGGGAGAAAGGTAGAAGGATAATTTAAGAGGATGACAGAGTTAATGAAGGTGATTTAAAATGAACATTTTTGGGGACATTTTTAAATGATGAAGAGTCAGTGGATAAGGAGAAATTGGAGATGAGAGAAAGAAGAAATAATGGCAGAAATGGCAGAAAGGAAGCTTCCAGATGAGACAGAAGGAGAGGAAATCAGGAGCATCAGTAAAATTATTGGCTTCTTAAGGGAAAAGGGTTTTTCATTATAGACTTTCATAGATTTTCATCATGGAGCAAATGAGGAAAGAAAACAGGTTTTAAAGTATAGAGTACAGTGGAAGAGGGGTGACTTCTATTTTCTCAGTGATAGAAAAGGCCAGGTCTTCTTCTGAAGGGATGGGGAGGAGGTGTCATAGTAGACTGGAAGAGAAAGAAGTTTGAAATGGACTCTGGAGAGTATAATGAAGAAGAGGCAACATGGATATAAAAAATGGATATAACACTGGATTTGGAGTCAGGAAGATTTGGGTTCAAATCTTATCTTAGACACCAGTGTCTGGGCAATCTACCTCACTGGGCTTAAAAATAAACTCCAACGTGCCTCACTTTTCTCATCTGCAAAATGAGAGATTGGATTCAAAGGCCTCTAGTTCCCCATTAGCTCTAGTTCTATGGTGCTCTGAACCGGAGAGCAATAGAATAATTGCTGTACATCAATGAGAATCTAGCTGAGATTTGTTGTTATGGTTGTTGTTGTTGTTGTTTAGTTGATCGGTCGTATCTAACTCTTCATGACTTCATTTGGTGAAGATGCTGGAATTATTTGCCATTTCCTTCCCCAGCTCATTTTACAGATGTGGAACTAAGGCACACAGCTAGGAAGTGTCTGAGACCAAATTTGAATTCTGATCTTCTTGACTCCAGGGCTGGTGCTCTATCCACTGTGCCACCTAAATGCCCTAGTCAAAATTAGATATCATAAATTTTTAGTGAACCCAGTTGTGTGTCATTCTTTAACAGCATTAAGGCACAATAGAAATACTTCAGGCATTTTTTCTCTGGCTGTCCCTCTGCCTGAAATGCTTCCCCTCCTCATCTCTATCAACTGGCTTTCCTGGCTTCCTTTGAGTCCCAACTAAAATCCCATCTCCTATAAGAAGCCTTTCCTGATCCTTCTTAAACATAGTGCCTTCCTTTTAATTATTTCCTGTTTATCCTTCACAAAGGTTGTTTATAAATATTCGCTTTTTGTCTCTCCCATTGGACTGAGGTCCTTGAGAGTAGAGACTATCTTTGCCTTTCTTTGTAACCCCAGTGCTTAGCACAGTGCTTGGCACATATGTGCTTAATAAATGCTTGTTGACTGATAAGTTTTAGACCTTTAGTTCATAGACTAATTCACCCTGCTTCTTTCATGTCACTTCCATTGACATCCCTAGTATGTCTGACCATAATTCCTTCACTTCAGGTTTCCGGTAGCCAAGACATATGTTACATCCCTTTGTCCTTTATTTTTGGTTTAGTGGGGGGTCTTGACCTCAAGCACAGGGCTGTGAATAGCAGAGACACATAGGTATTTTAACCCCACTGATTCATCAAAAAAAAAAAAGGTTAGGGGTTCCAGAAGGCACAGTGCACTGCAAGGACAGAGCATGATATGGATTGTGAAGGATTAAGGCTAAAGTGGAGGGGGATGAGACCATTGAGAAGAGTAGAAAAGGCAGAGGAGTTTCACCTCCACAGATATTGACTTTGGATAATTTGGATAAGTAGAGTAGGAGCTGGAAATTTTTTTATGTAGCATGGAGAATAACTACTTGAATGTGGCTATCACCCTCAAGAGTCTTTCAATGACTTAGCACAATCCCTGTGGCTTTCTAATTTATTTCCCAGCAGCCCAGAATGTCTTATAGTTCTGAGACTTTGTAGCGGAGTAGGAACATTAATATAGTGAGTGGGTCCTCAAGGCCCAAAATGATCTCATAATTCACACCCACCAAGGAGCCTGGTCCTAAGATAGTGGGAGAAGAGACATACTCTGACAATATCCTAGAGGTGGAACAGGCATTCAGCTACCACTGTCTGAATCCCCAGAAGCAAATCTCCATTGCCCTTTCCCCACTTACCTTTGTCTTTGTTGTAGTGAGTTTCAGGATCTAGATGACTTAGAACCCCTTCAAATTGTAAAGCCTGTGCACCTTGAAGCCCAGGCCTGAAATGGTCCTGTTGATTGAGGAACTTCACTGATCACACATGGTATCACACATGGAACATAGATGGTATCACACATGGAACATGAACACAGTCTGCTATACCACTGGTGGGTTTGAATCCCAGTGGTACCACACTTCCATTACTTCTGACTTCCAAACACACTGATAGTGTTTTCAAATGTTAGTGGCACAGGCCATCTTTGGGTTCACATAATCTCCCTTCTACTTGGTGACTCATTAAATATTTGAAGACAGTTATCATATATACTTTCTCTTCCCCAGGCTAAGCATTCCCAGTTGATGATGCTTTCTAGACACTTTAATATTCTGGTCACCCTCCTCTGGATACTCCAGTTTGTCAGTGTCAATCACTCTTAAAGCTGCTGGCAGTGGGCATTAAGTCAAACATTAATACCCTGGTGATAAGGGTGGTGAGACACCGATTTGATTCAAGGTTACTGTGGCATTCCCTCCCTGGGAAATCTTTAAGAGATGAGTGAACATCCATCTTTCTCAGATGGTTCAGTCCTGTTTGAAAAGAGAGAAATGGTTTATTTAGATCAGAGGAGTCAAGCACATGGCACATAGGTTGCATGCGGCCCACAACACTCCCAGCTGCAGCCCAAATAAGATTAAAATGTGACTGGAAAAATTTTAACAAAATAAATAAAAATACAATAAAACATATATATTTTAAACTAAGTCAAACTGTGGCCTACAACAATCCCTACGTATGAATTAGTGACCTCTGTTTCTCTTTGAGTGATACCACTGGTCTAGATGATCTCTAAACTTGAAGGAACTTTAAAAACAACAGCAATAACTCCAAATGAGAGATAAATTAATATCTTGGTCATCATTTTCTATCTCTCTTCCCAAAGGACTATGACTTACTACATCTGAGTATTGGACTACTCTTCTATCATCCTTCTCGGAACAAATGTGTTCACCTTCTATGGCCTTTCCAGGAAAGGAAACATACACAGAACACATGCTTGTCAAAAGATTTATAGGCTATTTGGGAAGGAAAGACTTTTTTGAAGTGATTCAAGGCACCTCCCACCCCCTAGGCTGCTTCAGTTAATTTTTCATTCACTTTGGCTCACTGGGGAAGACTATTTCATCATTTTCTCAGTAAACTGTCCCTGGGGTCTGATATTCTGGCAGAATAGTCCTTCTCAATGTCTAACCTTAACCCTTCCTATTGTATCTCTTTATCGCCTGATGAATCTTGAGAAGAGATGAAGAATAGCAGGGGCTCTGTGTGCTAAGTCTTCAGTTAGGCAATCAACGCTCAAATGTATTGCTTCTAAGAGAAATGATCCCTATGTCATAATCACTGTAACATTACAGAAGGCAGTTTAAGATTTCTTAGGATCTGCAACTGACCAATATGATATATTGGATGGAAGGCACTGCCCCTTTCTTATTGGGACATATTCTTTACTAAAAAGGGCGGCGAAAGGATGTTTGTATTAGAAACACAGAAAACAGCTTAAGGAGAACCATAATCATGAGAGGACCTGAGAGAGAAAATTAACTCCTCAGATGAAACAGATGTCGAGGAGAAACAAAAAAAAAAGTTCTGAAGGACCAGGCTGAAGACTTCTTTCTCAGAGGGAATGGTACTAACTAATGGTAGTGATGAGTGTGGTCCATTATTTCCTAGGAGCTAATTTTGTATGACTGTTTTCAGGACTCAGGTCTATGGAATAATTTTATATGAATTATTCGTGTCACATCTGACATAAATTTGGATCTGAGGTTTCTCAGCCTGGATTACTCCATGAGGAAGGTACAATTTCAACCAGAAGAGCCACTTGTGGGCCATCTGTGAAGGCAACTGAAGCTAGCTAGAGAAGACAATAAGAGAAGCTGCTTCCAGAAGACAAAGCAGAAACCAATAGGGCTTCGAAGCCAGGAGAGGATAAGAGAATATGATTGAGACTAAGAGAGCTGAGAAGCTGACAGGAGCTAAGTATAGTTGATTAGTCAGGTAGGATCTGAAGTTGATGCTGGGACCTGATCTGATTGGAGGAAAGCTTTGATACTGGGAGCTGATTTGAGAAAGCAGCATCCCATACTCTGTGAAGAGCTGGTTAGGTAAAGGCTGTCTTCCTTTTTAGCTCTGTCCACAGGTTGAGAGAGAAGAAAGCGCATCGAGTCTTGCCTATCTCATCCTTTACTGCTCTCTGGCTCAAGAGGGGAAATCCCCTTAAAACCTATAGAGAGCTGACCTAAATAGTGTTCAGATCCCAGGATTAAAGAGAATTACTTTTCATTAAAAGAGCATGTCAATGCCTTAGGACCTAGCCAAGGTATCAGGCTTGGGAAGCTCTGCAGATACCAGGATCAGGGGTATTAGCTAAAAGAGCTTAATACTGCTACAATGGCTTAACAGGTGCTTCAGTAGTAGTGAGAATTGAGAGAGGCTCAGAACAGGAGCAAATGACTTGTGGTGTAGACTGTTTCCCAAAACGTCAGCTAGACCTGTCAACTAAGTTGAGAGTAGTACATGGCACATGGCTTTCTTTGCTCGTGTGCCTCACTGTTAGATTTCTATAAGTGTGTACCCACTCTCCCCTACAGTCATTGTGTGCATTGGTTGGAGAGTGTGAACCTGGTTTGTAAGTGAACTGCTATTTTTTGGTTATTCCTGTTTTTTTCCCTCTACTGAATAAATGCTATGTTATGATTAATCTTGCTTTTGCCTTTTTGGTTAGTTAATGTTTGGCTTAGTAAATTCTATTAATAGTTAATGGTGTTGCCATGAAGCACACTGATGGGGGCTTAGGAACTATAGTTATGAGTATGTTTATTTTCCCCACAATAAGAGGGTAACCACATGGCTGACCCTCTAGAGAACCACCATACCTGTTAGTGTTGAAGCAGGTTGGAGTGAGTGAACCAGCTTTAGCCCAGGAAGAGAGGGAGCCAAGAGAGAGTTAAAGGATTGGGTCCATGCCTTATATACCTAATACATATAAAAGTACCAGACTGGAAATCTAATAACTCAGGTCTTAGTACTAATTTGCTAAGTGACTTTGGCCCAAGACCCTTCATCACTTTGGACCTTAGTATCTATATCTGAAAAATAAATGGGAGTTGGACTAAGTCAATAGTTTTTTACTTTTTCAAGTATGAGAAATCCTTTAAAAATCTTTTTTATATTATTTTTTCTTTTAGTTTACTTAAGTTTCTGAATATACTCCTCTCTCTTCCTCTCCCCAGTAATCCATTCCTTATGTCAAACTTGAAAATAAAGAGGAAAAAAATCAATTCAATTAAATGAGCCAAACGTATCTACTGTATCTGCCTGTATATGTAATAGTCCCCCACCTTTGCAAAAAAGTGAAGAAATCCCATTTTCTCAACTCTTCTCCAGGGTTAAGCTTAGTCATTAAAATTACACAGCCTTCAATTTTATTTCTGGGGAGAACTACTTTTTAAAATAATTTTTAAAATATGGATCCTGCAACATGATAGTAGCTACTCTGTTAGAATTGATTGAAAAAATGGGACAAAATTATTAGGAATTCACTATTGCTTTTAAATTTTTATTAATTATGACTGTGTCTACATATATTTGAAAATTATTGTTCTTTGTCCTTTGTTTTTGAAGAGAACCAACAACATCATTGATGATATCTTGACTTGAGGACGAATTGGACTTAAGAAAGGCCAAGCTGCACAAAGTCCTTAGTCCCACTCTCTTTTCCTGAGTTGCCAAAGTCCAGTGGCAAGACAAAAGTCAGGATAACTGGCCATGGCCTGAAATGCAGTGGATGACCTCAGTGTCTTTGATGTCTAGCCGAGCTCTAAGTGCTCCACAAAGCTTACTTCAGTTGCCTTTGTGGTCACTGAAACAAATTGTTCTCTTCCTCCTATTCTAATGGGGAAGTCTTTACACGCTTGGGGTAGACATCCCCTACCTCACCAATAGGTTTGAAGCTTGCCAGTTACCCCCCAACCTTGTTTAGCCCATCTGCCAAGGCTGTTTTTGGGGGTGTGGCTACTGCACATGCTACAGCTTCTTGGAACCACAGGTGAGAATTGGATGAATCAGGTAGGACCAAAGTGGATGAGCAGCCCTGAAAAGGGCCTGGCAAGTCCTCACACCAGAGATCCTAGTCCTTTTGAACACTCCATACACTTCATATTAAAAAATAATAAGATACCAAAAGAACTAGAAGAAGGTCCCTAGCAGATGGGTCAATCCCTTGTGGGGAACTGGCAGAAAGACATGAGCAAGACTTGCACTAGATGGGTAGATATGGATGGGTTTCAAACGTCTTAATTTTAAGTACCAATATCAATATGATCACAGATCTACTGAAAGGATATGTGGAGAATGATTGATTCAGTAAACAGAAGGTAAGTTTACTATTTGTTATTCTCAGTCATTTAATGAGCTTCTTATAATAACTCCTTGGCCCACAGGATGGTGGCCACTGGGCTAACAACCCCTTCATTATAGCCATGAAATTCTATGATCCATGACCTTTGGGATTTTACCCCAGGGTTAATCTGATACCACCAAATGGAAGAAAGTCAGCCTTCTCTGGACTTACCAGAATCTAAAATTTAGACCTAGAAGGGATTGTAAAGATCATCTAGTCCAATATTATTTTACAGGTGAAGAACCCAAGGCCCAGAGTAGTTAAATCACTTGTTTAAGATCACCCAGGTAGCACATCTGGGGTTCAAACTAAGATCTTTTGACTACAGATACAATGTTCATTCCACTGTGCCAAACTCATCTGGGCCCTGTTCTCTGATGGAGTGACCAGATCAAGGGTGATAGCCTGCCAGAGGCACACTCTGAAAGTGAAGAAGCATATGGATCTATAGGTAACTGTAGTTCACATTTCTCACTGAGGAGGAGGGAAGAACTAATGCATCTTCTGCTGTTGTTTCAGAACCTTTTTATCCTAATTCCTAATAACTCAAATGACCATTCAAACACAGGTTGTCATGAAAGATTATTTTTATCCAGTAAGGGGTATACAGCATCATTAAGCTGCTAGGTGGTGCAGTGACTTGGAATCAGGAAGACTCATCTCCCTGAGTTCAATCTAGCCTCAGACAAGTCACTTAATCGTGTTTGCCTCAGTTTCCTCATCTATAATATGAGCTGGAGAAGGAAATGGCAAACAGCTCCAGTATCTTTGCCAAGAAAATCCCAAATGGGGTCACAAAAGGTTGAAGACGACTGAAACAACTGAACAATAACAATGATAATCAGGCATCAAAGAAATAGATAAGATTCATGCGGGGAAGAGGATCAGGGATAGCACGGTCCAATTGGAAATAACCTGTCCAGTGCTAAACTTCTGACTGTGGGGGCAGGAAAGATTTCCTTCCACCAGAAGGAGGGTAGTTAATACAATGTCTTCCTTGTTTCTCTGGGTTGTGGCAGAAGGGGAAATGTCTTTGAGGGGGCAGTGTTACTAAATGACTGAATTTGGCAGCCCAGAGCTCCATGAACCTCACTACACTATATCACAATAGTCTCTGTATGAATAAAAGAGCTTGGAGGAACAAATCTGGGAAACAGGACCTCCTCACATGCCCAAGATGAAGACATATCCCAAATACTGGAAATGCTTCTTCTTCCTTCTCTTTCCAATATCTTTCTTGCAGAATTCTTCTCAAACAATCCTAGAAGCTTTCCTATATAGTTCATGACTCTAGCATTGCTAGTGGGATCCTGAGAAAGTGTCTATACTTCCATTGCCACACAGACACAGGCCAGATTCTTACACACTTGGAATGCTCTTCCTCCTCACCTCCAACTCTCAGAATAGCTTTCTTCCTTTAAGGCTTAGCTCAAGCTCCACCTCCTACCTCAGGCCTTTCCTGATCCCCCCAGCTGCTTGTGCTTCCCTCCACACCAAAATTACCTTGTATTCATTGTATATTTACTTTGGACACATTTTGAATCTGGTTGTATGTGCACAAGATATTTCCTTCAATTAGAGCCATTCACGAGCTATTTCTGTGAGTTCTGGGAATTTTACAAAAAGAAGGAGGTTTGCTCAGTTTCCTTTACTCATTTCTATTTCTATCTTTGATGACAAAGGCCTCTTTCTAAATGTGTTGGTTAGAGGGCCCAGCAAGAGCTGGAGCTCTTCCCCTGCCCCAAACCTTTCTGCCAACCTCCTTATCCATTTTCCTCTTCCCAGCTGGATTCTGACCCACTCTTACCCCCTCGCAGACTCTGATTCCCTCTGTTCCTCAGGTCTAATTCCCCCCTTCTCAATCACTGTAGGTCAGCCCCCTTTAACCATCTTCCATTCCCTTCCTTCTTCATTCCTTCCTAGCTGCCCTATCTCTTGGACATGGTTACTAAAACCCATTTGGACAAGCAGGAAGTTACCAACAATAGTTCTTCTGGTAAGATGGAAAACCATTGAGCCTTACCAACTGCCCTGCCACTATACCCTCCAGATCCTTGAGTCTGTCTTACTAATACAGACCCCTGGTTTTTTCATTTATTCAATATCAAATTTGCATTTAATCTATATCATTCAAAATCTAGTTATAACATCATTTATGTGTTGTCTCCCCATTTCGAATGAGAGCTTCTCAAGATCAAGGACTATCTCATTTTTCTGTTCATATCCCCAGTGTTTAGCACAGTGCTTGAAACATAGATGCTTTTTCATTCAATAATTAAATGTTTACATGAGGGAGGAGAAAAAGAGAAAAGTCATTTACAAAGCTTATATGTTTGAATAAGATTTATTCTTTTTTTTCCCCCTTTTTTGAGGCAATTGGGGTTAAGTGATTTGCCCAGGTTCACACAGCTAGCAAGTGTCAAGTGTCTTGTCTGAGACTGGATTTGAACTCAGGTCTTCCCTATTCCAGGGCTAGTGCTCTATCCACTGAGCCACCTAGCTGCCCCTTCAATGAGATTTATTAAAGAATATTCTTTGTAGCTGACTTAGGCCTCAGAAGGGCTAGAATCAAAGAATTACAGAATTTGAGAGTTAGGAGAACTTTCAGTAGTCTTACAGTTCAAACTGTATATGAAGTGGTAGGGTCTTAATTAGTCCTTCCTTCCTTCTTTCCCTTCTTCCTTCCTTCCTTCCTTTCTTCCTTCATTGCTCTCTCCCTCTTTTCTTTCCTTCTCCCCTCCCTCCCTTCCTGGATAGGGAAGGAGACAATGGAAATGTTTATTCCTGCCTCCTTACAAGCCAGTTAGACAAACCCATGTGGACACACCTAACCTATATGGGCAACATAGTAACACACACATAGACATACCCTACATACTAATATTACTTGAGTTATAACCCCTGATCCAAGGCCCATTGGTATAGGTCTCTCTCCTTATTGGTGGAGGTGAATGCTCTGTCCTGTGAGGGGTGAGGTGGAATTGGTGAGAGGAAAGACAGCTCCAGTCTTGTTCAGCCCTCTTTGGAACTCTTCAGCCTTTGAGTCACTTTGGGTACCTTTGGCTTCCAGCTTCAGAGGGAAGATGGAAGGTGCCAACTTCATTTCAGATTGCTGAAAGAAAAGACTCTGGGAAGACGTGAGTGGAGTTGGCAGTCTCCATCATGTCCCTATCTCCCGCTTGTTACTCTAGAAACTGGGGAATTTTCCCTTGGGTGAGATCTGGGACTCTCTCTCTTGACTGAGTTATCTCTCTCCCAATGGGAGACCTCCTTCACTTTGCATTGTCTAATATATGTATGTATACACACACACAAACACATACACATACATTATACCTTCTTTGATTTCTGTTTTGCTATGATTTGGATAAATGGTTTTCTTTACTATTTCCTGTGTGTTTTCATTGTGGAATTGGTATTTGGTGGGAAAGGGGTGAAGCCTTAGATGTAGAGCTTGGGGTCCCATTTTCCCCCAATAATGACAAAGCAATCAGAAGTTAGCTTGATCCTAATCATACCCCCTAGACTAATAATATTTAAAAGATCAGATAAGTATAATTCTAGCCTGGTATCCTCTCTGAGGAGAGCCAAGTGTCTTCCAGCCCCAATTTCTTGCTCCCCTACCCCCCAGCAGGAATTAGTCTCCTTTGCAGAAGGCTTGGGGAGAAGAGGCTAGAGACTGTCTGCCTCCCTTCACACAGTGACACTCCCTCTATATGCTGTGGGCAGTGAGGACAGCCCTGTCTACACATAAGACCTCTCTGCATGTAAAGCCTCTCATTGCAGAGTCATTTAATGTCTCTGACCCTCAACTGCCTTATCTGTAAGACATTTACATATGTGTGTGTGTATATATATGGTTCTGTGTACGTGTGTGTAAATGCCATCTATGGACCCTTTTAATTTGATTCTGTGACTTTGTACCTCACAAACTCCTTTGTTTTTCCCCTTTGATGGTGGCTCCCCATCACCTCCAGGCTCAAATATAAAACCCTTCTGAGCCAGGAGGACCTGGATTCGTGTGACAGAATGACCTGGGGCAAAACTATAAATTACAGGGAAGGTTCAATTGGTGGAGCAAATTTTCTCATCTAGGAGTTCCCTATGCCAATGAACTCATAGATACAGGCCTATCCCTATCTTGCTTATGAATATTACAAAAGGCCCTTTTGTTCTCATTCAACTATTACTATTAATAATAATAATTAATAATTAGTATTAATTAATTGTATTTATATGAATAATTTTGTGTAAGAGCAATGTGATTCAACACATTTCACTATTTTTGAAAATCTTTAACATTTTATAAATAGCATTTGAAAGGTCTGGTTCTAAATTCAGTTTATTCTAACACTCAGCTTTAGCGAGTGTATCACTTGGGTGTACTTACTAAATCATAAGATTAATTTTCTAAAACACCACCCACCAATTAAACATCTCACTGTGGAGAGAGATGATTTCTCTAAAGAACCTTTGGATTGCCAGCTCTCCCATTAGCTGAACCCATGGTCTAATCTGTCATCCGCAAGCAAGGGTGGAGAAGCCTCCCAAGCCTTCCTGCTGGAAGTACCGAAGAGTGGACTCAGGGGATGCTGAGGTCCTCCACAGGGAGCCCCTCATGCATGTGCATCCTGAACCTCTCTCCCAGATTCTCAGCTCAGCTGCAGGGCTAAAGCAACTCTATCTGCACAAGGGGGAGGAGGAGAAAGCTTTGGGGGAGTAAGAGGGAGGGGAGAAGGGAAGCGAAGAGAGAGGTAGGTGGAGGAAAACTTGGGGGAGCAAGGGAGGAAGGGGAGAGGGAAGAGGAAAGGGAGGAGGAGGGAACTTAAGGGGAGTGAAGGGAAGGGGGAAAGAGAGTGAAAGCTTGGGAGAGTTAGGGGAGAGGGAGAAGGAAAGGGAGGAGAAGGAGGGAGAAGGAAAGGGAGGAGAAGGAGGGAAAAGGAAAGGGAGGAGAAGGAGGGAAAAGAAAGGGAGGAGGGGGAAAACTTTGGAGAGCAAGGAGAGAAGGGGAGAGGGAGGAGGAACAGGAGGAGGAGGGAACTGGAACTTATGGGGAGTGAAGGGAAGGAGAGAAGAGAGAGTGAGGAGGGGGAAACCTTGGGAGAGCAAGGGGAGGAGACAGGGAGGAGGAAAGGGAAGGGAGGGGGAGAAAAAGAAGAGAGGGGAGCCTTCGTTCCTGATCCAAGAATAGAACCATAAGCATCACTGTCCCTGCAGCAAATGATTCTAATATGAATTCATTTTTTTCTGAGATTTCTTTCTATTTGAAGGAGGGGGGTGGAAAGTGAGGGGAGGATGTGCAGGAAGAGGAGAGGCTGTGGGAGCCAGGAATTGCTGGATGACCTACATTTTGCCTGAGGGAGTCATTGCAATTTCATCCTCCTCAGCCTGGGGGACAAACCAGGAGAGGTCATCTTGTCCATCTTGTCTCTACGCAGGAACATATTCAACACAGCCAAGTGAAAAAAAAAGTAATAACAAAGCCTCCTTTAGGTTTAAGGCCTTGCATAGATGCTTCTGATCATTCCAGGCAACATCCGGCAAATCCTTCCCTTTTGGGGGTTGGAAAGGGTGGGACAGTCCTCTCTTTTGTCTGACTCTGCTTCCTCCCACTGCAGCTCTGGCTTATTTAGTTTTGTTGTGTTCTCAGGAAAAATAAGGAGCAGCATTAACCAGCGTTCCCCTTATGTTAGCTATGGGGCCAAGGAAGCTTCCAAATCTTTCCAAACCTCAGTTTCCTCATCTTTAAAACAGGAATCATGATAATATCATTTGTGATAATTAACAAGTGGTGTCATTATGCAAAATGTAAAGAAATATATAAAAATACATGCTATTAACGATAATGATAAAACATCAATTTCCTCATCTTTAAAATGGGAATAATAAGACCTATATTTTTGTTATGATAAAAAAGTGAGATCATCCATGTAAAATGGGAAGAAATATATAAGTGCATGCTATTAATAACTAATTCAGCATCAGAATAGGAATTTCCAGTGCTTACACTTTGGTATTATAGCCTTTTAAATCCCAGGGTTACCTCCACATCACAATAAGGCACCAGAGGAGGATTTTTGTGGTGGAAACTAACTCAAGGTCTGGATGCTGTCCATGTCTGACAAGATCTGGGACTAAGTCCCACCATCCACTCCTGTAGAGACAGTCTCCAGCTATGGCTACATCTAGCTGGTCCTTTCACAACTACACCACAGACCTCCTTCCTCCAGCATATGGGAGTAGGGATGGTCTCTATTAGTGAATTGGTCCTGGTAGAATTGAAAGAAAGAAAGGGGAGGACTGATTGTCTCTCAAAACCTTCCATCACTTAGTGGAGATTAGAAGAGCGGGAGGGAGCATTGCTCAATACACTGCCTTGTTTATTTATGCACTTGCATATGAGAATGTGAGGGGCAAGTAGGATCCCTCCTCAGGGAGTCATTGCAGTTTCATTCTCAGCCTGGGGAACAAACCCAGAGAGGTCATCTTGTCCATTTTGTCTCTAAGCACCAACATATTCCACCCAGGCAAGTGAGAACTTCTCTTATTTTAAGGGAGAGACTTGTGCCCTTGCCCGTGTCACTTAGCAAAGATTCTGTCAGGTCTCAGGACTTCTTCCTATCCTTTCCTGGCTATGATAACCTGATCTGTTCTTCAGTTTTAAACTTAAAGCCCACCTCCTCCAGGAAGCCTTCCCTGATTATAATGAATGTTCTGTCTCTCTTTCTTTCTTTCTTTCTTTCTTTCTTTCTTTCTTTCTTTCTTTCTTTCTTCTTTCTTTCTCTCTCTCTCTCCCTGTCTCCCTCTCCTCCCTCCCTCCCTTTCTCTCTCTCCCTCTCTCCCCCTCTCCCTCTTTGTCTCCTTCCCTCTCCTCATCTTCTCTGCTCTTCCCTCTCCCTCTCTGTTTCTCTCCCTATCTCTCCCTCTCATCTTCTCTTCTCTTTCCTCTCTTTCTCCGAATCATTAGACTTTAAGCTCCTTGAGGTCAGAGATTATGTCCTCTGTAGAATAAATGTTTTTACACATAATAGGGGTTTCATAAACATGTGTGGATGATGAGGACCAATAGCCATAAGCATCTATGATTTCTGTACTGTACCAAGAACTGGAGATATAAAGACAAAAAATAAAACAATCCTTACCCTCAGAGAGTCTATATTATCCTCATATCATAGGTCCATTAAATCGCAAAGTTGGCAGATGCCTTAAAGGTCACCTGGTTCATCCTCTGACCTAATGCCCAAATCTCTTCTGCAATGCCCTTGACAGCTGGCCATCCAGTCAGAGGCTTTGCTCAGCTACTTTCATTTGACATTACTTCCTGGATCTCTTCCATTTTCTGACAGCTCTGATGATTACAGGGAGCTTTTATATGTAGAGCTGAAATTTTCTCTCCTATAACTTCTACCCTTTGTGCTCTGGAGAGACATGAAATAAGCCTAATTCCTGTTCTTTGGATTGCCAGCTCTCCCATTATAAAAAATATTTTTCCTACAGAGATAAGACATTCTAGTTAATGCCCTAAAAAATACATCAGAGCTTTTAAGTTTTTCTTTTTCTTTTCTGATTTCAGAAAATTCCTTTCAACTTTACAAGGACCAGTAGGTGGAAATCACTCAGAGAAAGGTCACCTTTTCTTAAGCAGACACAGGATCTGGGGCTGCAGAGAGGCTGGATATTGGGGCTCACTGTGGATGATCTGTTAAACAATGACTGAGGTAGTTACTAGCCCTCCATAGTTCACCCTTCTCACCTGGCAGGAAACATGGAGAATAATAATATTTTATAGTCTCCATTATATGCTGGTATTCATTTGCACCTTGGACGAGAACAAAGAGAAGAGAATGGAGAGGATAACTCAGAATACCTGATCTCATTGAAAAATCCTATTCCAACCTATTCCATTGGGTTTTTGTGGCCACAGAGCTCAAGGCAGGATGCTCCAGGAGACGATGGGGCACCTTGTGGGATGAACAAATTGAGAAACTTTATGATGCTAAGGAAGCCTGGGGGCTATAAGCAGCAAACATAGGCAGTGGCTCTGTAGGGGATATTTCCTCCCTCTCCCTCTGTGGCCAATGACAGCCAGAAGATAGAAGTGGGGCTTCCGCACTACTGTTGATAAAATGCTATGATTACAGACAATTCCTTTGGAATGAGAGAGAAGAGAGAAAATAAAACAAACAAACAAAAACTAGGTGAAACCTCCTCTGGCATAACAGGCCAGCTCCAGAGTTTGATTGTTTCTGCAGTGGCTTGTAGATGAATAGGCCCTCTTCCTTGTTCACCTCCCCTCTCCCCCAACTTTCCCCTTCCCTTTTCTATTTAAATCCCTCTAGGTCAAATTGCAATACACACACACACACACACACACACACACACACACACACACACACGTGTGTGTGTGTGTGTGTGTGTGTGTGTGTATGGTTGTTGTTGAGTTGTTTCAGTCATGTCTTACTATTCATGACCCCATGTTGTCTTGGCAAAGATACTAGAATGATTTCCCGTTTATTTCTCCAGCTTATTTTCCAGATGAGGAAACTGAGGCAAACAGGGTTAAGTGACTTGTCCAGGGTCACAGAGCTAGTAGGTATCAGAACAGATTTGATCTCCTGTAGATGAGCAATATAAGTGTGTGTATACATATGCGTGTGTATACATACATATATACATATATAAATATATGCTATATACATACACATGCCTATATGTATCCACACATGTTGTGCATATGCGATCCTTTTTTAGATATACATTATCTCTTGGTGGCTTTCCCTGTATGTCCCCAAGTTCTCTGGTGTTCTCTGTATACCTGGGGAACCTTGTGTGCCTTGTCATGTTGTGAGTTGCCCAAGGTCTGGGCACAGAGACCATGGAAGGGTTTGGTGATGGTGATGAAGTTTGTCATAATGTCAGTAACAGCTTCATCCTTGAACAATACCTTCTTCCATGTTCTCCCAGGCATGACTGTGTCTATCACCATGGGTGTCTGACATAACCTCAAGTGGGAACTGTTAGGGATAAAGCTTCCAGGGCTAATTCTCTTCCCACCTAGAATTATTTCTGTGCACAAAGTGTATGCAGTGATACAACAGAAGGGGATGCTATTTGAATATCTGCATGAGTAGAGTCACATGGAACTTGAGTCTGGGAGATGGCTTCATGAATTGGTCCCCTTCCTCTTTGGCATAATTTCATTGCAGTATTTGCAGACTAGTTGATGACTGAAACTGTAAGTCTCCTTTAGCCCCTCTCCTCCCACCCTCAATTGATTCCCCCAGTCCCTAAATTTAGGGTTTAAGCATGCTGCTCCCCAGGTACAGCTTTCACCAGCTCTTCCACCTTTCCCTTTTTTCATAGGCAAGGAACAGGATCTTGGAAATGAACCTCTGTCCAGATACCTTCTGGCCTCTCTGGGGCCTTGCTATGTTCATATCAGGTGTCCCGAGGCCCCTGAAGCTGGGGACTAGATCCTTTGGAAAACCTTCTCAGTTGAGAGATCGGGAGGTGGAAGGGGCTGATCCTCTACGAAGCCACTGCTGTCAGAGTGGGTGCTGCAGGTGTGAAGGAGAAAGCCTGTAGTGGAGACAAATGAGAAACCATAAGCAACTGGGATTAATTTTGAGGAGAGCTGGGGAGGGGAAGAATTTATTTACCCCCATAAGAATTCTTTTCTAACTGTAAGGTCATAGAAGTAAAGAAAGCCAGAGTATTAGAGCCTGAAGCCAAACCTCATTTTCATTTTACATATGAGTATATTCTGAGGTGATATGATATAATATTATATAATACATACTAATTATTACTAATATTATTCCAGTTCATGCAGGAGTAGACTCTGAATCTCACTGATTAGGCTACTTTACAATTTAAGAGCTTTCGCTCTTCTTAAACATCAGTAACGTCCCACTTCAAAAAAGTTTTTTTTTCTATTTTTTCTTCTACTCAACCTTCTTTACTTGCCTCATTGTTCACATAGGAAATTTCCCAAAAGTCAGAGTGACCTTTCTCTCTCAAAACTAGTATCTGTACATGGATGTAGGAGAGCCCTTTAACAAGGAAGCAAACCATGTTCAGCCAGAGGGTTCTGCCAAGAAGGAAGTCACAAACTCAGACATGTATCCTGTCTAGCTCAGGGGATTAGGATTCTGGGTTAGAGAGACAAACATCATGCGTTTGACTCCAATGTGGGCCAGTCTGCCTTTGGCTCTTCCACAGGCCTCCATAGCATAGAAAAATACTACTGGGCTGGAATTAGAAGAGCAAGGTTCAGGTCATAGAATTATGAATGACCTTAAAGATCACCTTCTCCAATTTCTTCATTTTATAAATCAGGGAAATGCCCTGAGATCATGGAATGATCCTGGCTCCACTATTTTCTAACTCTGTGTGCTGGATGAGTCACTTAAACTCTAGAGGACGGCAGAATTTCTCTTGTTTTTTAATTAATTAATTATTTTTTAGTTTTCAACATTCACTTCCATAAGATTTTGAGCTTTAAATTCATCTTTCCCTCCTTTCCCGCATCCTTCCCCAAAACGGCTTGTGATCCGATATAGGCTCTACATATACATTCCTATTAAACATGTTTGCATATTAGTCATGTTGTAAAGAAGAATTAGAACCAGTAGGAGGAAACACAAGAAAGAGGAAAGAAAAGACAACAGAAGAAAAAAAAAGAGTGAAAAGAGTGAATAGTATGTTTCGATCTGCATTCAAACTCCATAGTTCTTTCTCTGGACTTGGATGGCATTTTCCATCATGAGACTTTCGGAGATATCTTAGACCTTTACATTGCTGAGAAGAGCTAAGTATATCAAAGTTAGTCATCATATAACATGGCTGTTACTGTGTACAATGTTCTGCTGGTTCTGCTCACTTCACTCAGCATCAGTCCTTACAAGTCTTTCCAGTTTTTCCGAAGTCCACTTGCTCAGATGGCAGAATTTCAGAATTATGGGGGATGTCTCGTCCAAACCTCACCTGAAAAGAGATCTTTCCCCTATAACATTCCTGCAAAATGATTGTCCAGCCTTTGCTTCAATACATCAAGTGATAAGTAATCTACCGTCACCTGAGGGTGCATGCTCACTTTTGAAGAGCTCTGATTATGAGGAAGTTCTCCCTACATAAATCCTAAATCTGCCTCTTTGCAGCATCCTTCTATCACTCCCAGTTCTGCCTGTTGGGGCAAAGCAGAAAAAACAAACCTTGCTTTCCTATGACAGCCCCTGGGACACAAGATGACAGTTATCATGTGCCCTACCCTTCCTACTCTCAAGTCTTTTCTTCTCCAGGCTAAGCAAGCACAAGTCCTTCAACCTGTCCTCATGTGGAATGATCTTGGAGCCCTTCCCTTTCCTGGCTGAAGTCCTCTAGATATGCTCCAGCTTCATAATGCCTTTCCTAAAATAAGGCACCTGGAATAGAACAACATACAGCCAGGTTCTGATGAGTACAAATAATGAATGCTGTGGAGTGGTTTCATGTATTAAAATTTGCACCATTTGAAGGAATAATGATGTAAAATATGGTAATTGGTCCTTAGTCCAAAGGTGTATTCTAGATGTGGTCTACCTGGTGCAGAATATAGAGGTGGGCTTTGCCTGGTTTGATACAACCTAAGATCAGAGCTGAGTCTTCTCATTTGTAAAATGGGACTAATCACCCTTCTCTCACAGGATTGTTATAAGTGTCAAATGGAGTAATAAAAATAGTTATAATAGTTAAAATATACATAGAAGCTTTAAGGTCTGTAAAACAGTTTGCATGCAATGTCTCATTTGAGTAATATATGTGAATGTGATTTTTTTTTCTTAATGTGAACTATAAGATATTGTTATTGGTATTGTTACATGATGGAGGATGGATAGAGCCTGACAAACTCATCCCAGTTCAATGTCAGGCGTCGGATGAGAAGCATCACTTTTGCATGCAATGGACAACATGACCTGAAGAGAGGAGAGCTTGTCATGATGTAATAGAGACAGATAGGCCATGGTACAGACCACATACATGATAAATACTGGAATATAGGAGAGTACAGACCAACCATCAAGGAGTCCCAAGGGAATGCTAACCAGGTCAAGTTGGATGGAACCTTAAAGATCCCCTACTCCAACCCTATGAACTTCACAGATAAAAAGACAGAGCTCCAAATAGAGAAAGTGAGTTGCTCAGTCTCTTTTACCTCTTGATTCTCCAGCTGTAGCTCCTGCAGGGCAAAAACTTCATCTTCGGATGGCTTTCCTGTTCTCTCCAAGACCTGCGTATCTTTGGTCTGTGTTTCGAAATGCATTTCAGTCTTAACTCAGCCAAATAATTGTAACAGTCTGGTACCATTTGCCATGATATATCTCAGACCTCTGTAGAAATACTTTTAGATCTTCTTCTCTTGGGGGTTGGCTAGCATGCCCTGCTCCTCCTCTCCTAGCACGGAACATCAAAAGTTGACTTTAGGGGCTGGATGAGTCTCAAACATGGTTCCTCAAAGTATCTTAAAGGCTGTCATAACAAAGTATTAGACTTGTTTTACTTGGCCCTGGTGGGCAGAACTGATAGAGATCAGTGGAAACTGCAGAGAGGTAAATTTCCTCTTGAAATAAAAGCTTCACAATAATTATACCTGTTGGGGGAGCCGGGTGGTGCAGTGGATAGAGTACCAGCCCTGGAGTCAGGAAGACCTGAGTTCAAATCCAGCCTCAGACACATGATACCAGCTGTGTGACCCTGGGCAAGTCACTTAACCCCGATTGCCTCACCAAAAAAAAAAAAAGAATGGAGAACATAAAATTTAAAAAAAAATAATAATAATAATAAAAGAATTATACCTGTCCAAAATGGAATGGACTCACCAGATAATGCATTTCTCATTACTGGTAGTCTTCTCATGGAGGTTGAATGACCACTTGTTGGGATGTTGTTAGAGGGATTGATATTTAAACGTAGGTAGGACTAAATGATCTCTGAGGCCTCTTCCCCATTTGAGTTTTGGGAGTTTTGAGACCTTCAGTACGATACAGAGCCTGACTCTGTCCTGGATCTCCTGAAGGCAGGGGCTGTCCAGAGAATGGAAATTGCCTCAGGCAGAGGGGGTGTGAAGTGTGAAGGAGCTCCAGGGCAGGCAACCAATAAGCATTTATTCATCATTTCCCAGGAGCCAGGCACCATACTAATGAGGTGATTGGAAGGTGCCCTTCTCAGAGGAGAGGGTGTGAGAAGGAATGACCTTTAGTTTCAGGAAGAGAAGGTGTCCAGGGACATGGGTTATCTGAGCTTGGAGCAACTGGAATAGATGAGATGATCCTGGAAGTAGTTGTCAGGACCTCCCCCTCACCTCTTCCTCCCACATGCACATGTCACAGAGCTAGAAGTATGTGCACAGCTGTGCAGTGACATCATGCATCCAGGGGAGATAATTGCAGACTGGGGGAGGCAGAGGTGGGATTGTTTTTCATTGATTAGAGACCCCACTTTACTTATCTCTGCCTTTGATGGCAGAATGAATAATACTTTTGCATATTTTTAATGGGGCCTATATCCCTAGCAGTACAGAGCTGTCTTTAGAACTGTTTCCTTCCTACAGTCCCTTTAGCTTGCCTGGGAATGTTGAGGGGAATCAAGGGAGCAGAAGAGAACTCATGCTTCTGGGAAAAGAGGGCTTGAGGCAACCAAAGCCTGGAGTATAATAGGGGCTGGGTTAAGGGTCTGGAGCTACCATCCTGTCTCTCTCCTTCTCTCAGAGTAGGACTATGCCAGAGGAATCATAGGGTCATATGGAGAATGCTTGAGTTGGAAGAGTCCTTCAAGATCATGCCTCCCAAGTCTCCCATTTTACAGAGAAGGAAACTGAAACTCAGAGATGGGAAACTACCTGCAAAGGCACTTAATAGTAGAGCCAGCACTAGAACTAGTGTCTTCTGATTTCAGTAGAGTTCTTCTCCTCCCCCCAAGGGGGATCTTTTATTAACATAGTATCACAGATCTAGAACAAGAAGGGACTTCAGAGGACATTGAGGCCAACTGATTCATTCTACAGATGAGGAAAGTGAGGCACAGAGAAGGCAAGGGACTTGCTCAGGATCACACAGCCAGTAAGTGTTTGAGGTGGGATCTAAACCCATGTATTCCTGAATCCAAGTCCAGTACCCTATCCATTGGGTGACATTGCTTCCCATTCTTCCAGGATCTCCAGTGGGAACCTTCGTTGCTCCTTTTGGAACTTAACTATTTTGTTTCAAGACTTTTCAACTACAATCCTATATGTTCTAACTGAAGCCTAACTTCATCTGTGGTTATCCAAAGTCATGACTCTTTTGCTTTCTTTAGGTACGACCTTCCCAATTTCTCTTCCTAACCTTCTATATCCTAGGGTAAAGGTAGGAAAACAAATGGGGGGGGCACTTCCTCTGGAAGTGACTGGTACCCTCAGTTCTGCACAGGGTATTAGAAAAGACTTTGTCACTCATCAGACCAGCTCACAGCTCCTGCATCTGGGAGCTCAAGAAAAAGCTATTTTAGCAATTACTACTGCAAGTCTGACACCTTGTGGGGAAATAGCAGTTGAACACTTTGGGATATGATATAACATGATAAGATGGGATATGATGACTGCCAGTCAATTCAAAGTTATTTTCCTTGTTATAGAGCATCAGAGATTGATAGAGTATAGGAGTTAGAAGAAATCTTAGAAGTCACTTAGTTTACCTCACATCATTTTACAAACAAGGAAACTGAGGCCCATAAAGATGAATTTAATTGCCCAGTAGAATAGAGACTAGAGCATAGACCCCTTGACCCCACTTATGCATCCTCTTTCCACTACCCCATGAAGTGGGTAAAGGTATGTGAAAGAAGAATTAAAGTGATGTCAGACATTCCAAATAATTCCCAAACTATTTTCATTTCTCTTTAGAATGCTTTCTAAAAAAATTAAAACCAGACCTGTGCTGCCTTCTACGTGGGGGAACTCCCAATAGGGAAACTCCCTCCATGGAGATCTTTTCTATAACTTACATGCAGTCTTAGAGAATTGCCCAGGACACCGAGAGTGTAACTTGCTTAGGATCATACAATCTGTATTTATTAGAGGCAAGACTTGACTTCAAAGCTGGCCATCTATCTATTATTTCAGGCTGTCTCTCAGTAATACCTTATTTGATGTCTTTGTGGGCAAAATCTTGATATACTCCAGTTTGTCAATGCTCCTTTCAAAATACAGGAACATCAGAATGGACATGAAACTCCAGGTCTGTCTAGGGTAGAATATACCTCTCTCAGTCTGGCCTCTGTTAATTCAGTTTAAGGTCATCTTAACTTTTGGGGTTGGTATGACAAATCATTGATTCATATCTGTTTAGCGGTCTACAAGTACTCCTCTGTGTTCTTCCTCCCATTTGAATGACTGAAAATATGTCCTTTTAGGAGGGGAATTTTTTTTTGGACTCAAGCTGAGTATTCACATTTGTCCATCTGACAATTCCATCTTGGGTCTTCAGATTGTATACTTCTCCTTGGTCCTTAGCTTTGACCAGACTCCCTCAGCTCTCTCTTTTCCTTCCATTGCTTTTTTCTGCCTCCTATCTGAATCACCTGGCTCCCTCCACTCCAACTTACCCACTATGCATCAACTCTTAGCACCTAACTCTAATTACTATTATCAACTAGTGCTTTGTTGATTTACATACAAGCTGCCCAAAATATCCTATAAGGATTCCAGAGAGGCAGACTGGGGGTAGTGCATAGAAGGCCAGTCTTGGCTATGAGGATAATCTAGGTTCAAGCCCTGTCTGATACATACTGTCTGTGTGGCCATGGACACGCCATTGATTCTCTCAGCACCCCTAGACAATTTTCTGTGACTTAAAATCGTAGAGATCTCCATGAAAGGAACTTCCATTCTACGATGTGCCTACACTTATTAAATCACAGGCCCATCCATATCTATCTATTTATGTATCTATCTATTTATCTCTACATAGATATGAATAGATAGATCTTAATGGGCTGGTGATTTATATTAATATAGATAGCCTGAAACAGCAAATTATCTTTACTTTTTGTGTCTGTCTATCTATCTACCTATCTCAAGATAGATAGATAGACCTGGATGGGCCTGTGATTTATATAGATATATAAATAGCAAATTATTTTCATCTTTCTTTCTTTCTTCTTTCCTTCCTCCCTCCCTCCCTTCTTTCCTTCTTTCCTACTTTCTTTCTTTGTTTGTTTCTTTCTTTCTTTCTCTCTTTCTTTTTCTTTCCTTATTTCTTTCCTTGTTTCTTTCTTTCTACCCCAAAGCAACACAGAAAGAAGGTGAGGATAATTTGCTGTTTCAGACTAACTGCTACCACTGAGAACACCCTACTTTCACACCCTTCCCCCTAAAGTATAGGAATTTGTAAAAAGTGAGTTACATAGTAGAAAATCTTCTATAGTAGTTATCAGTTTGGATTTCTCTTGTGCAAACTTTTACCCTCTATGTAAATGAACAATTGGTTATTAATGATGACTAGAGAGAATTGATGGGTAACAGGTAAAAGCAAGGGACTGGAGAGGTTAGACTAAAGGGGTTCAGGGTCCTAGACAAAAGAAAGATGGAAATAACTCAGAGGTGGGAGGTAAAGGAAAGTGAGTGAAAGAAGAGAGAATTGAGAGTTAAAGCCTAGGACTAAAAGAGATCTGTCATTTAGAGAGTCAAGATGAACTTCTCACATGGACAAATCTAAATCCTGAACTTGGGTTCAAAAGACTCACCCCGTGAATACAAGATAAAGAAGGCTGGCCTGGCTTGGTGATAATCAGAGCAAAAACCTCCTAAAATTCCAGGGTCATCTAAGTGAACTCCCAGTGCAACATGAGTCAACAGTATGACCTAGCACCCCAAAAAGCTAATGCACCTTAAAATGCATTAACAGAGGTATGCTGTTCAGAGTGAGAGGTACATTTTTTTTTTGCTGTAATCAGAACATATCTGGCCCAGTTCAGGACCCTTTGTCTTAGAAGGAATAGTGACAAATTTGAGTACATTTAAAGAAGGGTAGCTAAGTTGGCAAAAGGTCTCAAAACCATGGCATAGGAAGATCAGTTAAAGGAATTGAAAGATGTTTATCTTGAAGAAAAGACTTAGAGGGGACATGATCATAGAAACTAGATTTATATTTGGAAGGGAGAGCAAACATCTAGTCCACTTCTCTCACTTCTCAGGCAGAGAGAGGTTAATATATATTTTTTAATCCTTGGAATGTTTCACTTATCTATTTTCAGAGAATAGAACATGGACCAGAAGTAGAAGTTGTATGGAGGCAAATTTTGGCTTAATTTAAACAAAGATTTTCTATACTGGAGTGATTTACAAGTAGAGTGAGCCTCAGGACACAGTAAGTTCCCCATCATTGGTTATCTTCAAATAGATTCTGGATGACAACTTGTTAGTATGCTCTAGATAGCAGTATTGCTTGGGTTGAATTGAAGTAATGCTCCTGAGGTCCCTTCCAGCTCAGAGGTTCTATGATTGTATAGCATGGCTTGGGGAGCACCTGTCTGCCTAAGTTGGAGAAGGAATTGGGAAGGCAGACTATTGCTTCCTTGGTAGCCAGAATGGGAACACTGAGGCATTTCCTCCTGGGATATGAGTAGGAGGTGGGGACAATTGGGTAGGGAATAGAGACTTCATAGGGAACTATAGAAAGAAGAGACTAGGTTGAAGGTAGACAGAGACATCCACATCAAAGGTAGCTCGAATGGACACCAAGCTTCTAAACTAGACAAAGCTGGTCTCAATTCCTACTTCTTATATCTGCTATTGCCATCTATAAGGAATGTATGTCTCAATCAATTCTCATGCCTGGGATGAGGTAGCTTTTATTGTTCTAAAGGCACCCAGCTTGAGGAGCTTGTTCAAGATGGAAGAATTATGGGAGAGGAGGTAGAGGTGTCCTCAAGGCTATAGTCTCAAGAAAGAGGCCTAAGCCTTGAGTGATGGTATCAGAGGATATGAAAGGCATGATTCCAAAGGATGGAAGTTTCCTATGGTTCCCCAAGTGTTGGTTCATCAAGAGAGCCTGAGGTTTCAAGGGATTTAGTCCCCATGACTCTCTCAATCTAGGGAATCCCAGGGATCAGAATATTTCTCCTGAGGGATACTTACTCCTAGGATTCCATCCAGAGGTGCCAAGGGATAGCGAACGGGGACACTCAGGTTCACTGGTCCAGTTGCTCCCTTCTTCATCACTGTTGCTAAGTATCTGTTGCCAGAAATCATGAAAAGCCCTATTAGGAGCTGCAGTGGGTAAGGTTGCCCTGGAGTACAATGCCATACAGAGCCTAAGAGCTCTTATCTAGTCCATCCAGAAAGGCTGAGCTTACTTGTCATGGAACAGGGAACTCTGATAATGGGATGCAGGCTCATGGCCTTTTTTTTTTTTTTGAAATATGAAGTCCATATAAAACCATGTGCATATAGCATGGCTGACTTTAGAGTCAACAGATTGGGCACTTTTTTGTATGCAGAATCCTAGTACCGATAGTTCTCTATAGAGACAAAAATGAAGTTAGAAATTCCACCATCTGTCCAAAGTCTCAGGAAACTTCTTATAGGACAAAACATGGATTTCTTCCAACTAGATCTGTCCCAAGGGGTGCAGGACATGGGTCTACCTAGGTTGCTCGTGAGGGTTAGGGTTCTCAGAGGGGACAATCTGACTCTCTTTTGCCTTTTATATAGTTAGGGTCCCTTTCTGCCATCTTACTTAGCAACTCAACCCCTCAACACTAGGGCAATGACCCACATCCCTTTCTTTCCAGAATTCTCCACTCACCTCCTCCAAATCCAAGGAGTCCTGCCGCTGTTCAGTGAATCTCTGGGGTATGCCGTGGGGCTGAGCTGATCCCACTGAGCTCTTCCTTAACTCTTCCTCAGTGGTAGCCTGTTCTAAGGGGCTGACTCTCTTCCCCTTTATACCTTGATAGTTTCTCTGGAATAGCCGCCTTCTTGCTTGTCCTCCTGTGCTTCCAGGATTCCTCTGGCTCCTGCAAGGCTCCTGAGAACTGTTGGCATCCTGCTCCTTGCTTAAATATGTCTCTTCTTTGTCTTTCTGTACCCATAGTTCTCTTTCTCCATCCCAAGTAATCTGTTTCTTTGCTTCTGTTCTCCACTCCATATCTGCTCTGGTCTGTGCCTTTGCCATCTCAGTGTCTGTGCAGTGAAGGGCTGTGGAGTAGATGCCTTCCAAATATGTGGAGTGGACACTGCAGGGGGCTGGCTGGCAATATAGGTATTACGCCATTTATTGTCTCTCTCTTCTTCCAGATCCCCATTGTCCACAGGTTGTGTCTTCCTTATATCTTTGCAGTAGGAAGGCTTAGAGATAAGTTCTTCAGTTTGAAGAGGTGATGGAATCCCCCACTGAGCCTCTGCTCCGGAGTAGAGGTCTGGGGCAGCCTTTCCACCTGAACCCACATGAAGAGCAAGTCTATCTTCTCTTACCCTATCCATCACCTCCCAAACCACTTTATCTAAACTATTTCTTTTAGCTGAAGCAGAGGGTTCAGAAGGTCCATCCCGAGGGGATGTGTACAGGCACATCTTGGATACTGCTCTCCGAAGCGCTCCACAGGGGATCGGGCCTCGGGTTCCGGGGGAAGGACCCGGATGAGGGGTGCATCGGCAGCACTGGGCCACAACAATTGGGATGGCATGAATTTCTGGACAGGAGTCTTGGACACATAGGAGTAGAGGCAGAAAAAGGCATCAGCTGTGGTGGCCAACGTTTGCACCTGCTTAAACCGACCTGTGGGCACATGGTGATGAACCATCAGCAATTTCTGGGATCCCCTTGGAAATCTCTGGAGAATCCTGGGGACTTTCAGAATCTCTGAAACCCCCTTGGAAACTTTCCAGGAATGATCAGAAGCAAAGGAAGAGTCTCCTGACCAGCTTTACTGACTGGATTGGGGATTCAGAGAATCTCAGAGTTGTCAGGGTCCCCAGAAGAACAATCTCCTCTACAAAGACCCCACAAAGCAATTGTTCAACCCCCTGCTTGAAATCTCGAGTAATGGGGCACTCATTCTTTTCTGAGGGAGCCCATTACACTTTTAAACAGCTTTGCTTGTTAGAAAAATTTTCTTTTTGGAGTTGATGTTTACTTCTTTGTAACTTCTGTTAGCTGCTCCAAGTTCTACCCTCTGAGGCTAAACTCAGTGTTCTATCCACTATGCTATTCAGCTGCCTCCAACTGCTGTAACTACTGCCAGACTACACCCACTGGTCTGTCTTCCCTGATCCTGATTCAGAGGAAATGGACCTAAATTATATCAGAAAGATTGCCATGGTATAACAGAACAATGCACAGCATTTAGAGTAAGAAGAGCTAGGTTCAAATCCCTGCCACTTATTACCTGTATAGCCTTAGCCAGGTCACATCACCTCTTCCCTTCACTCCCTTATCCATAAAATAAGATTTTGAATTAAATTCTAGATCATAATCAGACATTCAGGAATCCAGATTAGAGACACTGGAATGTATGACCAAGAGGAGATCACCTGAGGCTTAGACCATTCAGCCCTGGGGGTTTTGAGGGGAGAGTGGGATAGACTGACCTTCATTGACACTTACTGGCCAGCATCAAGCAGGGGTCCTCCATCTCTATCCTTTGCACCTGAGCTTTCAGGAACACCTGAAAGTCAATGCCCTTTGCCTGGGAGGGGGTGGTGAAGAAGCGGGCAGGAATCCGAGCTGTGGCTCTATGATTGTCTTGAGCAAAGCCCAGGCTGAAGAGTACATCCTCTGCATCCTCCCGGACTTTGTCCAGAATCTCTGAGATGCTGTGGATAGAGAAAAATGGGGCCAGTGAGGACAGCCTCCAACAATGAGTTCAATCATAGAGTGTAGAGAAAGAAAGAAAGAGAGAAAGAGAGAGAGAGAGGAAGGAAGGAAGGAAGGAAGGAAGGAAGGAAGGAAGGAAGGAAGGAAGGAAGGAAGGAAGGAAGGAAGGAAGGAAGGAAGGAAGGAAGGAAGGAAGGAAGGAAGGAAAGGAAGGAAGAAAAGATGAAAGGAAGACAGGAAGAAGGAGAAAGAAAAAAGAAAGAAAGAAAGAAAGAAAGAAAGAAAGAAAGAAAGAAAGAAAGAAAGAAAGAAAGAAAGGAGGGAAGGAGGGTGGGTGGGAGCAATGGAGGGAGAAAGGAAGGAAGGAAGGAAGGGAGGGAGGGAGGGAGGGAAGGAGGAAGGAAGGAAAGAAAAAAGATCCCCAAACTCAAAATCTGATATGTCACCCTGATCTCCTTTACATCTCAGCTCCTACACTTCCTAGTTGAGCAAATATCTCACCTCTTAGAGTTTTAGTTTCCTTACTATTGAAAGGGGTTATACTACCTAATTCACAAGCTTGTTATGAAGAAAGTACTTTCTAAATCTTAAATGACTTAGAAATGTTAGCCCATGTTTTCTCTCTCTCTGCCTACCCTTGCCACCAAATTGCCTGAGGATAGGAATTAGGAATTAGATTGTCCAACAGTTCTATATGCACTGGCCCTGAAGTCAGGAGGACCTGAGTTCAAATCTGGCCTCAGACAAAACACTTGACACTTACTAGCCGTGTGACCCTAGGCAAGTCACTTAACTCTAATTGCCCCCCCAAAAAAAATCAAATGTGTTTCTATAAATACTTATTTTGACTTGCTTAGTTTTTACTGGTACCTTTAACTAGTCAGCTCTGTTATCCACAAGGAAGTCCTGCAATGTTGAAATCTTAGAGCTGCCTTCTCAAGACTAACACTCAAGGACTGTCTATTTTTCAAATTAGACTCAAAAAGTTGGGCAGTATCTTCTGTAGACACAATGGTACAGGGCAGGAAAAGAGTTTTGATCATTCATTTGATGTTAATTACTATTTGACAGTTGATGAATGATAATTTGAGCCTCAGGAAATAGGCTTTAAAAAGGAGACTGAAAAAAGGAGAAGGGAAGCTCAAAGTGGCCTGAAGGTTTTGCTCTCATTCCCCCAACTGCCATGCATTTTCTACCTTGAACTGGTTTTATTGGTCCCACTGGTCATGTTGCTAGATGCCATACTGCAGCCAAGGTTGAGTAGATGCCCTGGCCTGGTTTTCTCCAGGAAACTCCTGTAAGGATTAGAAATACTGTCATTAGCCCTTCTCACAAGAAGTACCATCTCTGATAACTGCTCCCCAAGCCATTCTCGGCAAGATGGGTGATGGTGGTGGTGGAAGTGTTAATCTAATTACCACCTGGATGCCCTTTTGGTTATTCTTATCTCCCACTGGGCCCTCCAATACCGTGTCTGGGCAACATCTCAATTCCCTCTTACTATCCTTCTTCTCTCTGTCTGGTTACCTCAGTGTCCATATGGGTCACTTTCATCCTCCATTAAATGTTCTCATTCCCATCTAAGCAAACTCATTCCTTCTGCTAGATACTCTCATTCCCATACTGGTTACTAATGGCCAGGTGGACCACATGGTATTTATGAGTTCCGTGGAGAAAGGTAAGGAAGGTATTTGGAAAGGCAGTATTTTGGGGGTGGGATGCTGGAGGCCTATGTTAACAGGCCAGGGTAACATGAGCAATGTATATTTGGGGTGTTCTCCAAGGAAGATGGAAGTATCCTAAGGCCACCTTTCTTGTTGGCCAGCAGGGCACCAGTTGCCTTGGAATGGCCTTCATCACTCACCTGGAAAGAAGTTTACCATTGGATGCTAACAGAATTGCTGAGGGATGGAGAAGAAAGGAAAAGAAAACAAAGAAACAGTGAAAAAAGTGGTCAGAGTTTTTCATCTTGTCCCAGTCTAAGTGGCCAGCCCTTTTTCCTCTGTTCCTCTACCTCTAAGTGGACCACCTTTCATGTTCCTATTGCTTGACCCTTGGAGCCCCTACTCTATCCCTGTATCAGTTTAATGAGAATACCTGTCTGTGTTCTTGTCTATGTCCGTGGATTTGTCTTCATACTGGGACTTTCCCAGAATGCCTATGAGGGAAGGGGTTGCTTGAGCAATGTAAAGCTCTCCAGGGGCAGGAATTATTAGAATCTGAGAATGTTAAAATCAATTGAAAGGACCCTAGAGTTCACCCAGACCAAACTCCTTATTTTATAGATGAGTGAGGCCACAAGAGATGAAATAATTTGTGTGAGGTCACACACTGAGAAAATGGAAGAGAAGAACTTCAAATCCATGTCCTCTGACCTTAGGGCCAGCTATGTTCCCATCTGGTCTCACCAAGAGCCCTTGGAAGTAGATGAGCTGAGTTCAAGTCTGGCTATGTGTCCATGGGCAAGTATGATGAGAATAATGATTATGGCTCACATTTATTTAATATTTTACAAAGTATTATTAGTACAAGTATTATTATCCAGGTTTGACAGATGAGGAGGCTGAGGCTTAGAAAGGGCTAGTGATTTGTTTTCAGTTATATGGCTAATAGAAACTAGATGTAGGGCATGCTCACAATTATATGGCTTGTCAAGATAGATGGGAGTTGAACTCATGTCTTTTATTCTAACCCAGTGTTTTCTTCATAACATCAGACTGTCTTCAGGACTGAGACTAGATGTTCCATCTCAGCTCCTATAGCATGGGACCAGGACTGCTCTGGGATGCTTAGGCTTGGGTTTGTGTGCCAGTCTTGTTAGTCTCAGATGATAAGTCTCTAGAGTCTTGTCTGTTGACAATGCTCAGCTTAGGCATATTCTTTGTCTTAGATTATAATGATGAACAGAGCCAGCCCAAGGGAAAATGGTGAAGTAGGAAGCTGATCAACCCCTCATCTTCTCAGGGCTGGTATCCCTTTCCTAACCCCCCAAGGTTCCCAAGCTATTCTATCTCTCCAAGAAAGTATCTGGTAAGTCACTTTGCCTCTCTAGGTCTCAGTTTCCTCATCTTTAAAACCAAGATATTAGGAGTAAACCCTAATATACCTTCCAAGTCTGGCTGTCTGTAGTTCTGTTGTTGTAAGAGTAAGTCCCCAGAAGCTTAAGGTGATTTGTATTAATATAACACTCCTTTGAGAAGTTCTTTTTTATTTTTAAAGACAGATATAGGGATCCAAAAGAATGCATTTCTAATAGTGAATTTCAAAAAGTGTGTGTGTGCATGTGTGTGTGTGTGTGTGTGTGTGTGTGTGTGTGTGTGTGTGTGTGTGTGTGTGGCTTTTCTGCATCCTTCAAATTTCACAGTGTTGGTGGTAATCTCCATTAATCCAAAGTAGAGGAATGCTTAACCCCTCTCCAGAACCCACATTTAAGCCTCTGCTCTTGATAATTCCCTCAGACCCCACCCTGGACCTTTTAGCTCTTACCCTCTGCTCCCAAGGTCAGGTCATCATCAAAGCTGGCTTCATGGCTGGGATATCCTTAGACATAAACAAGAAACCAAGAAGATCTCAGTTAAAGGAGACTTGCTTTCCCAAGAGATAGGAAAGCAGGAGGGGGCATACATGTATACAGTCACACATACATGTATACAAAATCGTGATACACAAAACTCCATACAAACTCATGAGTAAGTATGCACACTTGTACACACAAATGAAACACATGTCTATATACATTCATGTTTAAATATACACAACTGCACACATAGTCACATGTAACTAAAATTCCCTTTTCCCTACTCCCTCCCCTACCCCCATACAATCAGTTACACAGTCACATATCTTTTGCCTTTCTTTGTATCCTCAATGCTTAGCCAGTGCCTGACACATAATAAGTGCTTAATAAATATTTATTGACTGAGTGGTAATATAGACAAAAATACATTGTGCTGTCATTTAGAAAGTGAGCTATCTGTACATGGAGAAAACCCAACTGATCCATTCTGTGAACCATCAATAATCCCTTACCTGAGCTTCCAGGGATCAATGGCATATATTTGCAAGAAAATGTATAGTTAAAAAAATAGATACAATCCACAGTCCAGGAAAGAGAATGAGGGAGGGAATAGATTCAGCACTCACCACCATGGATGGACAGGCCGGGCTCTTCAGGAAACCCTTCCTCGGAGGATCTGAAATACAGAAAACTAAGTTTGTGCTGCTTTACCATAAAGATAATAGAATTTTCCTGGAAATTAGATGGCTGCTCATGTTTCTCCCAGGTTAATTAGCATCTCTATGCAGATGATCCCTAGCTGTATAGACCTAGCTCTAGTCTCTCTCCTGAGCACTCACATCACCAACTATCTTTTGGACATCTCCAACTGGATGCCTCACAGGCAGCTCAAAAGCAAAATGCCCAAAATAGAATTCATTTTTCCCAGTAATCTCTCTTCTCCCCAGCTTCCCTATTGCTGTCCACAATACCACCATCTTCTCAATTACCCAGGCTCACAGCTGCAGAATTATCTCTGACTTCTCTCTCACCCCATGCATCTAATCTGTTGCTATATGTTGTCATTTCAACTTTCACAATCTCTCTCATTATATGTCCCCTTTCCTTCACTTACACAGCCACCTCCCTGATTCAGACCTTTCTAAGTCTTCTCCATTCCAATCTACCCTCCATTCATCTGCCAAAGTGATTTTCCTAAAGTATCAGTTTGACCATATCATACCCTACTCAAAAAAATAAAATAAAATCGATGTCTCTGTACTGTTTCCCAGGTCCTTTGTGTCTTTCCAAGTTTCTGTTTTTGTTTTTATTTTACTCCCATAAACTCTGGGATCCAGCTTCACTGGCTTTCTTGCTATTTGTAGCATATGACACTCAATTTTCCCTCTACATGCCTTTCTGTTGGCCATCACCCATGGCTGTAATGCTCTCCTTTCTCACTTCTACTTCTTAGTTTTGTTGGTTTTCCTCATGAATTAATTCACATCTCATCTTCTACAAGATTACTTTCTATTTATTCTGTTTATATCTGGTATATTTTTCCTAATTAGAATGTAAGCTTTTTGAGGACATTGCCTGTTTTTGCCTTTTTTGCACTTAGCATATTTTTGGGCACATAGTAAGTACTTAATAAATGTTTCTTAATTGACTGATGTCAGGCTTCCCATGTTGTTCAAGGAAGGTCCAAGAGGGTTTGCTTCATATTCCCACTGAGTTGACTCTTCATAGACTATCATTATATATATATATATATATATAGAGAGAGAGAGAGAGAGAGAGAGAGTTATATGTAGTTATATGTAGTTATATGTATGTATATATATATATAGAGAGAGAGTTATATGTAGTTATATGTAGTTATATGTATGTATATAGTTATATATAGTTATAGTTATATATATAGTTACATATAGTTATATAGAGTTATAATATAATATTGTTATAATATATTATATGATATAAGATATTATATGATGTGATATGATATGACATGACATGACATGACATAATATAACATAACATAGTACTATAACCTTCTGTTAGTTGGTTTCCCTACTTCTATTTTCTCTCTTCTTCATGGAACAATATAAATGCACAACATTATCTCCATCCTATAGCCAGACAGTGCTTTTTTATGCGGGGTACTGCTGGGCATTGTGCAAAGTGGTATGGCTCCTACCCTGTGTTACTTATAACTTTATATTGTTTACTACATGGGGGTTATTTCTTTTTTAGTTAAAAGGGAATTTCCCCTATGTAAAAATCTCATGTATATACTTTGTGCTAATATATGTCTATATTTGTTGTTTTACATACTTTGCTCATAATGGGTACTAAATCAGTGTTTGTTGAATTGGCTTTGTTGAATGAGGCTTCTTTATATCCCCCATCACGTCTAGTAAATGTCTGGATATACAGTACATAAGAGCATAGGATTTTGAATTGGAAAGGATTGTAGACATCATCTTGTCTATTCCTTTAATTTTACAAATGAGGAAACCGAGATTTATAGAATGTAAGTGACTATTGTAAGGCCACATGAGTACTAAGGAATGGGAGTAGAATCTTGACTGATCACTGGGGAAAAATTCAAAAAGTAACATTAAAGGTATGGTTATGAAGCAGTCCTAGAAAATGTAGAAGTAGTGAACTCAGTGATCCAGCATAGCTTCATGGTCACACAGAACCAACCTCATTTCCTTTTGCAACAGGTTTACAGGAAGATTAAGGGGAAGTAAAGATATAGATTAACTAGATATGCATAAAGCATTTGACAACAACTCCTACTTCCTTGAGGACAAGAGAGTGAGCTATAGTGGTTTTAAAACTAGTTGAATGATTGGCTCTACATGAAAAAAAATTGTCTGTCAGATATACAGATAAGGGAAGAGTTTATGAGCAAACAAGAGATAGAGACAATTACAGTAGATAAAATAGATAATTTTGATTACATGAAATTTTAAAACTTTTATGCAAATAAAACCAAAATAGTCAAAATTAGAAAGGAGGAAACTAGGAAAAACATTTACAGTAAGCTTCTTTGATAAAGGTCTCATTTCTCAAATATATAGGGAACTGAGTTAAATTTAGGAAAATAAGAAACATTCTCCACTCAATAAATTATCAAAAGATGTGAACAGGCAGTTTTCAGAGGAAGGAAGAAAGGCTAACAATAGTCATGAAAAAAACTCTAAACTCACTAACAATTAGAGAAATGAAAATTAAAACAAACCTGAAGTACCATCTCACATTTATCAGCATAACTAATGTGACAGAAATGGAAAATGACAAATACTGGAGCAATGTGGGAAAGTAGGTACATTAAATACACTATTGGTGGAATTTTAAATTGCTCTAACCATTTGGAGAATAATTTGGAACTATGCCCAGGGACTATCAAACTGTGCATATCCTTTGACTTATCAATACCACTACTAGGTCTGTATCACAAACAGATCAAAGGAAAATGAAAAGGATCCACGTGTACAAAAATATTTATAGCAGCTCTTTTTGTGGTGGCAAAGAATTGGAAATTGAAGGGATGCTCATCAATTGGGGAATGGCTGAACAAGTTGAGGAATATGATTGTGATGGAATACTATTGTTTTGTAAGAAATAATGAAGGGGATGAAAAAAACAAAGAATGAAGGGGATGGTTTCAAAACTTAGGAAGACTTATATAACCTGATGCAAAGTAAAGTGAGCAAAACCAAGAGAACATCGTACAATAAGAGCAATATTGTAATGTAATCCACAATAATTCCAAAAGACTCAAAGCAAAATGCCATTAGTCCTGAGAACTCTCTGTGTGAACTCTAAGTGCAACTTGGAGCATTTTTTCTCCACTTTCTTGCTCTTTTTTGGCCTCATGCATAATTTGAAATTATGTTTCGCACGACATGTATAATGGGTTTTGGATTACTTGCCTTCTCAGTGGGTGGGGAAGAGGGTGGATGTAGGGAGAGAATTAAGAGCTCAAAATAAAAAAAAAAAAGAAAATTAAAAAAATAAGATGACTGACTCCAAAGAATGGTTAGTAATGAGTTGAAGTCATAATAGAAGAAGGTCTGTCACAGAGTAGCATGAGGATTTGTCCTTGTTTATTTTTCCATCTAACATTTTTTACCAACATTATAGATGAAGGCCTGGATAGCACACTTATAAAATTTGTGAATGATGACTATTGGAACAGGCAGCTATCATATCAAATTACAGAGTTGGTGTGAGAAAAGATAGGCTAGAATTTTGAGCTGAATCTAATGAGATTAAATGTAATAGAATAAATAAAAATAAGCAATTATACAAACAGAATATGGGGGAGGTGTGATTAGATAACAATTCATCTGAAAGGTAATCGAAACTTTTAGCATACTAAAAACCTCAAAATCAGTCAACACTGAGATATAGCAGGCCAAAAAAATCTCCCCAAAACTCCCAAACCCCCCAACTTAACCTAATCTAATATTTGGCTACATTAAGAGTACCACAGTATTCAGAATGAGGGAGGTAGTACTCCTACCATACTCTTCCCTGGTCAGTTCAATTCTTGTGCCACATTTTAGGAAGAACATTGATAAGTTGGAGAGATTCCACAGGAGAGCAATGAGGTTAGCAAATGGTTTCAAATTCTTAATGTTTGTGTAAAGAACCAGGAACATTTAGCCTGGAGAAGGCACAATAGCTATCTTCAAACATTCCACGCTCTATCTTTTGGAATCAGACTTATTCTGCTCAGGGTCAGAGGGCAAAACTAAGAGAAGTGGATGGAAGATGCAAAGGAGCAGATGTAGGAGGAAGTTTCTAATTGTTAGAGATACCTAAAAGTGGAATGGGCTATGTCAGGGCACTATTGGGTCACTCTCACTAGAAATATTCAAGCAAAAGCTAGATAAGCTTTTTCTGTTGTTGGTTTTGTTATACAGGGGATTGTAAGTCAGGCACAGGTAGAATGGATGGCCTCAGGGGTCTCCTCTAATTCTGAGACTGTGATTCTATGAAGTAACACAGTCAACGTTCAAACCCAGGTCTTCTGGCTTCAAATCCAGTAGGACTTCAATGTTCTTACGTGGACATGAGAATTTCTTGGGTTCAATTGAAAAGACAAAGGAGCATGGTTGAAACCAGGTCTTCTGACTCTATATCCAGTAGGACTTCAGTATTCTTATGTTGACACAAGAATTTGGTGGGTTCGATTGAAAAGACAAAGGAACATGGAGAGAAAATATGGACACTAGCAAAGAAAGTCAGCTCTCAGTATCTGCATTGTTGATTACCCATGGCTAATTTTAAATCTAAGAGAGTGGGAGTGATGGTGTGCTTCTTATTTCTTCAAAGCAATCCTGACATAATCCTTTAATCTCCTATTCCCAAAATTCTACTGCTGCAAGTGCTCAATGAATGGCATAAGATTTTGAAATCAGCCCCAGCTAAATAATAATAGATTACACTGTAGGAATACCATAGGTTCCATCATTATTTTTTGTTGTTGTTGAGGCAATTGGAGTTAAGTGACTTGTCCAGGGTAACACAGCTAGTAAGTTTCTGAAGCTGGATTTAAACTCAAGTCCTCCTGACTCTAGGTCAGTCCTATGCTCCACTGTGCCACCTAGCTGCCCCTGTGGGTTCTATTCTAAAATCGGTCCAGAAATAACCTTTGGTTACTGTTTTAAATTAATCATGCCGTAGCTTCCCATCTTATTTGTTCTAACCAATACATTATTTTATTTTGAAGTATTTTCTACATAATTTATATGTTCATAGGACTTCATGACTTATAAAATACTTTACTCAATACAGTTACTTTGCCTTCTAATTCTAAATCATAAAAGTCCTCTAAATATGCAGGACAAATGTTATTAGTCCCATTTTACAAATGTGGGAAATGTGATGTACACGAGTGAAATAACTTGCCTATAGACACATCATCAGAACTGGGATTTGATTTCATGTCTCCTGTCTCAACTGGCTCTCATAAACCAACAAGCAGAATATTTGGATTAAGGTTAATCACAAGCATGAGAATGTTTCCTGGTTGTTGTCATTGTTGTTGTTGTTATTGTTTGGTCGTTTCAGTGATGTCTGACTTTTCATGACCCCATTTGGGGTTTTCTTGGCAAGGATACTGGAGTGATTGGTCATTTCCTTCAGGTTAAGTGACTTGTCCAGGATCACACAGCTAGTAACTGTCTGAAGCTGGATTTAGACTCAAGTTTTCTTGACTCTGGGTCTGGCACTGTCTCCAAGGTCTCATCTACCTTTCTGTGTCCTGGGGTGAGTTATAAAAAAGTGATTCCAGAATGTGTATACTTTGTACTCTTAAATGAAGCTTGATTACAGCATCCAGTCCATCAGTTTGACCTTAATAAAACACAGCTTCTCTTCTGTGCTTTATTTTTCATTTTCATTTGTCTATTTTATTAATACTTTTGTCTTTTATGACAATCATTTCTTGATATATCCTGCCCATAATAGAAACCTTTCTTGCAACAAAGAAAAAACATGAACCACAACCTAATTTATAGTTATTTAAGATTATGAGATTTAGAGTTGGAAGTGAGTTTATATAGCAGATTAGTCAACCTATTCATTATGCAGAAGAGGAAACTAAAACTCAGAGAAGGAAAATGCTCAAGGTAGAACAAAAACCAGCTTGTCTGCTTCCAAATCCAATTTTCTCTCTACTATGCCATGGAAGAAGATGCCAAAAAGATGTTCCAGTTCTATGCCTATGCTTATGCCCATATCTATGTCTATGTCTACCACTTCATCTGTGTTTGTCTATGTCTATGTCAATATTTATTTCTATGTCTGTGTCTGCTACTGTGTCTAAGATTTCAAAAAGTTAGCTTGAGCACCTGACCTAGTTCTACTCCTAGCATTACTATTTCTAGGGGGGAAAAAAAGTCTTCTCTGACATCTAATTCTTAGTTTCGCATTCAGTTCGATCCTCATATGAATTATCCTTTAGGAAAAAGTACCCAGCTCTTTGTCTCCCCTTTCCTTATTTTATCCCTTAAGGCCCCAGAACAAATAAAAAAGAAATCTGTGAATCCCAAGTTAGGGCCACTCAGCCATAGCTCTTAACTTTAGTTCATAGTCCCAACTCTAATCCCTACTCCCAACATACATCCCAATCCCAAACTCAAATCCTTACTTATATCTTAACCTGTAAAGCTTTAGGCCCATCCATTAGTCCTAACCCTAAGCTCTAGCAATAAAAGTAAGATAGACACTCACAATCTTAAACACTTTCCTATAATCTCTTCCCAAATCCAGAGAGTGAAAATTTAGCTTAGGAGTCAGGGAACTCAGCTTTCTCCCACTTTGGCTTGCTTCACACAAGTCATAGTTCTGCACTTACCCACAATCCTGAAGCCAGTCTTCAATTTTATTTGTGGGGCTCTCTAAAGAAATCAGAAATTAAGTCAGCAAGAGAATCAAAGGAAACTTGAACCAAGGTGTCACTTTTTTCCTCTCCCCACTTCCTACCTTCTTCTACCTACCTCATTACCAACAGTCACTCAATTCAGTCTCAGTGATATGGCACTCTTACTACTTAGGCTTGTCTTTTCTTCCTAAGATTGAGTGTAATAAAAATACGACCTCCCTTGCTTAGGTTGGATGACCTCCTCAATGAAAGTTAATGACTGCCTTGGGAAACAGGGCAGTGTTTATCCCCAAAGAAATAGAAATAGGAAGACTTGCCCAAGTCACACAGAAATTCTATCATTGAGACAAAACAAGAATGCTAGGTCCCCTCACTCCCAGTACAATGTTTTTTCCATGGTATGTTACAATAAATCAGATTAGTTCCAGGACACTATATACTCTTGGGGCTGAGTTCTCATATTTTGGTATCCTACTAATGCCACCGCATTGTCAGATTCCTTAAGACTGATTCCCTGCTTCTCATTCATTCATTCATTCGTTCTCATAGTGAATGTAAAGAGTAACTGCTTCTCTTTTGGCCAAGCAACCCTGAAGGTCTTCCTCTCCTAGTTTGATTTTTTTTTTTATTAAAGGGGCCATCCTTTGACTCACCTCTTAAAGAGGCCTATTCACTGATTGGGTGTTGCCTTACTCAAAGTGAGAACTTGAAAAGACCTTAGACCTTTAAAAGGGCCAAGATCTCCCACTGTATCCTGGGCCATCTCCAGTCATCCTGATAGACATCTGGCCACTGGACTCAAGTCGCTCTGGAGGAGAAAGTGAGGCTGGTGACTTTGCACGGCACTCCCTCACTCAAATCAAAGTCAATTGCAAGTCATGTCATCATCTCCCTGATGTCACGGTCCTCTTTGAGAATGAAGACCATACCACAACCACACAACCACATTCATTCATTCACCAACACTTCTTTTCACCATCTTTTATAGGCAAAGTACCCTCAGTCTTCTGCCCAATGCCTCAAATCTTCTTAACCTTCTGAAAGTGGTCAAAATGAGGCTCTCCTAAGTCTACACGCTGCCCAGCTATGCTAGCATTATTTCCCCAGAGAAGCCCACTCTGATGGCCTCAAGTCCTTCTGGATGCCTAACTTCTCCTCACCTTCCAAGAAGACATCATCCAGATTGGGAGGCTCAGGGTCTGGAACATCTTGCAAGGCAGCTGCTGCCTCCTCCTCTAGGATCTGCGTCTGCCAGTTGTGGGTCTTCTGCAGCCATGCCCGCCGCTTTTCCCAGGATGTGGGGCTGAGCACAGAGCCTTCCATGGCTTACACTGGGACTTCAGAGCATTCCACAACTATAGCGAGACTGACCTGTAAAAGGAGCCACAGTGACATCCATCTGACCAACTAAGAAACCTCTACTTCCTAGTGGCTCATCCCATTCACACCCCCCACCCCCCACTTCAGGTTGCAACTACTCAATCCAAGGCCATTGAGATCCAATCCTCCTCCAGAAGAAGTAAGGGAATTAGGGTAAAAAAAGGAGACCAATTTTTCTTTCTACAATCTCTTTGATGTGAATTTTGTCTAAACATCTCTGTTGTTACAATTTTCAACCATTTATTGTTCTTTGATTATGGATAATGATGACAAAATAAAAATGATGAAGAAAATGACGATGGCTGGGGGCAGCTAGGTGGCACAGTATATAGAGCACCGGCCTTGAAGTCAAGAGGACCTGAGTTCAAATCCAGCCTCAGACCAAACACTTGACACTTATTAGGTGTGTGACCCTGGGCAAGTCACTTAACCCCAATTGCCTAAAAAGCAAAAAAAAAAAAAGATGATGGTTATGAGAATTATGATATAGTCTGGCCTTATATTTATATCAGATCTTATGGTTTTCAAATAGTGTAATGCACAATGTTTCACTGAATTTTTATGATAATTCTCTGATGTAAAAGAGGCAGTTATTATCACTGTTTTTTTTAAGTAAAAAAAAAGCCTTCTCAGAGAGATTCAGTGACTTCAGCTTCAGCTATAAAATGAAGAGTCTGGACTAGGGAGTCTCTAAGGGCCCTTCTAGCTCTGGTATTCCATGAGTTTTAGATTCTACAGCTTGCCCATAGTCACTCAGCTAGTTAATGGCAGAGCTGCAACTATAAAACAAGTCTTCTGATTCACACTCTAAGATACATTCTCCTTTTAAAAGTGGAAATATAGAAACAGTGGATATAGAGCCAGCCTTTGGGGTCAGGAAGATTTAAGTTCAAGTCTTAACTCTGAAAGACCCCTGCTATGAGATCTTGGGCTGGTCAAAACCTTTTAGTATTCTGGGAGATTTTACATTGCTGACAAATAATTGATCTGTATCAATGGAAGGAATTTCCATGAGGGGAGTTCCTTGCATTGATCAAATCATAAGTCTGGACACTTCTTTTCGCCATGTACCTCCCTGCTCTCTCCTCCAAAAGAAAAATGTAAATTCAAGAGTCAGCCTTTTGAGCGTGTGATGGCTTACATGAGAAAATTTGAAGGGCCCTGAAAGGGTATTCCTTGAACTACAGAATTCCTTTTCACAAAACCTGAAATCTCCCCATTAAAATTCATCATTTTGAGAGTTTTTTAAGATCTTTTAATATAGTAGGGATGTAGTAAAGAGAGTGTCAGACTAAAAGTCAAGAGACCTGGGTTTTAGTCCTGGTTTCCATCACTTGGACTCTATGCCTCAGTTCTCTACTCTGAAGAATGGGAATAATAATGAGTCTCATGTCTACCTCACAGTGTTATTGTGAGGACCAAATGAGGTAATGTGAGTACCAGAGCAACAATCAGGTGCTCTCCAGGCGTGAAAGGAAAAGACTCTCAGAAAAATAACACTTTATCTAACTGTCAGACAACATCTTAGGATAGAATCATAAAATCTTAAATTAGAAGTTAACATTGGTCTCCTTTTTTTACCCCAATTCCCTTACTACTTCTGGAGGGGGATTGGATCTCAATGGCCTTGGATTGAGTAGTTGCAACCTGAAGTGGGGGGTGGGGGGTGAATGGGATGAGCCACTAGGAAGTAGAAGTTTCCCAAACTTTCTCCATCCACAGTGCCCTAGTGTCTCTGTAATTTCTTCATGGTGTTCTTGGAACAAAAGAAATACCTAACGGTTCTATTTATTAAGTAGCTAGATCAAAACTTGAAAATTTAAAATATCCCTCAGTGCCCTTGTAAGTTCACATGGTTTAAGAACCATGGATTTAGCCATGGAATTATCAGTTTAGCAATGAAAAGGACATTCGAGATCACCCAGTCCAATACCTTCGTTTTACAGATGAAGAAACTGAAACAGAGAGCTTGTGACTTGCCCAAGGTTACATAGCGTATAAATGACAGAGATAGGACTTGAAACCAGGTCTTCTCTCTCTAAATACGGCATTTCCTCCACTGTATAATACTGTCTCCCCTTAGTCCATCTAGTCTTAACACCAAAAACCATCCTTTAGATATCCTGACAAGTGGCCATCAAAACTCTGCTGGAAGACTTTGAATTCTGGGCAGGACTGTTATTCCAAGCAAGAATATTTGGGCTAGAGGTAGTTGCAAAGAAGAGACTACAAGATACAAAATACAGAGTATAGATACAGTTGTGCTGAGAGAGAGTAATATAATTCTTACCTCCATCAGGCCTTCAAGTGGAGGCCATAATAACATGGGGGATAATTGCTCTACCTCGTAGTGAGCATTGGCTAAAGATCATAAGGCCAGGCAGGGGCACAGAGGTCATTGTATGTGTATGAGAGAGTGCATGCATGCATGTGAATGTGTGATTCTCCTATGGTGAAAGTAAACTGCTCAAGGGAGAGAGCTTGCCCCATGGATATCTATGTCTCAAGGCCTTACATCTTTGATCTCCTGATTGCTCCATGTAGATCATTGCTCTGTCATAACCTGGTGATGGGAAACCTACTGTCCCTTGGGGCAGCCCTTTCTGCTTGTGGAAAGCTCTAATTGTTCAGAATATTTTCTTTATATTTCTTCTTGGCAAATTCTACCCATTAGTTCCAGTTTTGTTGCCATGTAGAGCAAGTAGAACAAGTATATTCTCTCTTCCACGTGACAGGCCTTTGAATATTAAATATCTCATGCCTCGAAGGTCCCTTCTCCAGGTTAAACATTTTCAGTTTCCTTAACAGATCTCTGTGTAGCTCTCATCATCCTGTCACTTCACCAACCCCCTTGCTCTTGGACACAGCTTCATAAACGATAAGAATTGGTTGGGAACTCTAAGATGATAGGATCAAACATTTAGAGCTAGAAGAGACATTAGAAGCCATGAGGTCCAACCTTCTCATTTTATAAATGACAGAAGCTATGAGAGGTTAATTTTTTGTCACATAAATAATGGTTATCCAAGACAGATTGTGAACCCAGGTCTGTCTAAGTCCAAGCCTATCACTCCAACCATCACTTCTGACAATCTAGTCCAAATTTTTTATCTAAGAGATGACAAAATGGAGACATGGGGATATTTTGCATCTTAACCAAGGCCATACATTGTTTAGTGGAAGAACTAGGGTTCAAATTTAATCCTGTTGAATCTTAGTCCAATGCCCTCTACCATTCTTGTACAAAGCTGCTCCTCTCATATGCTGGATCCAGCTTGTCAACATTCTTCCTAAGCTGTGATATATTCAGAACTGGATCCAATACTCCAGATAACGAAGCCTAAGAGTGAATGGGTACTTTTGGCTATAGTGTCACACACTAATGACCCATCCTGAGCAGGCAGTTCATGGAATTCTCCAGGATCTGTCTGCATGAATGACCATATCATGGAGTCTTGTTTCCCCCATCTTGTATTTGAACCCATCTGTGAGATCTTCCATTTCTCACTATTAAGTTCCATCTTATTAAGTTCCACCCATGGTTTCTGTCTGTCAGCATATTTTTGAATCCTGACTCTATCACTGAATGTGTTAACAATCTCCTGTAGTTTCATGTACTCTGCAAATTTGAAAAGCATGGTCTTTATGCCTTCATCTAAGTCCTTGATAAAAAGATTGAACAGCACAGATTAGCTTTTCTTTATCAGATATTTCACAAGAGCAGCTGAGAGCAAAGCCTTGTGGGAGTGGAAACAAGCCAGACCTAGTTTAAAGGGAGAAGGTGGCACTAGAAGGCTGCCCTGGTCTTCAGGCAGAGGTATCCATGGTGCTGCACAAACTACATAGCTAAATTGAGGACCACTCCCATCAAACTTCTCAAAACTAATATTTGAACCTCGTCTTTCTTCATTACCAGAGGAAAAGAAAGTTTCCATTGCAAATCCCAAAGATCTCAGTCCTTTCCCTTTCCTTTTGTGTTGGTCTTCCAGGGGAAGAATTGCCTGGGTGCTAGAAGCCTGGGGAGCCTGAAGCAGATCACTTAATTCACAGCAACATTCTGGAATCATCTGCTCATGGCATTTTAGAGAAGGCTACACTACAATGGTCAAACCCAAATAGAAATGAAGCCATTGCCGTTGTACAGTAGTGTCCAACTCTTTGTGATCCCATTTGAGATTTTCTTGGCAGAGGTACTGGAGTGGTTCACCATTTCCTACTCCAGCTCATTTTGCAGAAGAGAAAATGGAGGTAAATAGGGTTAAGTGACTTGCCCAGGATCAAAATTATTTCAACCAGCCATTTATTGACTAAGGAAAGAACATATTAACAATATCCATGTTCTATTCTATTTTTCTTTATTTTGTTAAATATTTGCCAAGTTGCATCTTAATCTGGTTTAGACTTCTAAGTGTTTGAAACATCTTAATCACAAGTTTTGGTTTAAGTATCTGGCTATGAACTCTGTGAACACTGTCAGGTTGCATGTTTGCATGCCATACATCATCCCCAAGAAGTCCTTTACATCTACTTTTTGTGGTTGCAGAAGCTTTTATGTTTGTTTATTTGTTTTGTTTTTCCTGGGAGAAGTATCTGACAGAACAATTCTCTAGCATCAGAGACAGGAGGTAGAAGACGCTAGAGTTTTTCAGCCCTCTATAGAAAGAGTTCTTAACTACCTCGCATTTCAATTATAATTGATTTCCTTCCTAATCATATATATTTAATTTTAAGCATTTAAAAACAAGATTCCAAGAGTCCATAGGCTTCTTCAGACTGCCAAAGGGGTCTGTGGCACAAAGAGATTAAGGGCCTTTGTTTTATAGAGAGGAGGTTAATAAGAGAGGAATTTCTGCAACTGATACTTAATATCTTATCAACTTTCACTCTTCCCACTCTCCTGCCCACTCCTTCACCCTCAGTATAGATATAGGGATTCCAAGACTTTCCTCCTTGGCATATCAGCCTCTGAATTCATATATAAGAAGGGAGCATAGTTTAGTATATTAGTATAATGTGTATAGAATTTTGAGTCAGAAGATCTGGGTTTGAATCTTGCCTCTGGTACTTACTCGCTGTGTGACTTTGGGCAAATCCCTTCATATCTCTGATCCTTGTTTTCCTCATCTATAAAATGAGAGGGAAGGGGAGAATGGGCCAGATGATCTCCCAGGTCTCTTACAGCTTTAGATTCTAAAACTCAATAAGGCAAACCAGATAACCAAAAAAAAAAAGTAATCCTTTAATGCATTTTCCAGATAAGTAGAGATGATTCCTGGATTATGTATTTTGACCTGCAGATTTATTTGCATGCTTTATTTAGTATGAACCATCAGATCTCATCCATCCTTCTGTCCCTATGCTTAGAATACCACCTCCCTCCCTGTTTGGCACTTTCCCCCTCATTCCTCTCAGATACCAATCAAGATCAGTTCAGGAAGGCTTCCTAGATGTATCAACATGCTCTGTCTTCCCATAGTTTTGCCTTTTTTCCCTCTGCTCATGCAGTACTGCCCAGTAAACACTTACAATTCACTTTTTGCCATCTTTACTCATTCATTTGATGGTTTCTGCTTTCGGCCCTTTGTTGCTGGTCCCTGGAAGTGAGACACCTGGAGAAGGAGGAGGAGCTCTATCTAGCAAGTTATGCTAAACCCAGCCAGAGACCAGGTACATACAATCAGTGCATTGTTCTGTAAGGCCTCTTTCCTGCCAGGGACAAGTAAAAGATAAAGGATTGTCTGTTTTTCCTTCTGTCACCTCCCTCCAGAACGCCATTTAAAAACCACTTTTCCCTTCATGGTTGTCCTCATTGTTGGTGGGCTGGGGCAGGGGGTGCTATTGGAAGGAAGGAGGAGAGGATGAGAGGAAAAAAAGGAGGAGCAAAGATGACCAAGATTAGATAACCAGGGTATAGCATTAATGCATTTACAGATGGCAGATGCTTCATAAATGTTTGAATTGAATTAGCCAGATTCCAGAGACACTTCCAACCCAAACTCTCAGAATTAAAGTCCTTAGTGTGGCTTCTATTTTTGAAAAGAGGGATCTCAACTTTTAGTGTAGCTCTAGGTCAATGGATTCATGTTTAATCCCCGAGCTGGCTACTGGGACATTTACTGAAACACAAAGACGACTTCGGTTTGATCTTCCCTAGGACAGTTTTTAGAAGAGATCCAAGAACTATGCCCAAAGTGCTATAAAAATGTGCATACCCTTTGATCTAGGAATAGCACTTCTCGGGCTGTTTCCCAGAGATATCATACAAATGGGAAAAGGACCCACATGTACAAAATATTTATGTTGGCAAAGAATTGGAAATTGAGAGGATGCCCATCAATCGGGGAATGGCTGAACAAGTTGTGGTATATGAATGTAATGGAATACTATTGTGCTAGAAGAAATGATGAGCAGGCTGACTTCAAAAAAAACCTGGAAAGTCTTGTATGGTCTGATATTGAGTGAAGTGAGCAGAACCAAAAGAACATTGTACACAATGACAGCCAAGTTGTGCGATGACTGATATTGATAAACTTAACCCTTCCTAGCAATACAAGGATTTAAGACATACATCTCCAAAGGCCTCATGTTGGAAAATGCTATCCACATCCAAAGAAAGAACTCTGGAATTTGAATGTAGATCAAAGCATACTATTTGCTATCTTTTTTTTCTTTATTCTATTGAGTTTTGTTTCCTCTTTCTGGTGATTCCTCCTATTGGTTCGAATTCTTACTTACACCACCACTAATATGAAAATATGTTTAATAAGAATGTATGTGTATAGCCTATATCAGATTGTACGCCGTCTTGGGGAGGCGGGTGGGGAGGAAGGGGGACAAAAATTTTAAACTCAAAAGCATATGGAAGTGATTGTTGATAAATCAAAATAAATTAATAAAAAAGAAAAAAAGAAAAGATCCAAGCTACATAAATGATCACTCCCAAAGTCTTTCTAATTTCTAAGAAGAAAAATAAAATTACCATTAACTGAAAGCTTAAGTACCTCTATTAGAGTGAGCATATTAATTTTAGGTCAAATTTAATTAAGAAACAGCTAGGTGGCCCAATGGATAGAGTATGGGCCTGGAGTCAGGAAAGAACTGAATTAAAATCCAGCCTCAGATATTTACTAGCTGTGTGACCCTGGGCAAGTGTCTTAACCTCTCTGCCTGCCTGAGTTTCCTCATCCATAAAATGTGAATAATAATAGCACCTACCTCCCAGGGTTGTTGTGAGGATGAAATGAGATACTATCTGTAAAATACATTGCCAACCTTAAAATGTTATATAAATATTAGTTATTCCTATTTACAAACAGCTAAGTGGCACAGTGAATCTCAGTATTTGGCCTGAAGTCAGGAAGACTCATTGTCTTGAGTTCAAATCTGGCCTCAGAAACTTACTAGCTGTGTGACCCTGGGCAAATCATATAACCCTGTTTGCCTCAGTTTCCTCACCTGTAAAGTGAGCTGGAGAAGGAAATGGCAAACCACTCCAGTATCTCTGCCAAGAAACCCCCAAATAGGATCATGAAGAGTCAAACATGACTAAAATGACTGAGCAAAAATTGATATTATATTGGAGAATTTTATAATCACATCCTTCTATTGACTACATACCCATTGTATTAGTTAACTCCCCTGCTAAATAGTTAGCTTTCTGAGCATCAGGGATATGTTTTAATTCTTTATTCTGCAGCCCAAGTAGTAGGATATTGCTTTATATCCCATGGGCTCAACAAACACAGGAGAAGCCAGGGGGCAGCTAGCTGGCAGGGATAGAGCACTGGCCCTGGAATCAGGAGGACCTGAGTTCAAATCCTGCCTCAGACACTTGACACTAGCTGTGTGACCCTGTGCAAGTCACTTAACCCCATCGCCTTAGTTAAAAACAAAAAACAAAACAAACAAACAACCAACACGAAAGAAGCCAGGTGGGCCACAGCTCACATTGCATAGACTTATTATACAGTGGGTGAACATATCTCCATTTCATGCGGATAAAATCAGACAGAATATCAATGGCCTTTGACATAGGCAACCACCTTGTCCTCAGCACTAGCTTCATAAGGGAGCACTTTGTTTTCATTGAACTTCTTGGAGCAAGACTCTGTCTTTTGAGGTGGGAGTGGGGGTGTTTAGCTTGGAAAAGAAGAGACTTAGATTTTCAGTGGTTCTTAACTTTTTTTTTGTACTGTGGACCTCTTTGGCCATGGTCTGTTGAAGCCTATAGGTCCTTCTCAGAATCATAGTTTTTAATGCATAAAATAAAATTCAAAGGACTACAAAGGCAATTGGGGTAACAAGGTGGCATAGTGCTAGGCCTGGAGTCAGGAAGACTCATCTTCCCAAGTTCAAATCTGGCTTCAGATAACTTACTACTCTGTGACCCTGTTTGTCTCAGTTTCTTTACCTGTAAAATGAGTTAGAGAAAGAAACTACAAACCATTCCATTATTTTTGCCAAGAAAAACCCTGAATGAGGTTACAAAGAGTCAGAAACAACTGCAATAAGTGAACAATAGCAAAGGAAATCAATTATATTGAAATACAATTACTAAAATGTTTAAAAACCCAAGTTCTCAGCCCTCCAGCTAAAGAACTCCTGACTTAGGAAGAGATATGAGCTACAGTCTTCACATATTTCAGTACATATGGAAGAAACTTGCCCTGCTTTGTCTCAATGGGCAGAATGAGGAACAGTGAATGAATATCATAGAAAGAAAGATTTCAGCTCCATGAAAAGAGAAACTTCTAAATAATTAGAACTTTCCACAAGTGGAATGAGATGTTTGAAGAGTCTCCACATCACTTGAGGTCTTCAGGAGAAGATGGACATTGATTCCAGGGATATTGTAGAGGAAATTTCTGCTCAGGTAGGGATTGCATTTTTTCAAGCTTTGAGATTCTGTGGTTCTTGACTCCTCTATACTGCAAGACTCCGCAGAATGACCAAATCTGAGGTTGAAAGAGACTCAGTGGCTTCTAGTCCAAATTGTACATGAAAGTAATCTCCATTATAATATACTCAAGGAGTAGTCACCTAGTCTCTGCTGAACATCTCCAAGGAAGAAGAACCCACCCCTTCCAACCCAAAGACAGCCCATTTTGGACAGCTTAGATTGTTAACGAAGTTTTTCTTGACATCAAATTTAAATTTAGCTCTTTTTGAATCTTCTTTGTGCATTTCTCTCATTCGTTACTTTAGGAGCAGGCATAGATGTGATTTCAGCAATAGTCCATAAATGGGTCTGAGTGAGACTGAGGGTGACTGGGGAGGGGGTATGCATAGATAACTTGTTGTTCTGTGTTGTGGCTACTCAAGTTGATAAAGATGGGACAGAATGGTCAGGGAGCATTGCTTGACTACAAACTCTTGGGGCTAGCATGACTATTTCTCTCTCTCTCTCTCTCTCTCTCTCTCTCTCTCTCTCTCTCTCTCTCTCTCTCTTTCCCTCTCTCTCTCTCTCTCTCCTGATTCCCCCTTTTACTTCTCATCTTCCTTTGCTTCTAATAAGTTGGGATGGCTAGACTAGAATAGAAAGGGCTAAAGAGTGACTTGTCAACAAGTTTCAAGTCTATTTTAGAGTTTTTATGCTCTCTAAAGCCATGAAAGATCAAAGACAATACATGCTTTCCCTCTGTGTTCAACTTCAGCTTTAAGAGATTCTAAAATCCCAAACAGTTGGTTAGGAGGGGAGGGGTCTTCAAGAATCTTTGAAACATGAAGAATATGGATGGGGAAAGTGATGGGAAGCAACCAGGGCTGCAGTGGGGGTCACAGGAGGGCTTAAAGCCAGAGATCTGGGGGTAATGTAGGAGAAACAGACACCATTGCGATCAATACAGATTCTTCTTGTTGACATGAACTATAGTTGGCTCCATATGCTAGGAGATGTGATATCTGTATGGCTGTTTGAGTGTACATTTGTCAAAAAATAGTGCTGTGTGATAGAAAAAAGATCTAGATTTGGAGTTAGAAGACCTCTGTTTCCCCATCTCTAAAATGGGTTGGAGAGTAAATGAGATGATTTATTCTCGCTCCATATTGCATGATGCTAAGTGGGAATGAACTTAAACTCTTGTAGTCCCTGTTCTACCATCCACACAACTTTAGATAAGTCACTTAACTGTTTTGGCCCTCAGTTTCCTCTTCTACAAAATGGGGACAATAATAATTCAGAAGGATATTGTGAGATTTAAATAAGATAATGGAATTAAGTGCTCTGAACCCTAAAAGAGTTATATGTGGGTTATTGGGAATTCTAGTCATTGAGAAGGAAGAATTCCTTAACTATTGGAATGAAATTCATCCAGTGGGAAAAACAGTGCACCTCTACTATTAACTCACTGTGTGGCCTTGAACAAGCCAATAAATTCCATTGGTTCCCTATTAGCTTCAGGATCAAATATAAACTCCTCTGACACATAGAGAGCTTCAAAACCTGGCCCCTCCATACCTTTCCAGTCTTCTTACACTTTTTCTTCTCCATGATCTCTATAATCCAGCTACACTGGTCTGCTTCCTGTTCTCTAGATTTCTTGCTTTTGTACTAGCAAAGGCCAGTATCCTTTGGCTGGCTGTCTCCCATGCCTGGGATGTTTTCTCTTCACTTCTGCCTCCTAGCTTCCCTTCTTCCACCAGAAATAGAGTGGGTATTGTACACTGGGACCAGGTGTGAGAAAATCTGTAAATTGGAACCAAATTTTGGCCTGGTTACTAGTAGCCCCCATGTAATAATACCTATAGAGAGTGATACATGATAACATGGAGGCAAGATCAGATTTTATCTGGTACCACACCTGTATTAGGAAATTGGAGTTACCCTTGGTTTCTGTTTTGGGAAGAGATGCTCCAGAATAGGGAGTAGAATGGTGATCTAGATAGGTAGGTTAACCGTATTATGACACTAGAAAGATGTCGGATACATAGTAAATGCTTAACACATTTGTTGGATGTGTTGAATAGAAGGCAGTGTGCCACTGAACAGAAAACCTTTATGGATTACATTCTGCATTATTCCTTTCTGGCTGTTTTTGACACAGCACATAATGAACACTTGATAAATATTTGTTGAACAGTTGAAGGTATGAATGAATTTTCTGGCTTGAATAGCCACTTTCAGCTTTCTCCATGGAAGCAGAGATGGGTTGGGTCTCTGAATTTCTATCATATAACAAACAACAGAGTCCCAAACATAATGGCATGTTTAACAAGAATTTTTCAGTTTAGTTCAACAAGTATTTGTTAAGTTTTCTATTATGCTCAAGATGCTCTGCTGGGCACCCAGCATAATAATACCTGGCCCCTGTTCTCTCATTCTAATAAGAAGGACAAGATACGGTCATAAATAAATATTCCATAAAATAGAACATGAGGGCAGAAGACAAGTACAAAGTGCTAATCAAGGACTGAGAAAGAGAAGCTAATTTCCAAAAGAGGTTAGACTTATAAGGTCATAGCTGGATGGAACTTTGGAGGTCATCTAGTCTAACATCCTCATTTGATAGTTGAGGAAAGGTGACTGACCTAAGTAAACAATAGAACCAAGAATCTACCTCGGGTTTTGTGCTAAATCTGGAATGCTTTTCATTGTATCGCTCATCCTTCACATGACAGTTTGTAGATATCCTTAAGTAACAAAGGGTTTGGACCTTATTCAATCAGTCATCACTGGATAAGCACTAAAAGTCTCTGATGGGTGAAGAAGGAGACTAGAACCATGCTTTAGCATTATATTACTTCTGTAAAGGATAGATTGGAGTGGGGAAGAGTCTGGAAGCAAAGAGATCAGTAAGGAGTCTGGTGTGATAGTGTAGATAAGACCTGAATGAGGACCTGGATGATTCAGGTTGGAATGGAAGGTCTAATGGCAGAGATATTTTGGAGGTAGAATGAACAGGATTTGGAAAACAGCATGGGAGTAACGGTGACACAAATGGAGAATTTAGAGATCATTCTGAGATTTCAAATCAGAGTGAGAGGAGAATGGTGATCCCATTGACAAAAGTGTGTAGGTTAGGAAGAAGGAATCTGTTGGAAGGAAAATGACGTTTGTATTTTGATGATGGCAAAGGAAACCAAGGGTGACTTCTATAATAATAATAATAATAATAATAATAATAATAATAATAATAGTTAAAATTTACATAGTGCTTACTTTGGGCCAGGCATTGTACTGCACAGCTTACAAACACTGTCTCATCTGGCCCTCAAAACAACCTTGGGAAGTAGGTTCTATAATCATTCTCATTTTACAGATGAGGAAACTGAGACAAACAGAGGTGAAGTGACTTGTCAGGGTCACACGGCTATGAAGCATCTGAGGTTGGATTTGAACCCACATCTTCCTGCCTGTAGGACTGGTGCTCTATGTGCTGTACCACTTTGCCACTCACTATATGACAGCCAATATCTGGGTAGGTCAAGTGGAAGTGGAAATCAGTAACCTGCTATGTGACCTTAGGCAAAGTACCTAATTTTTCTGTGCCTCAATTTCCTCATCTGTAAAACAAAGGGGTTAGACTAGATGATTAGTAAAATCTCCTCCATCTCTGACAACCTTAAATCTATGAGTCAGTTTTTGCTTGAAAAAGCAGCAATAGAATAGATGCTCCATAACAGTGAGATAGACATCTACACAGCATGGAAGAAAAACACAAAACAAAACAACAACAACGAAACAAGTTGGAGTCAAGATGTTGTTAAATTGTTTCAATCATGTCCAACTCTTCATGACCCTGTTTGGGGTTTTCTTGGCAAAAATACTGTAATGGTTTGCCATTTCTTATTCCAGCTCATTTTACAGATGAGGAAACTGAGGCAAACAGGGTTAAGCAACTTCTTGGCTCTGTCACTTACTAAATACATACCTGTGAGAAATGCAGCTAAACCTCTCTAAGCCTCACTTTTCTCACCTCTAAAATGGGTACAATTATAGTCACTATCTTACAGAGTTATCAGGAGGAAAATGTTTTCTGAATCCATAGCGTGGATCTATATAGATAAGTCACTCCAGAAATGTGAGTTGTTATTTTTGTTACTGTAACAATCATCAAGGATTTTTCAGCTATGAAGGCTACTGAGCCCTGGGTATGTGGTTTTAGAGACTAGAATTATGTGGGTAATTGCATCCATTCTCTACTCAACTTTGACTGTTAAGATCTAGTTATGGGAACATATTAGGATGTTCTCAGTTCACTTGGGCCTGGAGGCAGGGGAAGGTTGATAGGATAATTTTGTGAAAATGATGGCAGTGGTGGCAAGAGGAAGCTGTGCTTCAGGGAGATAAGATACTAGATGCCTTTTCTGGAGGAAGCGGTAAAGAGTTATCAGACCAAAAATTTGGGGACAGCAGCTGTCAGGGGAGGGAGAACTCTTAGTGAGATGGAGCTGAAAACTCAATATGAAACCTATTAAAAACCTGGTGGCCTCTGATGTCTCCAAATAGGTTTGGAAATTCACCATGATGCATGGGATTAGAAACTAGAACCTTCGGTTTTTAAGCCTTCGCTTTGCCATTAACATGGTATTTTGTCTTTAAGAAAGTCATTTTCTCTCTCTGGGCCTCCATTCCCTTATATGTAAAATGAGATCAAATTAGATGGTCTCTTATGTTTTCTTCTAGCCTAACATTCTATGACACTAAGCCAGTTAGGCTACCACGAGGCATTTTTTAATGACCCATGTCAGCTATTCTCTTTCCCTAGCAGGAAAAGCATTTTTAAAATGGCCAAATTCCCTACCTCTACTCAACACCCCAAATTATGAAGAAATGGCCCATTTTGCTTCAAGGCCAGTGATGTGTCCTTTCATTCTCCTATTGGTTCTGAAGACTTTCCCTTTGAGATACACCCATTGGGATCACCAAGAGTGGTGAAACTGTGGAGGGTAAAGAGACAGAAATATTGGAGATGAAAGAGATCTCTTCCCTTGTCACTCCCAACTATATATCTTGAGCTTTCTAAGCTCAGCCTTTATTCATGTTATTCTACCTACCTGGGATATTCCACCGCACCCTTCGTCCCCATCTTTGCCAAACCAATTCCTTCTCATTCTTCAAGATTCAACTTGGGTCCTACTTTCTTCATGAATCCCACCCTGACTACCTCTGGCCACAGAATCACCCTCTGAACTCCTATAGGAAGGAAGGAAGGAAATAATAATTTATTAAGTGCCTATTATGAGCTTCACACTTTACAAATATTATCTTAGTAGATGCTCACAATAACTCTGCAAGGTCGGTGCTATTATTATCCCCATTTTGCAGTTAAGAAAACCATTTCCCTTTCACCAGAGTTCTCCATTTACTTTTCAAAAATGTTGTAGAGGGGATTTTATTTCAGGATTAGATGGCCTCTGACACCCTTTCCACATCTGGCATTCAGTGATCATAAAAGCTTAGTTTCTGGGAGCACTGAGAGTTTTAAATTGAACTTTAAAACCTCAAAGCTATGCCTCCCCTGCCCCAAAATGATTTTACCCAATGTTCTAACCTGTCAAGATGTTTTTGTGTGGTGACTCTCATCCAACATGTTAATTATCCATGCAATCAATATTTGTGTTTTTTACAAATTTTCTAAGTGTGCCAATTATTTTTTTACCTAAGCTACTGATAAAAATGTTAGGCAGCCTGGGATCAAACAACACCAAGCCCTGGTGGAATACTTCTTGCAATTTATTATTAACAATAATATATTATTGTGCTGTTTGGTTAAAAACATGCAAGTAGGTATCAAAATGAATGGTCCTGGAACATCTCTGCATAGGCTAAAGAAAACCTGATTCCACTTAGATTTTCTCAGCATGACATGTTTATCTTACAGTAAAGAACATGCTCCTTTCCACCCTTCATGTCATAAAACAAAGTAAAGGGCTTAGCAATACAAGTATTGCATTCTGAGTAGTCTGTCTCTATGCCCAAGCCTGCTGGTTGGTTTTGCCTGCCAAAAGTTTCTCCTCATTCTAGTCCTTCCTCCACTCAGCTGTCAAAGTATTTTTTTTTATTTCAATTTTTAAAAAATTTTCCAAAAAATAATCAATTAATTGAAATAAAATTTATGGAATAAAACAAGCATTTCTATAACATAGTATAATTTAAAAGGTGATTACACATGAAGTTATAATTTTATTATATACAACTTGCTATTCCTATATAAGTTATAGTATAAATTTCTTTTTTTTTTCTTCTCACCCCTATACCTGCCCAAGAGATGGCTACCATTAGAAACAAATAGCACAGGTCTGACATGATCATTGCATCTTCCTCCTAGACAATAAACTCCAGTGGCTCCCTATTACCTCCAGGATCAATTATAAAACCCTCTCTTTGGTGTTTAAAGTCCTTCATATCTTGCTGCCTCTCCCAGACTTCTCCATCTTCTTACATGTTACAACCTCCACCTCAACCCCCAGGTACTCAGCGATACAGTGATACTGGTCTTCTTACTCTTCCTCACATAAGACACACCATCTCTCAGCTCCTGGCATTTTTTTTAAGGCAGTTGGGGTTAAGTGACTTGCCCAGGGTTACATAGCTAGTGCCAAGTTTTCAGTCTGAGACCAGATTTGAACTCAGGTACTCCTGACTTCAGGGCCGGTGCTCTATCCACTATGCCACCTAGCTGCCCCTGGCTCCTGGCATTTTCAATGACTCCCCCCATGCCTAGAGTGTTCCCACTCCTAGTCACCGTCTCTTGGATTCTACGCCTCCCTTCAGGTCTCAGTTAAAACCCTATGTTCTACTGGAAGCCTTCCCCTGTTCTCCTTGGTTCTCATGCCTTCTCCCTCTCGTCATCTCCAGTTTATTTTGTATGTGACTTGTTTGTACGTAATTGTTTGCATGTGATCTCCCCATTAGACTGTAAACTCCTTGAATGCTCCTAAAGCTTTTTGCCTTGTTCATCCTTCATTCTTGAAGGGGACCAGTGACATGGCAAGAATGATGTCTTGACTTGCATGTGAATTGGATTTAAATAAGGCAAAGCTGTGCAGTCTTTTGCCTTGTGTTGCATCCCAAGCACTTGGCACTGTTCCTGGCACATAACATGTATATAATTAATGCTTGTTGACATAGTGAGCTGAGGCTGAAATCAAATCTCCAGTTCCAGGTATTTCCCCCCTTAATCCACACCTTCAGAGAGTATTCAGAGTCCAGACCTTACCAGAGCAAGAATCCCTGAACAACCATCCCAAGTAGTTATCTCAGTGTCCACCAGAAGACTCTAGCCATGGGTAGCTCAGTATTTCTCAAAGCAGCCCCTTTCACTTTGTAATATTTCAAATTTTTAGCAAAGTTTCCCTTATGTTCACTTCCAACCCACCTCTCTAGAGCTTTTGTCCCCTACCTTTTGGGATGAAGAGGGGGTGACTCTAATTCCTCTTCCATAAGGCATCCTTTCCCCTAATTCTTCTCTCATTTTTTTTATTTGACCTTTTTTTTTTTGTCTTCTCACAGGTCTCAGAATAAGACCTCCTCACAGAATGGTGCATGCTTCCACAACCTTCATCAAGGTCATTAACCATCCTGAATGGTGGTGCCCAGAACTAAGAATATTCCAAATTGAGCTTTCATGCAGGGTGATGCTAGTCTAGGTGCTGCACCCAGTGTCCTCTGGGAACTCCCTGTCTAAGACAGACACATTGACATGGAGAGGCAGATGGAGGGTAAACATAAAAAATAAACATTTTTTGGGGTGGACAATAGGGGTTAAATGACTTGCCCAGGGTCACACAGCTAATAAGTGTTATGTGTCTGAGGCCAGATTTGAACTCAGGTCCTCCTGAACCAGGGCCGGTGCTCTATCCACTGCACCACCTTGCTGCTCCCTAAACATATTTTTTTTAAGTCAATACAAAACCAGAGAAGAACTAATTTCAGCTCTCCATCAGAGAGAAACAAAATCTGGGTTGAGGGGAAAGGAGAAATGGTTTCTGTCAGTCTCAACTCCCACACTAATGAAAGAGAAAGAGATGCAGAGATAATTCAGATTAGAGGGAAATATAAAAGCCATTCTTTTTATTAATAGTACAATTAAATGGACCTTTATTTCATTTGCATTTTGCTTTAGTTGAAGCCAAAGGCAGCTTTAGTGTGCTATTGAACTTAGTATCTGAAGATTCCCGTTCTTTTATTTACTAAATAAATGTATGATAAAATCACTTCACTCTCCAGGGCCTCGGTTTCCTTATCTATAAAAATAGATTGGATGTTCTGTAAGGCATCTTTCAACTTAAATAGATTGTGTCTAGACTAGAGATTCTTAATTTAGGATCCATTTTTTGGTTTAAATATTTTGATAAGCTGTTTTTTTTTTCTGTATATTGGCTTTGTTTGTAATCTTCAGCATTTCATCTGATGCGTTTAAAGATGTGATTCTGGGAAGGAGTCCATAGGCTTCACAAGACTGTCAGAGGGGCTCATGACACATACATAAATTTAAGAACCCTGGGCCCAGCCTCACATAAACACTTGACAAATTTTTGTCATTGTTGAATGTTGAAATGAGGTAACATTCTCTGAGCTTACAATCCAATTCAACAAACATATGTTAATTACCTACTATGTACAAAATACCATGCTAGGCTTACAGTGAGTGACTGGAGTGAAAAGGTGCCCAGGTGCATGGTGGATGGCAGGAAAGAAGTCAGCCTGGCATTAAGGGCTGGCCACAAATAATATACAAAGAGGAGGATAGGTCAGCAAGCATTGAGTGTGGACATCCCTCCCCATCTCAGACTGGCTGGCCCAGAGCCAAAAGTAATTAAAATGTTATCATTGGATAGAGAGTTAAGTCTCTGCTATTTCCTGTGAGATGGAAAGGAAGAGAAGAAAGAAGTTAAAGCCCTATTAGAGTGTGGAGTAGGAGGAAATTAGATAGCCGGGTGCTAGTGAGGTGAGCTGTGGAGGAGGGAGGGAAGGTGTTGTTGGGATGAATGCCGATGACTAATAATACAGAGCATATAGGTCGCACAGACTTCTAGGCAGGAGAGTGCTGCCTCTCTCTGTCTCTGTCTCTCTGTCTCTGTGTCTGTATCTCTCCTTCTGTCTCTGTCTGTCTCTCCTCTTCTGTCTATAAGTTTCTCTGTCTCTGCCCCTTTGTCTTTATTTCTGTCTCTGGACCTGTCCAACTCTATTTCTGTGTTTGTCTGTCTGTTTGACACAGTCCTGGCTCTACCTGCTGCTCCTCGGGCTCTTCTCTCTGTCATGGACTCTGATAGGGGTGGGGGCAGCCACCATAACCATTTCACCAGATCTTTCAAATTGGGGTGAAAACCAGAGCAGGAGTGAAAAAGTGTGGGAGTATAACAACAGGAAACCGGGTTTCCATGATGGGTTGGCTACCAGGGCCTGAAACACACCCTCCTTCCTCCTTATCTACTTCACAATCCCATGACACCTGGAAAATATTCAGTGTGTTCCAAAATTACTGTTCCTTCCCCTACCTCAAGGCTGATAGGCCCCTTACCCTAGGAAAGGCTAACCACTCAACTTCTGTTCTTAAAAGTCTCTAGCAACGAAGATCTCATAGTCTCCTTTGGTCATTAACATGGCAGGGTCATCATATGCCTTAGAAATAAGGGAATTCTTCCTAATGTTTAATAGTCTACTATGCCATGTGTTGAATAACATTAATAATAATAATAGTAATAATAGCTAGCATTTATATATCACTTACTAAGTGCCAGGTATTGCTAAACGCTTTGCAAAAATTACTTTATTTGATCCTCAATATTTGATCAATAACCCTGAAAGGTAAATGCTATTATTATTCCTATTTTACAGTTTAGGAAACTGAGGCAAATAGTTTAAATAACTTAACCAAGGTGTTGAAGATGGATTATGAGTGGGCAGTGATGAGAGAGCTCTCAAAGTAGGTTTGTCCAGGGTTCTGTGAGGTCTTTGTGGCTTGAGAGGATAATTGAGACCTGCTTATCTACCCAGGGACTAAGGAGCAAACTCCCAGTTCCCTCTTTCCCAACCCAATCTCTAACCCCTTCACACATTAAGCCAAGCTGTGTCCCGCACTTATTGAAATGGTGACCATTTTAGACTTCTCTCCATTTTCATTTCTTTCTCTTTTTATTCTCCTTTTTCTCTTTCCCTTCCCCTTTCTTTCTAATTGTCTTTAGCTCCTTCCTCTCCTTGGTTCAGTCTTGCTGAATGAAAGCCCCCGATTTCTCCAGGGCCATTTTGTTCTATGCGGACGGGTGCAAAGTAGAGAAGGGGAGGGCTGGAAATCTCACCATGGGGCCCCTATTTCCTGAATGGAAAGCAGGGCGAAATGTCAGGTGCCCAAATAGAAGCAGGTCCTCCTCCCCCTGAGAGGGCTTATCTTCCTCTCCATTTTTCCCATGCTTGTTGGAGGCCACTTCAATTGACCTTGAAGGTGCTCTAAGAAGTAGATATATCTCCCTGGCAAGGCTTTAGGCAAGGATACAGCCTATAGTTACCACCTTTGAAGAAGGAGAGTCCTCACCTCTAAAATGAAGGGAGGAAAGAAGAGTAAATAAACTTGATAATCCCTTCTAATTTTAAATCTTATGATTTGGCTTTGGCTGCCTGCGCTTCACAACACTGGGGATTGGAAAGCCTTGCTCATGCCTTTCCTCTGGCATTCTTGCTACAGTCTCAACATGTATCAGTAGTTATAGATGACAACTACACGCTCTTTCCCCTGCTCAAATAACCCTCCTTGACTGCTGGAGATCCTCAAGTAGCCTGGCATAAGGGCATAAAGCATGTGCTGTCAGGACAGAAGACAACAGACTTCCATCTCAGGCACACTTTTGTGAAGGGGCACCTTCTCTGGCCAAAGGGGGCAACCCCTTCTCTCCACTATGGGGAGTCACATCTGTTAGATAGAGGCAGTGGGGCTTCCTGGGGTCTCCCCTCTGTGCCCACAAACTCTTCAAGCCACCCCCTAGGGATCTCCCTGGTCCCTTATCTTCCCTTTATTCACTCCTAGGGGTTTCATTTTCCTCCACTCCCCAGGGTCACAGCTGGGGCTCTGGGAAACTCCAGTGGGCAGATCTTTCCACCTCCCCCAATCTCTCCTCCTGACCCTCACCTCTAAGCTAACATGTTCACACCCTAGTCCAGACAGGTGCAGGTCCTCTTAGACCTCACCATAGCCAGTTCTACATTTCAGTCTCATCTACATCCTCCCTAATATAAAACTCCAATATCTCTTGTTGTATCTTAACGTTATTTCCAAACATTCTCAGATCTGAGTCTCACTAGCTATGTGACCATGGAGAATCACTTTGCTTCTCCAAGGCCCAGTTCCCTCACCTGTGAAATATAGAAATGTGGACAACAGTGCATACCCTATTGAACTCCCTGAGTCTTTGCAAGCACCTTATAGTGACAGTTGGAATGGGACTTCTTATTCTCAGCATCTCTCTGAAATCACTTCAGAATGAATAGTTTCATTAACTCTAAAGCAAAAGGAAGCTCATTTTACCTTTTCCAATAGGTTAGAGATCAAATTTGGGAATCGATACCCATTGGAAACATTTCATAGTAGATAATGACCATAAGGGGCCAGATTCAAAGAAACAACCAGCTGGGAGAGGTGCTAAATGCCAGTGAGTCCATGAGATCTCTGGTGCTACAACAGATAGAGTATTGGGCCTGCAGTCAGAAAAACCTAAGCTTAAATCCAGCCTCAGCCATTTACTATCTGTGTGACCCTAGGCAAGTCAATTAACTTCTGTTTGCCTCAATTTCCTCAACTGTAAAATGGGGATTATAATAGTACCCACCTTGCAGGGTTTTTGTGAGGGTCAAATGAGATAATATTTGTTAAAAACAAACAAAAAAACACAGCACAGTACCTGGCACATAGCAGGTGCCATATAAATGCTCATTCCTCCTTTACTTCTTCCTTCCTTGAAAATCTTGAGGAGTCAGAGAAATCATTTTCTATTGGTGATAGTCCTTCTCAGAGAAAGAGGAAAGAATAAAATGGCCTCTCAAGATTCCTATCAGTTCTAGGTATCATGGTAATACTGATAGCTATTATTTCTATAGTGCTTTAAGCTTTGTAAAACACTTTACAGGTATTATCTTATTATGTTCCCACAATAACCCTGAAAGTCAGGTGCAAAATATTATTATACCCATTTTACCGCTGAGGGAATAGAGGTTAAAGTGACTTGTCCAGGGCCACACAGCTAGCAAACATCTGAGTTTAGATTTGCATGACTTTAGGCCCAGGGCTCTATCCACTGAGCCGCCTAAGCTGCCTATATGATTCGAAGGGGTAAAGCATGAGGTAGTGTTCTTTATTTTGACCCTCCCCTTTCCTCAAGAATACCTTAAAACTCAGTTCCTTTCTCCCTCCAGAATCAACCTTACCCAGCTCAACATAGGTAAAACCACAAACAGTCTTTCAAAAAGACTGCACTCACCTGTCCTCTGGGAGGAAACTGGATCAGAGAGAAGGGGATCTGGGGAGGAGGGTCCCACACCTTCCCCAGAGTAGGTGCCAAGTTCAAGGCGGCAGCTGAAGGTCATGGTATGTGTATTGCCTCTGTGTCTGTCCTCATTCAGTAGCTGTCACCAGTGCCACTGAGAAGGGGAAGCGGAAATGAGAGAAGTCATACAAATATGCTCTCACAGATCCCACCTCCCCCACCCCTGCCACATCCTTTGCCCTAGTGCAGGAGACTAGAGAGGAGAAAAAAAGCTGCTGCTTGAGTCCCTATACTCAGAGCCACTGTATGTCTCCGGCCAGGGCTTCGTCATGGTCAGCTCAGACACATAATGGGTCCCTCCTATGGGGAGGTGGGATACTCAAGGGGCAGTTTTATAGGCTCATAGGACTTAAGAACTGAAAGGAATCTTAGAGATCATTTAGTCTGATCCTTTTGTTTCATGGACAAAGAAACTGAGGACCAGAGACAGAAAATATTTTTGCCTAGGTCATACAGAGAGGATTTTTTTTTTACTTTAATCATGGGTTTTAGTAGTAGATAAGAGACACAGAGGACATTTCAATAGAATGTAAAACTCTTGAACGCAAGAATTGTTTTGTTTTTTATCTTTGTAACTGTTACTTGCATTCAGTAGTAATTGAATTACACAGTTACTTGCATTCAGTAGGCACTTAATGAATGTTTGTGGAATGGAATGGCATGAAATGTAATATTGACAGAACAGAGATTAGAACCTAGGTCTCCTGATTTCAAATTTAGGGCTCTTTTCTGCTGAATAGCACTGCCTTGACTATACTAATCCTGCCCCATGGGAATACTTCCCTAGTGTCTAACCTGAATTTCTCATGCTGCAAATGAAGTTGTTGGCATCCTGCTCTCAGCTGGGATGGAGAACAACTGCTCAATGAATTTCTAGTCATTATAGTTTCAATTTAAGTATAGCATCTTCTCAGGGGCTGCCTTCTAGTTCCCAATCAAATGTTTGGTTACCAGGGGAGCAATTACATAGGGTTCAAAGAACTCAGTGCTTCCACACAGCCAAAAACTATGGCTCATGATACCCCACTAATGCATTTACTTTTAATTGTCAGCCAGTAGATACAATTAACTCAAAGCCAAGGTATTTATTGGAATGATATGGTAAAAACAACCAGCTGCACACTATGTGGAAGGCAAAGCAGGCAAGTCAAGCTACTAGCATTATTGTAACCACCACCTTCCCTTAGACCTCAGTAAAATTATCCTATGGCTTTGAATAAAAGAGCCTTGGGAAGAGCAAGGCCCTCCAGACTACTGACCCTACTTAGAACCTACATGGAAGGGATTAATCATTATAAAACATGGACCTACCTTCCTTACCACCATCAAAGCCAAATTCTAATCAATTGATATCAATGAGCAACTAGATCAAAGAACTCTGGGAATAGCAACATCCCCTCAGACAGGGTAGCTCTGTCCCCTTAATCATTATCTAAGAAAGTAAATTCCGTGGAAAAGGGGCCAATCATCCCTACCAACTGCCTACAAACTTCTGCCTCAGGGGAAGATAAGCTAGCTCAGTTTAAAGGAGGTATGGGAGGTTGATGGCTACTTTTCATCCTTAAAGACCTTGCCTTAAACCCAATTCATTTTAGCTCTCATTGACTGGACAACAATAGGTCTCTGCCCAAGTAGAACTTAATGGTTATTTTTTGGGCCTTGATGGCTCTGAGTGAATGCAAATAGAAATTATTTTTCTTTTGGCCAGAAACCCTGAGGATCTTCCCCTGACAGTTTGATTTTTTTTTTTAATTAAAGGGGCCATTCCTTGGCTCTCTTCTTCAATAGGCCTAATCATTGAATGAGTGTTGCCTCAGTCAAAATGAGAACTTGGAAAGATCTTAACTTAAAAAGGCCAACGTCTCCCACTGCATCCTGGGCCATCTCTAGTCTTCCAATCTATATCTGGCCTTTGGACTCAGATGGCTCTGGAGGAGAAAGTGAGGCTGGTGACTTTGCATAGTCCTCCCTCACTTAAAACCAATTCATTTTCAAGTCATGGCATCATCTTCCTAATGTCTTCTTCAAATGAAGGACAAACCACAATACAAGCAAATGCCAGACTCAACAAACCATGACTATCACTTCTACTGCCTCCCCTCCTATCTCCATGGAGATACCTCAAGACCCTGAGATAGCAATGCCCCTCAAGCTATCCATCCTCCTTCCAGCCCAGGTTCTGTAGCCATCAGTGAGGAGATCAGTCACTGTGGAGAAGGCCCTACCTTCCTTGTGGTTACCAAAACCTACTGCCAGTCAACTTCCACTCATGAGTATCTAAGCCCAAAAGCTCTAGGAATGGTAATATCCCATTGACCACTGGACCTGCCTCCATCACAGCCCCTTTAGCTGTCAACCTAGGGAGTAATTATCTTATGGAGATGTGACCTGGCAAGGGCTTCTGCTGATATTCTGCCTCGTCAGCAGCCACAATGATGGAAAAACCCAGAAAAGAAAGCTCTTGGCACTGTCAGATGGTTCAACATCAGAAACAGATATGATTTTATCACTAGAAATGAAATTAAAGATGTATTACCATCTTCTCTGCAGATTATATAGTCTAATATGTGACATCATAAACAATTTTATATACACATATATGTGTTATTTATACCATTGGAGTTGATTATGATATACGTTGTGAGTTGTTGGTCTAAACTTTATTTATGCCAAACTATTTTCCAATTTTCTCAGCAGATTTTGCCAAACACTTAGTACTTATTTGAATAGTTATGTTCTTTGTGTTCATCAGGCATTATGCTATTATGTTCATTTGTTTCTGGATCTTACATTCCTAATTTAGCCCACTGATTACTTTTCCATTTTTTAAAACTGATACCAAAATAGCTCTAATAATTAATACTACAGAAATGGTCCTGTTAACCCCACACCTCTTTTTTCATTATTTCCCTTGAGATTCTTGATCTTTTGTTCCTCCAGATTTTGTTATTATTTTTTTCAAGCTCTATAAAATAACTCTTTGGCAGTTTGATTGATATGTTACTAAAATAAGTGAATTCATTTAGGTAGTATTGTCTTATAATTATATTGGCACAACCAAACCATGAGTAATTTATATCTCCAATTACGTAGGCCTGTCTTTATTTTCATAAAGCACTTTTTTGTAGGTGTGTTTATGTAATTCCTATGTGTATCATAGTAAGTGAACCCACATACATTTCCTACACTTTGCAGTTATTGTAAATGGAATTTCTCATTCTATCTCTTCCTTTTGGTTTTATTGGTAATTCACAGAAAGGCTGATTATTTTTGTGGGTTTATTTTATATCCTGCTACTTTGCTGGGGTTATTAACTTTTGCAATGAATTTTAGTTGAATCTCTAGGGTTCTCTTTGTATACCATCATATCATATGAAAAAAGTAATAATTTTGTTTCTTCTTAACCCATCTCTCAATTTCTTTTTCTTGTCTTAATGCTATAGCTAGCATTTCTAGAATTACATAAATTAATTGTGGTGAGAATGGACATCTTTGCTTTAATTTTTCTTAATGGAAAGGCCTTTAGCATTTCTCTATTATATCTAAAGCTTTCTTTTGCTGCAAGGGATAGGCTTAGGGATTGGTTTTATTGGTATAGGGAACTGCTGAGTGAAAAAATTCCTTTACCAAGATACAGGTAGTCCCTTCTTTGCAATTTTCTGCTTTAGAAGGAGTTGCCTAATGCAGTGGTGTCAAACACAAATAAAAATGGGAGCCACAAAACTGTACTTAGAAAAGCACATATTAACTTTATCTGTGCCCTATTGAACTTTTACTTATTTTGTTAAATATTTCCCAATTATATTTTACTCTGATTTGGGCAGCACCTGGACTGTTGCAGGTCACAATATGTTTAACATTTTTACTCTAGAAGACTGACAGAATTGCCCAGGTTGATGTAGTCAGGATAAGTCTAGGGTGAGACATGAACTCAGGTCTTCCTGTCCTTGAGGCCAGCTCTTTATCTACTACACTAATACTGCCCTTCTATTAAATATTGTTATTTATCATATTAAGAAAAGGTGAATTTTTGCCCTGTCTTGCCCAGAACTAAGCTTTCACCCTACTGTTTACCATCTGTTCACTATGCTATCTGTACTAGGGCCATCATCTCCTCCTTTCTCACTGGAACCTTCGATTCCTCCACTCCTTTTCCAGTTTCCCTTTCTGTGCTCTCAAAATAGGTTGGCATAAGAAATTAAATGTTAATTTTTGGGGAGTTCTGCAAAATCCACAGACACAAAGCCAACAGATGACATGGAAAAAGTTTGGAAACTCAGAACTGCATAAAATATATGTATAGTATTGTATAATATCAATGTATTTTATCTTTTAATACAATAATAATTCAGAAATCTTTTCTGGTACAAAGGGAGGGCCAAAACATTTTAGGTAGATTTCCCAGATTGTGGGGGCACTGTTGAGTTTTAGAGGTTTTGGGGTGCTGGCTGGGATGCCAAAATCACAACCCCTGGGTCCTGCCTAAATTAATTCAACCCAAGCCTTCTTTCAGCCAGAAACAAGGTTTATTAGACCATCTGTCATATTGGACAGACTCTTAAGTAACCTAACCATTTGTATCACTAATGCAATCGGGCCAGATGTTAAGAATCTAAGCTGTGGCTAGATTTTAAGAATCTAAGCACCTAAATGGAGACAAGATGGACCTTACATACAGAAAGGCTGTGGGAGGGATATCTAGGAGTGACCAAGTAATCTCAGGTGACTGGAGGAGGGGTTTAAGGAGTCTCTTGATGGGAGTGACTGGAAGGTCAAAGAGAATGGGGTCTAGATAGGATCAAGGGTGAGAAGTGACCTGGGCCATCCTGAGGTAACTGACAATAGAGGGCTGGGCTAAATTAAGGGCAACAGAGAATTCAGAGATTGGACATAATGAAAGGCTAGTTAATAGGATTATAACCTCTGGCAAACCCGGAGAATTCAAGGAGAGTCCAAGGTGAGGTTCCCTAGAGCCTGAAGACCCAAATTCTTTTTGGGGTAAGAGACAAAGGTCTCGGCTTGGGCCTGTACCCTGTCACTACTAGCGTTTGTATAGCATTTTAAGGTTTGAAAAGCACTTTACATCTGTTAATTCATTTGACTCTCACAACAACCCAGTAAGGTAGGTGCTACTCTCTTTATTTTACATTTGAAGAAACTGAGGCACAAAAAAAGGTTGTGTCTTACCTAGGATCAGTATCTGAGGTAGGATTTGAACCCAGGTCTTCCCTTCTCCAAGCCTTGCTCTATGCACTGTGTTTAACCTCCATTAAGTTTCCTGCTTTGGATTTGCATGAGAACTGACCTAGGTTGCCTGATTCAGAGGCATAAATTGTTATAATTGGAATTTACTTAAATATACCCTAAAGGCAGAAGAATCTTTGTTTCTTACCTACTGGATTCAGCCACAACCGGCAACTAATCCTCTCCTTTATGTGGGCTACTTTCTACCCCCAGAGTAAAGGTAAAAAAGGGAGAGCATGTTTAAGTCGAAATGGGCCATTCTTCTCCAAGAGTATACAAAACCTTTAATGACTCCATTGATTAGCGATAAATTCAGAGATTATAGAATGTTTCAATAAAATAGTTAATTACCAAATATTCCTCACTCATTAAATATTCCTGACAAGCTTTTCTTATATCCAGAAGAGGCATGCACTCCAGGTTTAAAATCCCCAATCTAGGTTTCGGGATGGATTTTATCTAATCCAATAACAGCTCAGTCCCTGTCCCATTTTAGGATAACCCTTTTTTGTTATGAAACTGGCCACACTGATTCATCTCTCTCAAGTACATACTACAATGTTTAATGGAACTAAAAGGGAATAAAAGTGAAAGTATTTTTCATCAAATGATGGAAACATAGACCATTTCAGGTTGTCCCCAACCCCAGTCTCTCTCAGAGGTGGGAACTCTTTTTGAGCTAATGTTCATCTTTCTCCTATTCTCTCTGCCAACCCTAGGATGCTGAAAGCCAACCCAGAAGTTCTTTCCCTCAGCTGCTCACAAAAAGGCAATGGACCAAGGTTTTTCACTCATGTCAAGGTTTCCATTGATATCATACCAAAAGCTCACAACACCTAGAGAATCTCCCCAGAGGTAAATTCTACCCCCCAAGGTCATGTCTCCATTGGGAAGCATACCTGTTAGGTACAGTGTCATAGAACCATAAGATTTGCAGTTGGGACCCTAAAAGTCATGTATTTTGACCTCATTTTATAGATGAAGAAACTGAAGCTAACAGTTAAAACATTTAAAAAGTTCAAGAGGCATAGTTTCTGGGTAATTAATTATTTTTTAAATAATGTTAGCATATAATTAATAAAAGGAGAGTAGTTTGGTTGTCTCTCTTAGGCCAAAGATCCCCTCATGGAACCCATTCAACACTTATATGCCCTTGGAAAAATGGGTGTTCCTGAGAGTGGAAATCATCTCTGATTAGTTAACAAGTAATGAGGGGAAAGTATTATAATGAGAGATGGGCTTATTCTAATGAGGGGCTGGGAGATGTGACTGGGATCACTCAGTTTTCTACTTATGTCACCTGCCTGACAAAAGGGAGAATCCACATTTTTCCAGACTTGTCCGAGTAAAATACAAAGTCTGCCTGAATAACCTACAGGGGCTGATTTCTGAATGAGGAAGTAGAAAAGGGGGAAAACCTAGGTCCTAAATGAATAATTAAATACAAGAGAGAATTTTTTTCCTCACAATAATTAAGTGACTTGTTCAAGGCATACAGCAGTAACATAGATATAATTTGAACCCAGAGTTTCTCATTTCAAATTCAGTTTTCTTTTAAACAGCATTCTCAGGAAGCTTTATCTATTGTAAAAACAAACACCAAGCATGTTTCAAATTCTAGAGCATATTAGACATAGGCTTTGCATTACACCTTGCTTGGCAATTAAGTGGCACAATGAATACAGCATTGGACCTAGAGTCAGGAAGACACCTGAATTCTAATTCTGCATAAGATACCTACTAAAAGTGTGACCCTAGGAAGCTCACTTAGCCTCTCATTTTCCTTACATGTAACATGGGGGTAATAATGGCGCCTACCTCCCAGGGTTGTTGTGAGGATCAAATGAGAAAACTTAAGTAAAATATTTTGCATATGTTAAAGAACTAATATTTAAATACAAGCTATTGCTTTCTTTTTCTTACATTTACTCTGGGGGTAGAAAGTAGCCCAGATAATTGAGACTATTAGGTTTGGGGTGTGGCCAAATCCAGTAGCCAAGAAACAAAGATTCTTCTGGCAGCTTTCCAAAGGGCTAGGGGCAATGCCAATGCAGCTGCCCACCAAAGCTGCCAAGAGATAGAAAGGCTGATGCTGGCAACCCCCTGCCCCCTGTCTAACAGCTGGGTCCTTATGCTTTGGCCCAGGGAGAAGTTAACCATTGCAATCTCTACTTCCAACTACTTCCCAGGGAACTCAAAGGTGCTATAAAAATGTGAGTTGGTATTTCCCATGCTCACACAGAGGGCCCCCAGTCTTTAACTAATCAGTACATATTTAGGAATGCTGGGTTTTCTTCATCTCTATCCTGACAGCTCAAGATCCTTTCTCCTATCTCCATTCTGAGCTCCTCTGAAACCATCTCAGACTTATTCTGAACTTAAAGAATTCTGACAGGGCTATAGCTCCCCAACTCTTTTTCCTCCCATTATTTCATTATGCCCACTTTCACAGAAGTTGCTCATTTTGTCTGACCTCAAGCCCTATTGCTGCATCTTAAAATAAATTTATTTTTTTTTCTCCATTGGAAATGAAGAAAATCTCTAGAGTTCCATTGAGCAAGAATCTCAGCTCCAGGGCAGAGATATCTTACAGGCACCACATTTTTTAAGAGACCAAGAAGAATAGGACAAAGAGAAAGAGACAGAGAGCAAAAGGGAGGGCAAGGTAGAACTATATACATGAGGCAAGAGGGAGAGAGAGGGAAGAGAGAGGTAGAAAGGGGGCATAGACAGAGACAGATAAAGAGAGATGGAGACAAAAAACAAAGAGATAAGGAGACACAGAGACAAAGACTAAGACATATATAGGCAGCCTAAGAAAGAGAAAGATGGAGAGATAGAAAGCAAGGAAAAGAGAAACTAGATATGGAAAGAGGAGAAAGTGAGAGACAGAGAAACAGACAGAGACAGAGAGAGACATAAACGGAGGGGGGGAGGGAAGGGAGAAAGAGGAGAGAGAGAGAGACAGAGAGAGAGAGAGAGAGAGAGAGAGAGAGAGAGAGAGAGAGAGAGAGACAGAGAGACAGAGAGAGAGACAGAGAGACAGAGACAGAGACAGAGACAGAGAGAAACAGAGGAGAAAGACAACGTAGGAGAAAGTGAAACTGGATTGTGGCTGAAAACCGCCTTGCTCCACTCCCACTCATCCGAGAGAGGATTTCTTTTTGAAATGTCTGTCAGCAGCTTCATCCAGTGAGTTCCCACCCACACAGCCCGTTCTCAAGGCACCCTTCCTTCTGAGTCTTCTGCATACTGAGGGGATCCCCTCAGCTCAGTGGAGACCAGCCATCCCTTCTCTCCTCCAATTTCTATCCCTCTCTTTGTCTCACCTGCCCTTCTCTCCCCTCTGAAAGCCACTCTTGTTGCTGGTTCCAGACCTCAGCATGTCTATTTTCCCTTGGCCAGAGAGCCCCTGCTCTCAGCCCATTTTCTTTTGCCCCTCCTTACCTTTGAAAGGCAAATGCAACCTGAGCCTCCCCACACCTCCCAATTTCCTTCCAGGACCACCTTTCTAATCATATCTAAGCAGCAGGAATAAAATCCCTGCGACGCAGAGCAAATATCTTCTTCCCTGAGCCTCAGTGTTTTCACTTGTAAAACAGGAATGATAACCCCTGGTCCACCCCCCACCCCCACCCTCACCTCATAGGGTTGTTTGTGAGGGGCAAATGAGATTGTGGGCATGAAAGGAGTTCAAAAAGTACACAAAGCTATCCGTGAGTGTAAAACTGTATTTTTAAAACGTTGCTTATATTTAAGGAATCTGAAAGTCTGTGAGGTATTGGCTAGATTCTAAGACTCTGAGCAGTGGCTAGATTTTAAGAATTTAAGCACTTTAATGGAGACAAGATGGACCTATTACATGCAGAAAGACTGTGGGAGGGAACTAGGAGTGGCCAAGTAGTTTGGGGTGACTGGAGAAGGGGTCTAAGGAGGATTTGTATGGGAGTGGCCAGTAAGCTGAGGTGAACAGAGCTCCTGGGACCTGGACTATGTGGCTAAGGGAAAATGGAGCCTAGCTAGGATTAAGGGTAGCAAATGGCCGGGGCCCTCAGAATCTTTTCTATGGCAGTTCAAACAATAATTTCACAAGCTTTTGGTCATGACATGGCTGGTGAGGATCTGTAAGGAGCACTAGATTTTTTGGGGGGATGGAGGGGAAAGAATCTACTGGTTTTAACAAGATGTATACTCAATATAAATCAACTCTGTCTGTGTGTGTGTGTGTGTGTGTGTGTGTGTGTGTGTGTATGTGTGAGAGAGAGATGGAAGTCAAAAATGCCAGCATGAGATTAAATTCTAATAATTTGATGGATCCATGACCTGAATAATGTGGATACTTCCTCCTCTGGTATAGCCTGTGACCTGTCCCTGCCTTCTCATCCTGTGTGACTTTTGTTCATAGTCTTTCAAAAATCTTCCACATAACACTTACCCAACATACTGAAGATGGTCCTCTGGGTCTTTCAATATTTCACGGACACTAAAGCTAACTCGTGGGTCATCCATACTCACACTCAGTACAATGACCAATCCACTTCATTTTTCTGATCACATGTGCACTTATTTGTTTTACATTTTTTTTTTTGCCATGGAAGTCATCACTGATAATGCTTTGTAGCCTACTTACGTAAATCTTTCCATTGCCTTTCAGACAACTCACAATTTTGGAGATTCTTTGGAAATTGTGGTGATCCATGATTCACAGCCATATAGAATCGTCAGCAGAATATTCATGTTAATTAACAAGATTGTGTGTGTGTGTGTGTGTGTGTGTGTGAGAGAGAGAGAGAGAGAGAGAGAGCCAGAGAGACAGAGAGAGAGAGAGAGAGAGGGAGAGAAAATTGAAAACACCATACAATTTCCCAAATTCAATCACACTTGCTTACCTATTCTATTAAACCACAGGTCCAGTTCATTGTTCATTTTCAGTGCCAGTTCAAGAGATAGACACTGATGGATCAATTCATCATGTGCTATTCATCCCAGTAATTGTCATAATGTAGTTAATATTCATTCTTTATCCACTTTTTTCTTTGTAGATTTCTGGGCCAATCTGTTTTAAATAGACATATAGCTCACTGAAGTTCTAAATTAATTGAACTGTTATCGTTAAACCTACATTTCTCCATCTTGTCCATTAGGCAGATATGAGGGATTTTGTCTAAAGCCTTGTTGAAATCAAGGCATACCATGTCTGTGGTAATGCCCTGAACTACCAGTTTAGCAATGTTAACGGAAAAGGAAATGATGTTAGACTCCCTGACTTGTTCTTTTCCCCCCTCACTTAGCTTGCTTTGCTTTTTAAAAACTTTTAAAAAAATCTCTTAAAGATTTTTGAACTTGAAAAATGATAACAACCGTGAACATTTCCATATATAAAGAAGTTGCTTGGTTGGTCGGTCGGTTGTTGTCCTTCATTCTTGAAGAAGACCAAAATGACATCACTATGTTGGAGTCAAATACAATGTGTCTGACTGTGGCTGATCAGACCAATATGAGCTTGGAAGGCTTTACCACAGGTTGGGCACAAATAGCCCATATGACCATTTAGAGTGGAGATGCCTCTAAATTAGTGCATCTCACATTTCTTTTGAGTTACCGCAATTCTGCTTTGTTCATAGAGCACAGTCAGCGTCTTTTTTGATGCAGACATGCCATACTGGGTGTTTTTTGCCAGTGTCTACCGTATCACGCAATTAATTCCAAAGTTCTTCAGAGAGACTTTGACAGTGTCCTTGTATCGCTTCTTCTGAACACTACATGAGCACCTGCCTTGCATGAGCTCTCTGTAAAACAGTCTTTTAGGCAAATGTACACTTTTGTTTTCATTAAAGGTTTCTGACAACATCACTAAAATATCATGCTAAAAAGCACAGAGCAAGCACACAGCCTCGCTTTACTCCATTGGTGACTGGGAAAATGTGAGAGCATTGTTCATTATCTAGAACTCGGGCAAGCATACCATCATGAAACTGACCCACAATGCTAATAAACTTCTCCAGGCAACCAAATTTTGTCATAATTTTCCACAAGCTCTCACAACTGACAGTATCAAAAACCTTGGTCAGATAGACAACTGTTGTGTACAGACTTCAGTTCTACTCTTGGCACTCCTCCTGGAGTTGTTGGGCAACAAACACCATATTGACCATTCCTCAGCCCTTTCTAAAGCCACTGGCTCTCAAGCAGGTGACCATCTTCCAGGTGAAGTATCAGCCCACTAAGGAGGACTCTGGCAAGAGTCTTGCCAGCAATGACTAAGAGAAACCTCCTCCTGCCTCCCTATGATTGTCATAGGACAATTTATTTCCTTTATCTTTATAGAGATGGACAATGGAGCCATCCTTGAACTCCTGAGGGACACTTCCACTTGCCATATAACCCAGAAAATTTCAGTCAGCTTTTATATGAACAGTAGACCCTCTGCCTTGTAAATCTCAGCTGGAATCGTATTAGCACTAGGAGCTTTGCCACATGACTATAACCTAATGCCATTCAAAACCTCTTCTTCAGTTGGAAGTTCAGCTAGAGAGGGATTGACTTCATCCTGAGGTATACAGTCAATGGCTTCAGCATTGATTAATGATGATGCATTGAGGACCCTATGGAAGTATTCAGACCATCTCTCCAGATCACATCCTTATCACTAATCAATATGGCTGCATCATCACTGAGTAGATGAGATGCACCATAGGTCTTTGGCCCATAAATAGTCTTCAGGGCATCATAAAAATGCTTTGAATTGTTACTATCAGCATAAAACTGAATTTCATCTGCCTTCTTACTGAGTCAAGAATCCTAGACCTCTTGAAGTTCTGTTTGAGCTTTACTTTTGATGGAGTTAAACACTGCCTCTTTAGAGCCAGATGAACTATCCTGCTGGTAAACCCTGTGGAGTTCCCATTTTTCTTTTAGTAGCTTCTGAAATCCCCCATTATTTTTCATTAAACCAATCTTGATGTTTGTGAGTGTTCTAGCCCAGATGAGTAAATGCAGTGCTGTACACCAAATCTCTGAAAGCTGTCCACTCCTTTTCTGCTCCACTGTTGCCAATTGTATGTTGGCTCAGCTTTCCCCTCCAAGTTAGCAACAAACTGCTCCCTTTCAGAGAAAGGCTGTGATCTGTTGACATAAAATTTTCTAGTAGTCATCTTGCCTTGGGGCTGCACGTTTTGTTGAATGTGAATATTTAGCTTGGAGAGGATGTCTTCTATCTTACTCACTCTCACATCCTGTCTGACTCTTCTCCTTACAATGACATCATCTATTAAATGCCGATGTTTACTGTGAGAGTACATCCATAAAATTTTATTGTGTTTAGGTAAATGGAAGACGGTATTGGTTTTGAGAAAGACATGAATGTACAAGTCTTCACTAGTAAGTGACCATTGCTGTTGCTGTTTCCAACTCTATTCCTCCCAAGGACTCTCTGCCATGTCTGGTAGTCTGTGCCTACTCTTGCATTGAAGTCATCCAGAATTATAAACTTACCATCTTTTAGCATATTGGTGATGAGGGTCTTCAGATCTTCATAAAATTTTCCTCTGACCTCATCAGGGTTCATCGTAGTGGAAGCATACGCATTGATGATGGTAGTCTGGTACTTTCCTGAAAGTGACAATCACTTGAGCCTATCATTCATTCCTTTTGTAAGCATACAAGTTTGGTGACTAGACAAGTTTTGATTGCAAAGTCTACACCAGCTGTGGCCACTCCAGAAAAATGTGTATTTAGCTCTAACTTCAGTAATCTGCCTTTAATTTGCCAGCTTTGTTTCACTCAAAGATGCTTTTTGGATGTAATACTTACTGAGTTATCTCACAACAAAAGCTATTAGCCTTTTGGGTCTACTGGACTTCATGTTGTCCATAAGCATGTGCACATTCCACATACTGATGGTGAGTGGAATCACCTTTACAAAAGCTTTTGTACATTTGTTTGTGTGTGTGTTTTGACTATAGGATAAGATCCTCACCTGTCATGGCAAGCAGGCCAGGGTTGAGTGAAGCAGACAGTTTTAGGGTACCTTTTCTAGCCCCTTCCTCAACACCAGGAGGTGGTCAGTGGAGTCTGTCAATAAGGCTTCTCAGATACCCAGGGGCTGCTGAATCTGACTGCTGTGTCCAGTGAGAAGATGAACCAATGGCCTAGGCTGCCTGTATGCGGGATTGTGACTACAGTCCCAGGGTATCTACACTGCTGCTTCATCACTTGCTTGTCACAATAGGACTTTGAGATAGGTAAAAATGATAAAATGGTATGTGTGATATCTTTTGACTTGTGCCTAAACTGGATGTAAGTGAGATAGAGTTGTGCAAAGTCATTGGCTTCACTCTCTCTTCCAGAGTCATTGAATTCTAGTGGCAAGACAAAGTCAGGATGACTGGTAATGGCTTGGGATACAGTGGATGACATTGATGTGTTTGATGTCTAACCAAGCTCTAAGCACTCCACAGCACCTGTTTTAGCCACCTTCATGGCTGTTGAAACCAATTGTCCTTATCCACCATTTCACCAGGGGAAGGCTTTACATGCTTGGTTTAGAAACCCCCCTAACTCACCAATGGGTAGGAGGCCCTTTGATAAACCTCAACGTGTTTAACTCAGCTGCTGAGATGGTTTACCAGGATGTGGCTACTGTGTATGCTACAGCTTCTTGGAGTCACAGATAGAAGTTGAGTTGAGTCAGTTGGACACAAATGGTGGAAGAGCAGCCCTGAAAAGGGCTAAGCAGCCCTCACACCAGAGGTGCTAGTCTTCCCTAAATACATTCTACACCACATAAAGAAGTACAGAAAAAGAAGATTATACACAAATGGAGATTCCATCTTATATACAGCTTATTTTTTAAAAGTATATACTAAGTTCAACATGTTAGTTCTAATGCTACTCTACTTGTCAGTGCTTCCCTCTGAATTCTTCTAATCACTTAAAAATGTTTCATGGATACTTTTCTTTCCTTTTTTCTTTTTTTGATACTACTATCACTACCCTTTTCTACCTTCCACTCTCCTAGCAGTCCTCCACCCCTCCACCCCATCCATTAAGGCTTTCCTTGGAACAAATAAAGTAATCTTGCACAGTCAAGTAAAACAAATCCATCCCATTTATCATGACTGAAAATAGATGTCTCCTTTCTGCACCTCTAGTCCATTACCCTTCTGTCAAGAGCTGGGAAACATGCATCATCTTCTGTCTTCTAAAGCCTTGGCTGGTCACCACATTGATCAGAACTCTTAAAGCTTTCAAGGTTATTTTTCTTTATGATGTTCTAGTCATTGTATCAATTGTTCACTCATCCTGCAACCTTCACCTCTCCCAGATCTCTCTGAAAACATTCCTATTATCATTTCTTAGGGAGCAATAATATTGTACCACATTTATAGACTATGATTTGTTCAGCCATCCCCTAAATGATGGGTAACCTTATAAGTTCTAATTCTTTGTGACAATGAAAAATGTTGCTAAGAATATTATTGTACTTGTAGGAAGTGTGCTCTGACTTTCTCCTGGAGTGACACAGGCTGCAGCTGCCTCTCAAGGTTTTAGGGTGTCCTTTGGGTTGTCCTTTTCTCTGCTGCCATCAGCCTAAGCCCCAACCAGCTATCCCTCCCATAGTGAGCAACCTCCAGCTGCATTTAACCACTTAACATCAATTAGCTTTTACAAAGAGACATTTGTTTTTAAGACAGCAAGAGCAATATACAAATATTGACCTCAATACTTTGAGAATATATTCTCCTCCATACCACCTGGTCTCTAGGGGGAGAAAGCTTATCTGATTCAGCATAGTTCCTCCAAAATATGGCTTTCGCCAAGTGCATATCCATATGTGGCCTGACTACCAGATGAATCCTTGTCTCAACTACCACTGACCTAGGATCCCTAAGGTCATTCCCAAAAGTCACTCCCTGGTCTTTGGGGCACTAATACTGAGCTGGTTGCCAAACTTGGACATTGGGAGTGCCAGGATGCTAAAGTGCCCTTCTGACCTCTCAGAACTCAGAAAGAGGGAGGCTCCTTCATCTAAAAAGGAAAAGAACAAAGAAGCCAATGGCCATTGCCCCTTTCACAAGGCTACATGTGTAAGAGGGAGAAGGTCCCAAGGCCTCTCCCCTTAAACGTTGTCTTTTGTTGTACACTATCATTGAAGGTGTCCAACAAATCCACCAAGGGCATGGCTAAAGAGGGTATTCCTGAGACTGACAGGTATTTTTGAATACCTCTGCAGCCAATCAAGGAACCTCCTCTTCACTACATGGTTGGTCAACCAGAACCAATTACAAAATAATCTATGCTGTTTTTTCCCTCCATTGAATTTCCATTACATGCCATCATGACTCTCTTAGAGGCAGACTCCCCATTCTACTGTGATGTGTAGAAGTCTCTGTTGCATGCTATGGATCTCTGTTACATGTGGGTCCTTTCTCTTTTATTTTACCTCTTTGGAGTCTGAGTGAAAGGAATAAACAGTTTAATGACTTATTTGTATGGTTCCATAATGATTTTCAGAGTGTTTGTACCAATTCACAACTCTCCCAGCAGTACCTTAGTGTGCCTTTTCTCCAAGAGTTCTTCCAATAGTTGTAATTTTTTGTCTTTGCCAATCTACTATGAAGTGGTACCTTAGAGTTATTTTAATTTAAAATTCTCCTATTAGTAGTGATTTGGATCATTTTTTCATATGGTTGTTGATAGCTTGCTTTTCTTCTTTTGAAAACTGATTGTCATATCCCTTGGCCATTTCCTTATTTGAGAATGGCTCTTGATTTCAGAATCAGTTCACTACATGTATTGAGTATCAGATAGTTTTAACTTTGCCCAGTTAATAATTTCTCTTTCTAATTTTAACTTCATTGGTTTTGCTCGTGCAAAATTTCCAGTGAGGTTTGTGATTAAGACTTTGTGTCAGACCCATACTTAGATCAGATGATCTGGCTGTTTTTGTTCTTGAACTCCATTTCCTATGCTCCTTCCACTGATTTTCATGCTTGATCTGGTGTGTCGGTGCTCAGAGAACTCTAAGGTTTCACACCCTCTTGACTCAGCTGGTTCAGAGCTCTGTGGTCATCAAGCTAGCCTGAATCATTCCCTGTCAAAGTGGTGCTGGCTTTCAATCTCAATGGAATTTCCCCATCAGTGTATACTGGGCTTCCAGGTTACTAGGAAAAAGAGTAGTACAGGACCCAAGTGCCCCATCAAGTGTCCTTGGTCCAAGGCAGGCTTCTGGCCAACTTACCTGAGCCTATGCTGGCTTCCAAGATGGGGCCTCTATCCTAATACCTGAAGGTTTCTGGCTATCTTTTTATGAAGTCCAGGCCTGGATGAAAGAGATTGCTGTTATTTCTCTTTGGATTTATTGATTATCATTTAATTTTGGTGCCCTTTTAAAATCTTTGCTGGCGGGTATGTGGGAGAGTTGGGATCTGCTGTGACTCTTAATATACCTTGCTAACTGTAAGTTTCATGACTGGCTCTTGAAGTCTTACTGGTTTGCAATAATTCCTGCTTCCCCTTCCAAGTGCCCACAGACCATGTCATTCATAATATATTCAGGAATTTCATCAGAAATAGAAATCAAATTCATTAGATTATACTTTATTCTCTTTTTGAAAATTAGAACTATAGTTACCCACCTCCCTTCTATATGTGTTTTTGGAATAAAATTATTAAATAATAGCTAACATTTATATAACAGTTACTATGTGCCAGGGACAAAGCACAATTATGTCATTCCATTCTCACAATAACACTGGGAGGTAGGTGCTATTATTATCTCAACTTTACAGATGAGGAAACTGAGGCAAACAGAGTTTAAGTGATTTGTTTGAGGTCACACATCTAGTAAGAGTCTGAGGCCAGATTTGGTCACTCTATCTACTGAGCCTAACACTATCTACTGAGCCACCTAGTTACCCCATTATTAAATCATATGTATATGTAAACAATTGTAACAGACTGGCACTGTCTCTCAATAAAGAGCCCCATCTTGGGTTCACCTGGTTCAGGGTTAGGAGAGAGGGGTCACTAAAGAGAGAGCTCAAGCTCTTTCTTGTTGTCTTTTACTCTTTATGCTCTATCCTAGAGCTCTGGGCAATCACCTAAAGAAAATTATATCTATATCTACATTTATCTATCATCTATCTATCTATCTATAGATAGATAGAAATATAGATTGATATATATATGTATTGAAAGAGACAGAGAGAGAGAGAGAGAAAGAAAGAAAGAAAGAAAGAAAGAAAGAAAGAAAGAAAGAAAGAAAGAAAGAAAGAAAGAAGAAAGAAAGAAAGAAAGAAAAAGAGCTCTATGTCACACATTCCAGATGTAGGAAGAAGAGAAACCACCAGAGGGCAGAATCACTCTTTTGGGGCTCCGCTGAATGGTTTGGTCTTTCTGATTCAGTTACCCACTCTCTTTGACACAGCATGTCCTCATGGGACAGGGAAAGGCATATGGGAACAGAAAAGTAAACAGATTTAGTATTCCAGAGAACAAGTCCTTCAGCACTGAGCACATATGTCGCCACAAGTGGCTGGGGGCGGGGGGGCGGGGTTCAGCACATCTCTAGGCAATAATCCCCCAAAGGTCTATCCCTATGCATGCCTCAGTGTGGTGTGCTCTAGCCAAAGCAGATCATGCAAAGTGAGAGATGGTTTGTGATTACCCTAATTACGTAAAAAATAGGAAATAATAGAGAAAAAAATATCTTATGGATGAGACCTTAAATCAGTAACTTCTCTGAAACCTAGGGGGCAATGACAGGTCAGAGAACCACTATCTGTCAGGACCTGGACCCAGGTTTGCCTGATTCAGAAGCCAGTTTGTTATTCACTCCACCATTCTACCTCTTCTTTTGCCAACTATTGCATCATGTTGTCCAGTAGGTACTAATGTTACAGGAATGCTGGCAATTTACAGGGATTTGGGGTACACAGGAAAGTAGGAGAGTAACTCATGGACAATTCAATAAACATCCATTTATTTACTAAATGTTTAACAAGAGGGCAACTAGGTGGTACAGTGGATAGAGCACCAGCCCTGGAGTCAGGAGGATCTGAGTTCAAATCTGGCCTCAGATATTTGACACTTACTAGCTGTGTGACCCTGGGCAAGTCACTTAACCCTACTGCCTAGCCCCCCAAAAAATGTTTAACAAATATCTACCATACCCAGAATATTGTGTTAGCTGCTGCAGTAGGTATCAAGTTTAGCTAAGACAGAACCTCAATAATCTCCCTGACCTCAATGATCTTAAATTCTAGTAGGGAGATAAGATTAAAACACCAACAACTATTTTTTTTTAATAAAGGGAAGTGGGTAAAGTCCTGGCCTTGGGGTTAACCACCGTGGGTTTGAGTCTTAGCACTGAAATTTACTGTGTGACCAATGGCTCTGAGCCTCAATGTTCCCCCTAAAATAAAGTTTCAAGGACCTATCTCCAGGGGTGGTCATGAAGGAAACATTAAAATTTTATTACAAAGTGACTTATTTATTATCCTGCCTTTTCCTTTTCTGAAGATGTGCTCTGAAACCCAATAGCCTAGGGTATGAGACAATCTAGTTCAGCCTCCCCTCTCGATTTATCATGAACTGAGAATGGTCTGTTCCCTTCCTCCCAAGCTTCCCATCATTTCTTTCTTTTTTTTAGGCAATTAGAGTTAAGTGACTTGCCCAGGATCACACAGCTAGTGTCAAGTGTTTGGTGTGAGGCTGGATTTGAACGCAGGTCTTCCTGACTTCAGGGCTGATGCTCTTTACACTGCACCATCTAGCTGCCCCCCCCCATCATTTCTAATGCCAGGAGGTAGCATGGTGCTTACAGTATACTGGACTTGAAATCAAAAAGACCTGAGTTTGAATCTTGCCTCAAGCACTTACTTAGCTGTATTATTATTCTTCAGTCCTGTCTGACTCTTTGTGATTCCACTTGGGGTTTTCTTGGCAAAGATACTGGAGTGGTTTGTCATTCCCTTCTCCAGCTCATTTTACAGATGAGAAAACTGAGGAAAACAAGATTAAGTGACTTGGCCAGTGTCACACATCTATATTAAGTGTCTGAGGTTGGATTTGAACTCTGGTCTTTCTCACTCCAGGCCCTGCACTCTATGTACTGTCCACCTAGCTGTGTGACCCTGGGTAAATCACTTAGCCTCAACCTCTTCATCTATAAAATGGGGATAACCATGCCTATCCTCCCAAGGCTTTTTGAAGGTCAAATGAAATAACATATATAGTCATGCTTTGCAAATCTCAGAGTACTATATAAATGCTAGTTATTATTATTACTATTATCATTTTAGTAGTCCCAATGCTGGAGTAATTGGCAAATTGCTTCTCCTCCCAAATCCTCAATTTCTTCCATCTAAAAACAGGGAGTTACACTAGATAATCCCTAAGGTCCCTTGGACTTCTTGAATAATAATAACCAATATTTTTATAGCACCTACTTTGTGCAAGGCATTGTTCTGAGCACTTTGAAATTATAATCTCATTTGAGCCTGGCAACCACCCTGGATAGTAGGTGATACTATCACCCCCATTTTAATAATACAGAAGCTGGGTTAAACAGAGTTTAAGTGACTTACTATGTCATCCACCTACTAAGCATCTGAAGTCAGATTAGAACTCAGGTCTTCCTGACTCCACGCCCAATGCTCTTGATGGTCGCCTCTTGAATCCTATGAGTCAGTGTGCTTCCACACTGATTCTACTGTCATGTTGTAAATTTTATTATCCTGAATGCAGGAGCAATGGCTCCCCCAACAACCAGAAAAATGCTCAGGAGAGAGGACGATGGTTTACATTAGCATCTATACCTTCAGGATAGAAAAGCTGGGCTGCCACCAAGGGGCAGCATGTACCAGTATTTCTGGTTTTGGCTCAGGAGCACCACTGGGCAAACTCCCAGAAAGTCATTTCATCCTCACTGCCTGCCATGGCAGCTCTGAACCAAAACAGATGCTCAGACTCTGTTTCTGAAGATCAGAGGCAACTCAATGGATATTATTTGCCTCGGACCAGTGGTGTTTAGATGAGAGAGAGCATGGTACAGTGGAGAAAGCATTAGTCTTTGAATCCAAAATCTTGGGTTCAAATCTTGGATCTACAAATTTATAAGCTGGGTAAGAAAAAAAAATTACTCCACCTATCTGAGCTTCAGTTTTCTCATTTCTAAAACATGGGAAAGAAAAGTTTCAAGACCTGCCTCATAGGGTTGTTGTGAACTCAGTAAATTGTATACATCTTGCATTTAAACATCAAGGCCTTGTCAGCACAGTTCCATGGAAAGAAGGCTGGATTTGGAGGTGGAATACCCTGGTTCAGTTTTTGGTTCTGCCATTTTCTATCTGGATGATCTTGGGGAGGTCACATCTTTTGGAGACTTCAGTTTCCTCGTCTTTAAATGAGGGAGTTGAATTATGTGATCTTTAACATTCTTTTCCAAGTCTTAATTCCATAATTCTAAGATCCTATGACTATTGCAATAAACTCTTAATTGGTTTCCCTGCCTTAAGTGCCTCCCCTCTTCCATCTACCCTCAACGTAGCTACTGAATTAATATTACTCCTAAAGCACAGGTCTGACTATATCACTCCCCATCTCAAGAGAGCCTAGTGGCTCCCTACTGCCCCTGGGGAAAACAACAACAAAACAAATAAACAAGAATAATAAACACTTTACAATGATTTTTCCCTCCATCACACACTCTGTGTGCTGGTCAAAGTAGCTTGCCTGCTGTTGATATCCTTTCATTTTCCTCCATGGCTTTGCACAGGCTGTCCCTTACACCTGGAATTCACTCTCTCCTCACACTTATAAGACATTTGTTTCCGGTGATGCTCAGAACAGGGGCCATTTCCTACACAAAGCTTTTTCTGACCATCGTACCCCTCCCACCAGGTACTAGTACCTACTCACAAAATTACTTTATGTATATTTATGTGTGTACATGTTGATCCTCCCCAACAAAATCCCAGTTCATTGAGGGCTGAGGATGTTGGATTTTTGTCTCTGAATCCCTAGCATCTAGCAGAGAGCCGGGCACATAGTAGGTACTTCATACATGCTTGCTGAATTGGGGTTTTCTTCCTTTGAGTAAGGCTGAGGTCACCTTCACCCCCTCACCAAAAGCCATAGGATCTTTCCTAGGGAGGAGAATAGATCAAAATCTGGGACCAGATCAGCTCCTAGGGCAGCCTTAGCTGGGGGGAGAGGAAAGATGTGTCCTCAGCTAGGGTCCTGGAACACTGAAGTCTTCCTGTAAATATGCCTATGTATTGTGCATGTGGAAGCATGAGGGTGTCAGGAGCATTGTCCAGAATGAGGGAGCTAAGAGTCTCATTGGATTCTTCCCTGGCCAGACAATATTTTGATAATTATATTCTAGGTACCACTTTGTAGGAAGGGTATTGAGAAGCTTCAGAGTAACCAGAGAAAGGCGGTAACAGGGCTAGAAACCAAATCATATAAGGCAGTGGTATCAAACTCAAATGACAATGGGGGCCACTAAACCATACATAAGGACAGCTGCCACTGCATATCAATTTAGAAAACCACAAATTAACATTATCTATATTTTATTGCACTTTTATTTATTTTATTAAATATTTCCCAATCATATTTTAATCTGATCCTCTCCCATGATCCCCCAACTTGGGAGCGTTGAGGCTGCCTATGGCCCAAGGGTTGGATGTTTGACATCTCTGATATTGTTGTTTGTCCTTCATTTTAGAAGAGGACCCATAATAACACAGTATGATGTCCTGACTCATGCATGAATTGGATTTAAGTCAGGCAAAGTTTTGCAAAGTGGTCAACCTCACTTTCTCTTCCAGAGTCATCAAAATCCGGTGGCAAGACAAATGTCAAGATGACTGGTGATGGCCCATGATGTAGTTGATGACCTTGGCATCTTTGATATCTCACATGCTTGGGGCAGACAATCCCTTAACTTAATGATGAGTCTGAGGACCTTTGGTTACCCTCAACTTGGTTTAGCCTGTGTGCTGAGATGGGGTTTGGCTACTGCTCAAACTATTGCTTCTTGGAGCCACAGGTGACAGTTGGATGAAGATAGACACCAAAGGCAGATAAGCAGCCCTGACAAGAGCTTGGCAAGACCCCACACCAGAGGCGCTAGTCTCCCCTGAGCACTCCACACACTGCACCTCTACTGTAAGGAATAGTTGAAGGAATTTGGAGTCCTTGGCCTGGAAAAGAGAAGACTTAGGGGAAGCATAATAACTGGTTTTGAAGGGTTATCATGTGGAAGAGAGGACCTGTTCTGTTTTCTCTCAATTTATTTGTCTCTTCCCTTTCTCAGCTAAACTCCCTGAAAAAGCCATCTATAATTGTTGCTTACACTTTATCACCTCTCAATCACTCCTTAGCCCTCTGGCTTTTGACCTCATCACTCAAGGAAAGGAAGCTTCTCCCTCCAGAGTCATCAATGATCTGTGATTTCTTAATTGCCAAATCTAATGATCTTTATTCAGTCTTCATTCTTCTTGACCTCTGTGTTGCTTTTGGCACTGGTGGCCATCCACTCTTCCAGTATATTTTTTTGGGGTTTTTGTGACACTACTCTCAAGGCTCTCTTTCTACTTTTCTGACTGCTCCTTCTCAGTCTTCTTTGCATGTTCTTTGGTTTTTTGTTTGTTTGTTTTTATCAGACCACTGGGGTTAAGTGACTTGCCCTGAGTCACACAGCTAGTAAGAGTTATGTGTCTGGGGTCTGATTTGAACTCAGGTCTTCCTGACTTCAGGGCCAATGATCTATCTACTGTGCCACCTAGTTGCCCCTACTTTGCCTGTTCATTAACCAAACATCCTCTTCTAACTCTGTAGACATTCCCCAAGGCTTCCTAGGCACTCTTCTCTCTCTTTTGGTGATCTCATTAGCTCCCATGGAATTAATTATTATCTGTATGCAGATGATACATGGATCTATAGGTCTAGTCAGTTTCTCTTGAGCTTCCATCTCACATCATTAATTGTCTAGTGGGCATTTCAAACTGAATTTCCCAGAGACATGTCAAACTCAGTGTGTCCCAAATCAATTCATTGTCTCTTCCCTCAAATCCAGCAAGCTTTCCCTATTTCTACCAAAGGTACCATCATTCAGCCAGTCTCTTGGTTTCTTAACATTCATGTTATCCTCAACCCTTCACTATTCTTCCTCACATGTATCTATCCAGCTCCCATCATTTCCCATTTCTACCTCCACATCATCTCTCAAGTCCTACCTCTTCTCTCTATTTACAGTCACCACCTTTGCCTTACTTCCATCATCTCCTGTTTAAATCAGTGGTTCTCAAACTTTCTTGGTCTTAAAAAATGTTACACTCAGAAATTTTAGAGGGTCTCAAGAAGCTTTTGTTTAATGTGTACTTTATCTGTTGGTATTTACCATAATAAATTAAATCATTTTAGCATTATTATGAAAAACAGTTTTGACTTCATGTACCCACTGAAAGAGTCTCAGGTGTCTCTGGATCTTGTTGTGAGAACCATTTGCTTAGACTATGAAACAGCCACCAAATTGTTTCCCCTGCCTTGATTCTCTCTCCATTCCAGGGCATATTCCACACTCTTGACAAAGGGATTTTCCTTAATTAAGTACAGATCTGTCCTTGTCACTCCCCTACATAATATATTCCAGTGCCTTACTATTGCTTCTGGAATAAAGAAGTGTGAAATTGTGGCTGGAGAACTAGCCTTGAAGTCAGGAAGACCTTGGTTGAATCCTGCCTCTTGCACGTGCTGGCTATGTGACCTTGGGCAAGTCACTTATTAACTTCCCAGTGTTCTATTTATGTCTAGTAAATTCACTAAGACTGTAAATTTCAGGGGAACGGATAGAGCACCAGGTCTGGAGTCAAGAAGACTCATCTTGCTGAGTTCAAATCTGGCCTCATACACTTACTAGCTGTGTGATCCTAGACAAGTCACCTAACCCTGTTTCTTCATCTGTCAAAAGAGCTAGAGAGGGAGATGGCAAACCACTCCAGTATCCTTGCCAAGAAAACCCCAAATTACATCATGAGGAGTCAGAAATGACTGAAAACAACTGAATAACAATAACAAATAAATTGCAGAGAAAGTAGATTGGTAGAGCTAGTTTCTCATGGGATTGTCTCTATACCAGTAAAATCTCAGGTCCAGTTCATGTCCCTATTCTCTGTTTAACTTTAAAAACCTGTCCCCAGCCTATCTTTCTATCCTTGTTGGACATTACTCTTTCTCCCTCATTCTTGGATCCTGCCAAACTAGCCTTTCTCTGTTACTCACATGCAATGCTCCTTTTCCTGTCTGTCTCATTGACTTTGCATTGACCATCTCCCACACCTTCAAGGTACTTTCTGCTCAACTCTGCCTCATAGAATCCCTCTCCTATTTCAAGAAGCGAGAGAGAGAGAGAGAGAGAGAGAGAGGAGAGAGAGAGTGAGAGAGAGGAGAGAGAGAGTGAGAGAGAGAGAGGAGAGAGTGAGAGAAAGAGGAGAGAGAGAGTGAGAGAGAGGAGAGAGAGAGTGAGAGAGAGAGAGGAGAGAGTGAGAGAAAGAGAGAGAGAGAGAGAGAGAGAGAGAGAGAGAGAGAGAGAGAGGAGAGAGAGAGAGAGAGAGAGAGAGAGAGAGAGAGAGAGAGAGAGAGAGAGAGAGGAGAGAGAAAGTGAGAGAGAGAGAGATTTACCTTCTACTGGAAGCCTTTCCATACTGGCCAGTGCCTTCTCTCCCAACCTACTGTCTGCATTCTGTACACACACACACACACCCCATCTCATTGTTTAAATGTAGGTTTCTTGGGAGTAGGGATTCCTTCATTCTTTTTCTTTCTATCCCCTGAGCCTGACTAGCATAATGCCTGGCACACAGTAGGCACTGAATCAATGCTTGTTGATGAACTGATTGGCCCCAGAGGGCAAAACCAGGAACGATGAGTGAAACCTGTAGAGGCAGAGGTGGATTTTGGTTTAATGTAAGCAAAAACTCTTAAAAAAAACTAGAGCTATGATTCCACATGTATAATTGCTTGACTCTGCAAGCAGTGAGGGAGAGGCAGGGGGAAGGGAGAGAATTTGGAACTGAAAATAGATATTAAAAAATAAAGTGAAAATGAGAGTCAGCCCAAAGTGGAATGGGCTTCCTGGCAAAGCAATTGCTTCTCTGTCACTGCAGGCCTTCAAGGAGAAGCCAGATGCATTCTTGTTGGGGATGTCATGGGAGATTCCTTTCAGATATGGTTGAACTTTAAGTTCCTCCTAATTGAGATGCTGTGATTCTGTGACTGTGCCCTGTGAGAAACTGGAACTAGGGTGAGGCCAGATAGACATCAGTGTGTATCACATAGTGGGGCCAAGGTAGAGAGGAATGACACTTTTTAAATAATATATTTCTAAATGCACATATTTTCTTTTTTCCTCTCCTGCAAACTACAGCTTTTTTTTTAAATTTATTTTTAGTTCTCTACATTCACTTCCATAAGCTTTTGAGTTTTAAATTTTCCCCCACTCCCTTCTCACCTCCTTCCCCAAGATGGTGTGCAATCTGATATAGGCTCTACATATACATTTGTATTAAACATATTTCCACATTATTCATGTTGTAAAGAAGAATTAGAACCAATTTGAGAAATCACAAGAAAGAAGAAACAAAACAAAACAAATGCATATGTTTTTGATACCACAAGATAACATTCTCCAGAACAGGCTCCTGTTTGTTCCTCAAAGACTCTTATGGAAGTTCCTGAGGCAAGTAACACAAAGACCAATTTCTTATTCAATTCAACAAACAAACATTGAGTAAGAACCTACTCTATATAAGTACAGAACTATGCTAGGTATTGTGGGAAATATTAAAGTAATATGACAAAGACTTTGCTCTCATAGGGCACATTGTTTGGTAGAGGGGTAGTCCCCGTACACAGATAACTATGATACGATAGTTCATACTGAATGCATCAGAGTGGTGCAAGTAAAGGGCTGTGTTAGATGTGAGAGGAATCATGTCCAGACTTAGCCTAGGGAACAGCAATGCTTTTTTCCTGGCTCTCCCTGTGGGTAGATAAGAGCAAGGAAGGTCTTTGAAGGCTTACAAATTCAATGAGAAGAGCCCTGGATTTGAAAGTCAAAGGGTCTAGGTTTGAATCTAAGCTTCGACACTTCTTAGGGTGACTTAGGGTGAGTCAGTTCCTGCCTCTGGATTCTGATTTCCTCATCTCTAAAATGAAGAGGTTAGATTAGACCATCTCCAAAGTCTCTTGCAGATTTAAATACTGTGCTCTTATGAGATGAGCTTGAGGCTTAGAAGGGAAAGGTTAGTGGGGGAGGGATTTCAGAGAGTAGGTTGTAGGGCAAAGGGATGGGGGCAAATCATCTTGGCTAGAAAAGAGGGAAGTAGTTGGGAGTAAAAGCTAATTGATGAGATGTCCTGTTGGGAGTACTAGGCCTAGAGTCAGGAAGACTCATCTTCCTGAGGTCAAATTTGGCCTTGGATACTAGCTATGTGACCCTGGGCAAGTCACTTAACCCTGTTTGCCTCAGTTTCCCCATCTGTAAAAAGAGCTGGAGAAGGAAATGGCAAACAGCTCCAGTATCTCTGCCAAGAAAACCCCAAATGGGATCACAAAGAGTTGAACACAACTGAAATGACTGAATAACAATATCTGATGCAGTGACCTCATCAACTCCCATTGATTCAATTACACTGTATTACGCTACATAATCATTTCACCTCTTTTTTTTCAGTCCAAAAATTGGTTTATAATCTTCCATTGTGTAATCGTCGCATGGTATACCTCTGTTCATCACATGGCTTAAAAGTTAAACAGAGCAGCAATGTATTCACCAGTAGCATATGGATATGCATTTATCTCTTGCATATTTAGAGCCTGGAGCCTAGAATTATCAGCCCATGAGCATTGTCAGGATATTTCCAATAGCTGACTTGCTCAGGGTTTGTTTACAATGCTGCAGTACTAATGGTATTGTCACTCAACCCAATGAAGAGCAGTAGGCACAAGTGGAGTAGAGGGCAAGCCAAGCTGCCATGAATAAGTCAGGGGATATGGTAAGACTTGCATCTTCCCAATTTTAATGTATATTCATGCATATTCCCTGCATCCTAATCTTGCACCAAAGACAGTTTAGTAATAAATGATTTTGAAGTAATACTGGTACAATTAAAAAAAAAAGGAAACTTCATTTAATGGTCATATCCCACTTTTTTGCAAAAATATTTGGCATAAAATCTACAAAGATTATTTAGTGAAATACGGTATAAAATATATATATATATATATATATATATATATATATATTTTTTTTTTTTTTTTTGGGAAGGCAATCAGAGTTAAGTGACTTGCTAGGGTCACATAGCTACTAAGGGTCAAGTGTCTGAGGCCACATTTGAACTCAGGTTCTCCTGACTCCCAGGCCAGAGCTCTATCCACTGCACCACCTAGCTGTCCCTGGTATAAATCTTTATGCTGATGATTTATCTAGTCCTAACCTCCTAACCTCCAGGTTAACTCTCCAATTGCCTATTAGACACCTAGAACTGGATATCTTATAGACAACTTAAACTCGACATGTCTAAAGCTGAACTCATCATCTTTTCCCGTAACTTCTCCCCCCATCCTCCCTAACTTCCCTATTATTGTCAATATCATCCTCAGTCATTCAATCTCACAATCTAAGTGTCAGCTCCAAACAATATTACTCTGCCATATGTCATCTGTGGCCAAGTTCTGATGATTCCATCTTTTTCAATATCTCTTTTATCCATCCCCTTCCACATTTTTCTGACAATGAACAACTTTGGTGCTGGCCCTGTTGAGTTTCACCTATCTATCAGTGGGACACCCAGGTGAAAAGTTCTCCTGAAGGCAGTTGGAGATGGGAACCTGTAGCTCAGAAGATGTGTCAAGACTGCAGATGTTACAAATCTGAGAATTATCTGCATGTATATAATAGCTCATAGGGGAGTGAATGAAATTGTCTGGGAAGAGAGTGTCCAATGAAGCAGAAGGACAAAAAAATTTTCTTGGGGAATGTTTGTGTTTGGGACTGAGGAGAAGAGGAGGCAATGAATAAACATGTAAATAGTGTCTACTATGTGCTAAGCATGGTGCTAAGTGATTTTTGCAAATGTGATCTCATTTGATGCTCACAACAATCCTGTGAGGTAGGAACTATTACTATTATCTTTATTTTACACTTCAGGAAACTGAGGCAAAGAAGGGTCAAGTGACTTGTTCAGGCTCACACACCTATTAGCATTTGAGCTCAGGTCTACCTGACTGTAGGCTTAGTACTCTATCCACTGAGATGCCAGCTGCCATGGGATGATGGGGCACAAGAAGGGCAGGATGTTTCTGAATCCAAAAGAAGAGGGAATATCTAGGAGGAGAGAATGGTCAGTATTATCAATAGCTGCAGAGAGGATAAGCAGAGTGAGGATTAAAAAAATAAATTTTGGATTTGATGCTTAGGAATTTATTGATCACCTGTTGTGGTTTTTTTCTTCCTTCTCAAAGAGGACCAATGACATCACGAGGGTGATGTCTTGCCTTGTAAATGAATTGGATTTAAGTGAGGCAGAGCTGTGCAAGAGTCATCTGTCTCTCTTCCATTCATTGAAGTCCAGAGGCAAGACAAAAGTCCAAATAACTGGTGATGACCCTGAGTTTTTCTAAATGAAAGTCTTTCCCTGGCCTCAGTTTGTCTGAGGAAAAGCCCATTCAATGACTAAAGGCTAGGTAAGAATTGAAACAAAACATGGCCTAATTTACCATCACAAAAATATCGATCTGGGAGGGGAAGACCCATCAAGGTTCTGGCCAGTACAGAAAACTATTTATAATCACTCTAAGCCACCAAAACTAAACAATGAGCCATGGAGGCCCGAGCTGGGGGCTGAAAGCAAGTTCAGTTGAATGGTGAAATTGGAAGCTAGATTTCTAGGACAGCACAGATATAGGTTAAGTGAATGTGTCAAGTAGAGATTTTTTTTCCCAAAAAAGTTTAGCGGTGAAAGCAAGGAACACGATAGGACAGTATTTGAAAGGGTTAAAAGGGTGAAGGGATTTTTACTTCTTCCTCTTCTTCTTTTTTTTTAATTGTGGAGACCTAAGGATCACTATGAGGAGAAAAGAAGGAGCCAGTAGTTGAAGGAGATTTAAAGATGCATGAGAGAGGAAGGGATGACTACTAGAATAACATGCTAGAGCAAGCAGGAGGTAATAGGCTCAGAAGTTTAGGTCAAGGTTTTAAAAAATATTATTGTAGGGACAGCTAGGTGGTGCAGTGGATAGAGCACTGGCCCTGGAGTTAGGAGGACCTAAGTTCAAATCCAGCCTCAGACGCATAACATTTACTAGCTGTGTGACCCTGGGCAAGTCACTTAACCCCATTGCCTAGCCAAAAAAAAAATATTATTGTAAACTTTTAAAAAAAAGTGCTTCTTCTTCCCTATACTGGGCCTTTCCTCCATTATCCTTTATCTTATCCTTTATTTCTTATCTTGTTGTTCAGCTCTTGATTCCGGACCTCAGAACTTCTAACTGGTCTGAGTGGACATATTAAGGTTTGTAACATTGTTTGGGTTGGGAAAGAATCTGGACCTGGGGGTTCTGGGACCACCAGAGTCTAATCCAAATTCTGCCATTGACTACATGATGTTGGAAAAAATTGCTTTAGTTCTCTGGACATCAGTGTTCTCATCATTCTCAAATATTTGTTAAATGTTAACTAGGAAGTAGAACACCTTACATAAGTATTTCAAGTAACTATTTGGAGGCATTTATGAGATAGCCTTTGGCTAAATGCCCAGTGAATGGGTAATAGATATGAAAATGTTTTCCAAACTTTGAAAATTTAAGTCATAACTGTGAGTCCTTTCAGTGTGGAAGAGCCCTGGGGCTCTTAAAAAATGTTGTAAAGAAAGGGCCCCTCTCAATCCCCAACCTCCTTTTTCTCCCCCTTCAGCTTCAGACTGGTCAGATCCATGGGGACCCATCCATCAATGCTCACCTTTGTCATGCAGAGTGGCCCAGCTCTCCCCAATCCCTGCTCCCCCCCACCAAATCAGACATACAATTGTCCAACTGCCAAATCTGAGGCATTGCCCACTGCTGGAGACCCCATCACTGCCTCCCTTTCCCAACTCTGATCCTCTATCCTCTGGGGTACCCTCCACCCCCCACTTGCCAGCACTTCCTACTCCACCCCCAGAAACTCCTGATTGCCCAGTAATTGCATTCTCCACCCCCCAGTGTCATGCTAATGGACCTGCTCCTGGCACAGCTGCCCAGATTAAATTAGGGCCCAGGAAGGCCGGCCTCCTAATTGTATTTTCTAGGCTAGGATTGTCTCCCCCTTTAGGGGTGCTAGTCAAGGGGAGGCCCAGAGAGGGGATAAATTAGCCCTGCCAATATTTACCGAAGACATTTGACTCTGTTGGTCTGGGGTGGTTTTGTCTTCTTTTCCCAAACTGGGCCCCTGAAACCTGATTAACTTGGTTAGAATGAGAGAGAAGTTTGGGGGAATCATCCATGACCTCTGAAGGTCTTGTGCTTTCTCTTCACATGGAGATAGGCGGGAGTTGTGAACATTATCTTAAGAAAGAGTTTCTAACACCTGCTTCTGGGCTTCTGTCTGTTCTTCCTGCTGGAAAACCTTGCTGCCACATCTATACTTTATCTGCCCTAGAGACTGAAGTTTTGCCTTGAATCTCCTTGTTCTGTAATTTGTGTAGAGGGAAATCAGAGAATCAGGAAACCATCTACAAATCCAGCCCTAGTTTCTCTTGAATATTTTTAACTGGATGCACCATAGCACATCTCAAATTCAACATGTCCAAATTGTCTCTCGCCCCCCTCCAAGTTTCCCCATTCCTGTTGAGGATTTTGCCATCATTTCAATAATGCTGATATGCATCATCAGAGGTGTCCTAGGCTCCTCACTCCACATATCTAATCAGTTACCAAGTCTTATTGTTTCTACCTCCATAATTTCTCTCCTGGTCTACTTTAATAACTTCCTAATTGATCAAATCTACCTATTCAGCCCTAACCTCTCTGCTGACCTCCAATCTCACATCTCCAACTGCCAAATGAACATCTTAAACTAGATGTCTCATAGACAGCTTAAACTTAACTTGTCAAAAACTGAATTCATCATCTTTCCCCTCTGACTTCCCTATTATGGTTGGTAACACCATCCTCCCAATCCCTCAGGTTCATGACCTAGATGTCATCCTGGATTCCAGGCCAAAGGCTGTCAATTTTATCTTTGCAGAATCTCTTGCATACACTCCCCTCTCTCTTTTGACACTCACACTATGGTGGTATAGCCCTTGATTACCTCATGTTGGAGTATTTAGATAGCCCACTAGTTGGGTCTCAACTCTTGTCCCATTCCAATCTATCCTGCATTCAGCAGTCAAAGTGACCTTCCTAAAGCACAGATCCGACCATGTCAGCCTCTTTCTATCGATAAACTCCAATGGCTACCTATCATCCTCAGGGTCAAATAGAAAATCTTCTGGCATTCAAAGCTCTTCATAACCTTTTCCCTTCTACCCTTTCCAGTCTTCTCACACTTTAGTCATACTCACATATTCTGTACTCTGGTGACACTAACTTCCTTACTGTTCCTCAAATGGAATATCTTATCTCCAGACTCCAGGCACTTTCAATGGCTGTCCCCCATGCCTGGAATTCTTTCATTCCTCACCTCTGCCTCTTGGCTTTCCTGGCTTTCTTCAAGTCTAAAAGCTAAATGCCATGTTCTATAGGAAGCCTTTCCTGACCTGCTTTAATTCTAGCACCTTCCCGCTGTTAATAATTTCCTGTTTGTCTTTCATACAACGTGTTTGTCCTATATACAAGTCCTATATACAAGTGTCCTTGCTTGTTTGCATGCTGTCTCTCCCATTAGACTGTGAGCTCCTTGAGAGCAGGAGATATCTTTTGCCTTCCTTTGTATCCCGAGTGCTTAACACAGTGTCTAGCATTTCATAAGCGCTTAACAAATGCTGATTGATTGACTGAGTCACTCAAGCCTACCCTGGCATGCAGTGGCTATGGTGGTATTCCTGTGGTAGAAATCTGATTATGTCTCCCAATAAACTCCAGTAGCTCCCCAGGACCTCTGAAAAATACAGACTTTTCTGTTTGGTGTTTAAAAGCCTATACAACTTGGATCCTTCAGGTATTACTCCAATTCACATACTCATTCCATGGTCCAAACCAATCGGTTTTCACTTTGACCTTCTCATGTTGACAGGGTATGAGCCCAAGCTGAGACCTTTGCCCCTTACCAAAAAAAGAATTTGAGTCTCATTTGTATGGACCCGGAAACCCCCTCATTGGACTCTCCTAGAATTTTACTTGATCAAATAAGTCTCTAGCTTTTACCTGAGGCTATAATCCTATCAACTGGCCTTTCATTATGACCTAAGCCCAATCTCCCAATTCTCTGTTACTCTTAACCTAGACCAGCCCTCTATTATCTATTACCTCTGGATGGCCCCTGGCTACTCCCTACCCTAGAACCTACCTAGACCTCATTCTCTTGGACTAGGGCCCAGGCAGTCAACCTCGAGTCACCCCAGCCTACTGGCCACTCTCATCAAGATCCTCCCTTGACCCCTCCTCCAGTCACCTCAAACTACTTGGCCCTCCTAAATCCCTCCCACGGTTTGTCTGTATATAAAATCTATCTTGGTTGCCATTAAAGTGCTGAGATTCAATCTAGCCAGCTTATCAATAGTAGTGTCACAAATGTTCAGATTCCTTAAGAGGCTGGCCAATATGGTGGATCTTTAATAAACAGAGTCTTTATCTGAAAGAAGGCTTGGGTCCGATTCATTTGATCAGGAGCCACGAGTCGCTATTTTGGGGTCCCAGCACCCCTGAACCTCTAAACCTCAACAATATTGCCCTCTATATCTCATTTCTGTGCCTTTACACAGATTGTTCCCAAATAGCACCTCCCACATAAAGCCTCTCCTGATTCCTTCCCAGATGTTAGTACCCCATCCACAATTATTATGTCCCCATGAACAATAACTGCAATTAACTTGCAATTACTTTTGTATGTAATTTGTATTTCCTTATATGTGTGTTTCACTCAGCAGAATACAAAATTGTTGAGGATCAGGACTGTTTTCTTTTTGGCTTTGTATCTCTGGATTTTAGGAAATAATAAATACACATATGTTGATTGATTGATAAATTTATATGTAGCACCTAGAGGCACTCAGGTCATTTTAGGACATGTACTGTAAGGGAATGGATACCATAATTTCAAGTTACTATGTGAGTCCACATCTCTATATCCATATCTCATATGCCCCCACTGGTGTGCTTATCTTTAATAGTTGGCCATAAGACACGATTAGTTCAAAATAAAGACATTTAAAGAAATGGCACAATGAGACAAATAGCAGCAAAACATTTTTCTCGCAAACCTGGGGAAGACCCCCAAACAAACACATATGGTCAAGGCATGCATGTACAGGGATACACATTGTTCCAATTCTGTAAGGCCTCTGATATCTTCAAGAGATGATATTATACTGTTCTTGTTCAGTATGCTGCCCACTGGTTTTTTTGAGGTTTAGAGGTTCAGAGGTGCTGGGACTCCAAAATCATCACATGCTGGTCCCGGCTGAAAGAATTTGACCCAAGCCTTCTTTCAGCCAAATACAAAGTTTATTAAAGATCAGCCATATAGGTCAGACTCAGAAAGAATCTGCTCATTTGTGATGCCACTAAGAACAGGCGGGCATGAGGAAGTCTTAACCCCTAAATGGCTGCCAGAATGAATCTTATATATAGAAAGACTATGGGAGGGATCTAAGAGTGGTCAAGCAGTCTAGGGGGGAAGGACTGGGAGAAGGGATGTCTTGATGGGAGTGTCCAGTTGTCTTGGCCAGTAAACTAGGGTGACTGGAGGAGGGTCCTGGGAGAATCCCAGTGGGAGTGTCTTGGAGGTTGAATGGGGTCTGGATAAGATCAAGCATGGGAAGTATAACCTGGGTCATCAGGCCAGTACTAGACAATAGAAGACTAGACTTCAATTAAATTAACTAAGAATTGAGAGATTGAGCATAGGCGATAAAGAAGAGCCAGTTGATAGGAATAGAATCTAAGATAGAGGTGGAAAACATTCTGTCCACTTATTACATGGGGCCTGGAACACTCCCTAGTGGGCACAGACTAGATTAGCATATACTTGGGAAACATTTAACAAAGTAAATAAAAATAACATAAAACACAGAAAATATTAATATATGGTTTTCTAAGTCAGTATGTGGCCCACAGGGATCCTTACAAATAGTTTAGTGGGCTCTGTTTATTTTTGAGTATGACACCACTGATCTAAGAGATAGACCTTAGATTTCACTGAGACTAATCTGCCTTTTTAAAAGATTCCCCTCCACCAAATAGCCAGCCAGTCATTATTCAGCTTCTACTTGAAGCCTTCTAGTTAATGAAAGTCAGCTATCTCTAAAATAGCTTGTTCTATTTTTCTGATGTTGTTCAGTCATTTTCAGTCTGACTCCTTATGACCCCATTCGGGGTTTTGTTGGCAGAGATACTGGAGAAGTTTGCCATTTCCTTCTCCATATTATTTTACAAATGAGGAAACTGAAACAAGAGGGTTAAGTGACTTGCTCAGGATCACACAGCTAGTGTCTAAGGCCAGATTTAAACTCATGAAGATAGGTCTTCCTTGTTCCAAGCCCAGTGCTCTATCCATTGTGCCATCTAGCTGCCCTCATTCTATTTTTGGAAGCTCTACTTGTTGGAAGTTTGTTTTCCCCCCCTTTACATCATACCTAAATCTGTTACTCATTGCTCCTAGTTTTGCCCTCTGAGGCTAAGTAATACAAATTGAATAATCCTTCTTCCTCATGACAGTCCTTCCCACCCTGGAAGACACCTCCCTAACAGGTTCCTTGTAAGTCTTCTCTTTTCCAGGCCAAATGTCTCAGCTATTTTAAGTGAGACTCATAGGATATGATAAGTCCCATCACCGTGCTGTCTATGTTCTTTTGATCATCTCCAGCTTTTTAATGTCCTTACTAAGATGCAGTGACTACAACTGAGAAAAAAACTATAGTTGTGATCAGATGATCAGAATGCTGTTCAGTGGGACTGTTACTCTCTCCTCCTGAACACAGAATCTCTCTCTCTCTCTCTCTCTCTCTCTCTCAATTGGGGTTTTTGAGGTTTAGGGGTTTAGGGGTGCTGGGACCCCAAAATCACAACACATGGATCCTGTCTGAAAGAATTCAACCCAAGCCTTCTTTCAGCCAAAGACAAGGTTTATTAGAACATCCATCATATTGGGCAGACTCTTAAGGAATCTGAACATTACTGAGCTATTGGCTAGATTATAAGAATCTGAGCACCTTAATGGATACAAGATGGACCTTATATACAGAAAGACTGTGGAAGGGATCTAGGAATGGTCAGGTAGTTTTGTGAGGACTTTGAGGTAATAGAATTTTAGGGACCTGGACCACTTGGCCTAGGGAAAATGAAGCCTAGCTAAGATTAAGGGAGGGAACCCCATAGAGAGGGAAGACAATGGAGGGCTAGGCTAGGTTAAGGGTAACAGAATTGGGAGATTGGGCATAGGTGATAACAAAAGGCCAGTTGATGGGATCATAGCCTCAGGCAAAATCCAGAGATTTGGCCATGTGGGAAAATTCAACATTTTTCTTTTCTGGGGTCCAGATCCCAATCCCATCAGGGTTATGTGACTTGCCCAGGGTCACACAGCTAGTAAGCATTCTGTGTCTAAGGTCAGATTTGAACTCAGGTCCTCCTGACTCCAGGGCCAGTACTCTATTCACTGTGCCACCTAGCCTTAGGTGAATTCAAAAGAATAGTGGTAGTAATGTGACACAATACATTCTAGGCTTATAGTACATCTAATAAGAAAGTATGGTGATAGAAAATGAAGAGTCTTGTGTGAGAAATAGAGATCAGTATGATTGAATCATAAACTACAGGGGAAAGGGAGTAGTTTCCAGTGAGACTGGAAAGAAAGGTCGTGACCAGGTTGTGTACAGCTTTAAAATATAAGCGGAAAAGTTAATATTGTATCCTGGAAGTAACAGGAACTATGTGTGCTCTCCATGGCTCTGTCATGGGCCTTCTTCTTTTCTCCTTCTATGTTTTTTCACCTGGTGATCCCTTCAGCTCGTATGGATTCAATGATCATCTTTTTATAAATGATCCTCTGAGCTACTTATCTATCATTAACCTCTCTCTTGATCTTCAGTCTGTTTATTGGACATCTCAAATTGGTTGTCCAGATGACATCTTAAACTCAGTTTGCCCAAAATTGAACTAATTAACTTTCCCCCTAAGAAAACCCTCCTCTCTTCCCAACTTTCCTATGATTGTCAAAGGTACCACCATCCTCCCAGTCACCCAGGCTCAATATCTAAGTGTTATCCTCAAGTCTTCACTCTCTCTCACTCCCTCCATCTATATTCAATCAATTGCCAAGTCCTAACATTTCTAACATGCAACATCACACCCCCCGCCCCCAGGTATTACACATGTTGTGAATGTGGAAATGGCAAGATTTGTTAACTGATTACACATGTGAAGTAAATGAGAGTAAGAAATAGAGGATGATGCCAAAGTTATGAACTGGAAATACTGGAAGGATGGTGGCATCTTTGATATTAATAGGGAAGTTTGAAGGAAGGGAGGGTTTAGGGACAAGTATAATGAGCCCAATTTTTGGACATGTTGAATTTAAGATGTCTCTGGGATATCAGGTTTTGTGATTGGTGATATAGGACTAAAGTTCAGAGGAAAGACTAGGTGAGAAACATATAGATCTAAGGATCATCTGCAAAAATATGATAATTAAACCTATGTGTCCTGATGAGGTTACCAAAAAAGAATGTGTAGAGGGAGAAGAGAACAGTGCCTCAGAATTAATCTTTGGAAACACTTACATTTAGGGGGCCTGATATGGATAGAGCCAGAAAAGGAGACTGAGAAACAATGCTCACACAGGTAGAAAGTAGGGTCACAAAATTCCAGAAAAGATGATCAACAGTGCCAATTATAACAGAGAGATTGAGATGGAATATATTGAGAAAGCACTGTTAAATTTGGAATGAATAGATCATGTGTAACTTTTGAGAGAGGGGCTCTCTCTAAATGTGATAAAGTTGGAAATCATATTGCAAAGGATTGAGGAGAAGGTCAGAGGAGAGGAAGTAGCAGTGTAGACAACAAGAGTAGACAGCTTTTTCAAGGAGTGTGAAAAAGTGAGAAGAGATATTGGATAAGAACTTGAGGCAATGGTAGTCTAATAAAAGTGCTTTTTCATTTTGTTTTTTATTAAGAATAGGACAGATTTGGGTATGCATGAAGGAAATAGAAAACAAAAACAAATAATGGAGATTGAAGATTTGAGAGGGGATGATTGTGGTTTTAATTTTCTGGAGAAGATGAGGGGATGGGATCAAGTTCAGGTGTAGAATAGGTTGGCTCTGGCAGGGAGTTGAACTATTTCTATTTCAGCAAATAGGACAAAGAAGAGAGATTGGGAGATAATGTCAAAGAGTTTTGAGATGAAGAGAACAGAAGAAGTCTATATTAAATGGTCCCAATATTGATTGAGTATCCCTCACATTCCTGTTCCACAGTATTTGAGGCCAAGACCCCTGTGAATATGGGATGAGGAGTCATGAAAGCTTCCCCTGCCAGATACTGGGGTATGTCTGTTCCACAGGCCTTTCCATTGTCAGCCTACCATGCCCTCCTATTTTAATCTGAGGATGATGAAGAAAGTTCCTAGGGCTTAGTTGTTGTTGCTTTTTGTTGTTGTTTTAAAAAAACACTTCTATTGTTATCTTTTTTTTTTTTCATCACCAAAATTTCTCTCAATACTCTTTTGGGAGGGGAAAGGAGGACCTCTCCTCTTCTAGAAACCCATTTGCTATGACAATAATATTTTTTAAAAAAAGAGAGAGAGAGAGAAAATAGCAGAACAAATTAATATATTGAAAAAAACTGAAAATATATACAATGTACTGCCCTTGTGGAACTCCTACCTTCACAAATTGAGTGGGCCAAGGCTTGGTCTTTGTAATTTGTAAAAGGTGAGGGCTGGACAAGTAGATCTGAGAATGTGCCACTTGGAGACGATTGAATCCATGGGAATTGACTAGTTTGCCAAGCAAAACAGTATAGAAGAAGAAGAGAAGGGGACCCAGGACAAAGCCTTGGGGGGCACCCATGGTTAGTAGGCATGGCTAGATAATGAGGCAGCAAAGGACACTGAGGGGTAGTGAGATAAGAAGGAAGAGAACCAGGAGAGGGCAGCATTGAAAAGTGAGAGAGAAAAGAGTATTATGGATAATCAACAGTGACAAAGGTATAGAGGGGTCAAGAGGAATGAAGATTGGGAAAAGGCCATTGGATTTGGCAATTAAGAGATCGCTGGTAACAGTGGGTGGAGCAGTTTGGGTAGAAGGATGAGGGTAGAAACCAGACCACAGAGAATGAAGAAAAGAGTGAGAGGAAAGGAAGTAAGGGCATCAGTTGTAGATGGCTTTCTGAAGGGTTTAGTCATTTCCACTTTCTTAACATCTCTTATATAGATCCCCATCTCACCACTCATAACAGTCATCACCCTAATTCAGACCCTGTAGCCTCTTGCCCAGACCACTGCACTAGCCTTCTAACTGGTCTCCCTAGCTCAAATGTCTCCCCACTGTTCAGCTGTGCCAAGGTGATTTTTCTAAAGTGTAAGTCCAATCACATTGCTCCCTCCCCAAAGAGCCCCAGTGGCTCCTTATCACCTTTATGATCAAATATGAAGTCTTCTCAGATTATCCAAAATTGATTCATTGCCTTTCCCTTCAAGCCTTATTATCCCCCCCCCCTAAATCTGTCCCTTTTCTACCTTTGAATCCTTCTGCCTTGGCATTCCCTTCCATGCATTCCACGTATGGCTGGCTCTATGATGCAATTAAAGTGAGTGGCTGGCTCGCAGCTGCATTTCCTGCCTTTGCCTTTGCCTTTGCCTTTGCCTTTGCTGTGGCTATGACTCATTTCTAGAAAGCTCTACCCCCTCATTTCTACCTCCTAGTTTCCCTGGCTTCTTTCAAGAATCAGATAAAATACCAACTTTGGCAAAAAGACTTTCCTGGTCCCCCTAGGTCCTAGTGCCTTTCCTATTTAAATAACCTTTATCTACTATGCATATTATATATGAATCTAGTTATTTCCTCTTCTGTTACAACACATATTCCTTGAGGGGATGGACTTTTACTTTTTTTTTTTAATTTGGACTTTCTTTGTAACCCCAGGCACCTCTCCTGGTACGCAGTAAGTGCTTAATAAATGTGTGTTGACTGATGATGACTTTTTGTTTAAATCTCCCTTATGCACAGAGTTCAAAAGAGGAGTGGTGGCATAGTCCTCTTACATGCCTCTACCACCTTCAGATCCTCCCTCTACCACCATCACCCAGAAAACACTTCCCAACTTTAAGTTCCTTTTAAGTTCAATCCACAGAGCAGCTAAGTGGCGCAGTATATAGGGTACCAGCCCTGTATTCAGGATGAATCTGAGTTCAAATTCAGCCTCAGACACTTACTAGCTGTGTGACCCTGGGCAAGTCACTTAACTCTGATTGCCTCAAAAAAAAAAGTTCACTCCATTCATTCCACTTTTACACATGAACTTCCAGGCCACTCTTCCTTTTCCTCAGTAAGTTCAGTCCCTGACTCAAAGTCTTTCACCTCAACCCCTGCCCAATTGAAATGTCTTGACCTCCAGCTTCCTCAACCTTCCCAACTCCCACATCTGTAATCTCCAATCAATCTCTATCACATATAGGAATCATATCTTAGACTATCTCTTTCCCCTCCTTTCAAGTGAATTTGCCCCAGCTGCCAGAATTCCTCATTATAGCTGACTCCCAAATCACTTGAGGGGCACAGGTAAAATCATGTGTATGGGAATGGCTTGTTCTTTCACCTGGCTTTTCAGGCACTATAACTCCTAAGGAGAGGGAATCTTAGTATTTACAGTATAGAGGATGTTCCTAGTGGACACTACGAAATGGAAAAGGAGATATAGGGGAGGGGAAGCTGGGTGAACCTTAAAGTTTGGGTGTGTGTGCGCGCGCGTGCGTGCGTGCATGTGTGTGTGTGTGTGTGTGTGTGTGTGTGTGTGTGTGTGTGTGTGTGTGTGTGACTGGGAGAGGACTGGAGCTGAATGGTATCAGGGCTCTGCTGGAAACTGTCCCAGCAGAGGGAGGGAGAGGGTGCTGGTCATTGGAGGTGGGGGTGTGGGAAGGCTGAAGGCTGACAGATGGAGCTGTCTCTTTCAGGTTCCTCTGAGGACAGTTGCAAACCACACAATGTACAGAAGTAAATTAAATCCAGGAACATGTGCACCAAACTGAGGAAGAAGGGAGGAGGTATCTCTAATGGGGACCAGAAAGCCCCAACCCCCGGGGACTTGGGGAGGAGAGGCCAAAGGCAGTAGATGGGCTTGCTTGTGGAATGGAGGTCAGAGCTCATTTGCTGAAGCAGTTGGTGAGGTGAAGGTGGAGGGCAGAGCCTCAGAGCCACAGATCCCTAACATAGGTAGACAAGGAACCGTGAGAGTTCAAGGCAAGCTTTTGAGTTTTATTCCACCCTCTGCCCCCCGCATTCACTCAGCTTTCTAGACAAATTGAACACCTAAGCCAAATTGTCCAGAGCTTGGGTGACTTTCTCCAAACACTTCCCTTCAGACTCTAGTGATGAGAAAAGTGTTTTGCCTTGATGGTTAATTCCTCTCTCATCTTGCCCTTTCTCTAGCCTTCATGAGTTTGTCCATGACATGCTTAACTTTGTATCATAGTCTCCCCTCACCTCTGCCATCCATCTCTTCCTTCAAGGCCCAGCTCTTTGTCAGGATCTCCCCTTTGCCTCCATCACATTTTAACATTTGTTATGTATTTGTCCTCATGTTGGTACACAACTTCTCTTACAATTTCATTGTAAGAGAAGTATTGTAAGAGAAGTATTTTTTTTTTTTGCTTTTTGATGAGGCAATTGTGGTTAATTGTCTTACCCAGGGTCACACAGCTAGTAAGTGTCAAGTGTCTGATGCTGGATTTGAGCTCTGGTCCTCCTGACTCCAAGGCCAGTGCTCTATCCACTGCGCCACCTAGCTGCCCCAACCTCTAGTACTTAAGAATGCCTTGTATGATGAGGCACTTAAGAAATGTTCATTGAATTGAATTGAATTGAATGCATCCTAACTCACCCCTGGGCAGACTGCAGTCTCCTCACAGCTTTCTTTTCCTGCCCTTAATGATGATTTCAAACACTTCCCCAACCCTGGTAAGAAGTGTCTAAAGGAGAATCTTATCAATGCCTTCCTCAGCTGGCATAGACTATAGGTATCTAGAATGGGGATTCTTAACCTGGGGTCCACATATCCCCAAAGAGTCCATGGATAGATTTCAGGGGAATCTAAGAAGTTGGATGGGGAAAAAAATTACATCTTTATTTTCAATAAACTCTAATTGAAATTAAACATGTTTTGCAATTATTTAAAAACACTACTCTGAGAAGGTGTCTATAGGTTTCAAATGAGATTATATTCATAGCACAGTGCCTACTGTGTAATAGGTGCTTCATAAATGCTTTTTCCTTTTCCCCTCCCCCTTCACCAGAAAAAGGGACCAGGGCACAGGAAAGGTTAAGATCCCCTTGAAATAGAAAATCTCCTTTTTTATCAAATACTCTGGACCCAACTTGGGGATAGGAACAGGGTTTTTTGGTTGTTTTGCCTATTAATCATGTCTGACTCTTCATGACCTCGTTTGGGGTTTTCCTTGGCAAAGCACTCCAGTATTTTTGCTAAGAAAACCCCAGATAGGGTCATGAAGATGAGGACATGACTGAAAACAATCGTAAATTTAAGGTTGCCATATCATTATCTAGCTCATTTTACAGATGAGGAAGCTGAGGCACATATGGTTAAGTGACTTGCCCAGTGTTACACAACTACAAGAAAAGTCTAAGGCTGGACTTGAACTCACGTCCTCCTGACTTGAAGCCTGGCGCTCTATCCGCTGTAGCACCTAGTTGCCCTACAGGAGCAGGATAATGTTTACTAACATAATTAGAAGAGGGAGGAAGCTAGGTGGTACAGTGCATAGAGCACCTGCCCTGGATTCAGGAGGACCTGAGTTCAAATCCGGCCTCAGACACATAATACTTACTAGCTGTGTGACCCTGGGCAAGTCACTTAACCCTATTGCATAACCAAAAAAAAAAAAAAGAAGAGGAAGTATGGCCTTCTCTCTTTTCCCTCCACCTGGACAGTGACAGCCTGGGCAAGTGCCATGGTCTTCATATAGCTAGGAAGCTCCACAGTCACCGAAGAGATCAAAAGTGGCATGAGAAACAACATAAGAAAGTCTATTTGGGCACTGATCTTAAGGCCAACCCACGTGGAGGAGTGTCCCTCACAAAAGGGGAAAGTTGGTGTGGAAGCCAAGCAGCCCAGTTCTACTGTGTCTAAGTCCAGCTAATTAAGAACAGCAAATAATAATAATACTGATAATAATGAAAATTTTTAAAAAGTTACTGCTTTTGTTTCCAATGAGAGCTGCTTGAACTTTACTGAGGACAATGATGAGGTTTTGAATTCTGGATTTGGTCATACTGTTGGTGATATTCCTAGACTCCACTTCAAGGTTGTAAAAGTTGCAAATGTTTTTCTTTTGGCCTTGTTCAAAGGCAAGAAGGGAAGACCAAGATCATAAAAACTGTATGATCACTTTATCATAGTAAAAATATTTCATGTTAAAAAAAAAAAGTACGGTGAAGTGAATAAAAAACTGGCCCAGGAGTCTTGCACCCCGGACAGTGCATTTCCTTGGCGAGGCATTTAATACAATTTTCTTGTTGTTGTTGTTCTTGTTGTTGTTAGTGAATTGTTGAATTGAATTGAGTCAGAAAATCTAGGCTCAGAGTCCTAACTAGGGCAGGGTATCGTGACTTCGTCCTTAGGGTGCCAAATTTAGCGGATGCTGAACGTGCTTTCAAACCTTCATCAGTGTGGTTTCTGCAGTTGAGCACTTGGTAAGCAAGAAAAAGTTAAACAGAAATCTGCCCCATGGTGGGCTGGGATCTGGGCTGGGCTGCAGCACTTGTGAACATTTCCAGCACAGAAATCAGCAAATGCTACAAATCAGAGTTTGATTTATTATTTTGTGGATTGCTTAGACTTAAGTAAGTGATGGAGGAAGTGTTAATAATGCAGATTAAATTTAAAAGTATGTCTTGTGTGTATTTCCTCCTCCTTTGTTTCTCTCTCCGTCTTCCCCTTCCCCCCCCCCATCCAAGCTGTATGTTAAATCAGCATACCACTAGCTAGGATGAGTTTATCCATTGCTCTTGAAATCCTGCTAGGATGATCCTTAAGGCTACCTCCAGCTTCATCTTCTGTTTCTCAGTCCTATTGACTCAAGGTATCCAGCACTAAAATGACTTTTTTTTAAGTATACTTCACTTTAAAATTTGTGAAAACACTACTTGCCTCAGGCCTGGTTTGTGGTACTTACTCTGGGTGCAGGAGGAGTTCTGTTAGTCTCTTCCTTTCCCAGGTACTCTTACAGCATCTGTGAATAGGCAGAATCTCTGTCTTGGCTCTTCCCTGGAGAACATTGAACGGCTCTGAAACCTTGGGGAGTTGGGATTGAATTCTTCTGCCCCATTAATCTGGATTCCAACAAAGGGAGGATCCTCATGTCCATTTACTGCCAGAGCAATATTTCCATGAGCACTTTTTCTATGGACAGATTCTGAAGTGAGGTGTTCTGAGCAGAATGCCCAACCCCTAAGTGTCTTGGGTCTAGAGATAGAATGTTAGAAGTGAGAGAAGCCATAGGGGTCATCTAGGCAAACTTTTAAATTTTATTTTTAAATTTATTGTTAACTTTGTTTTTTTCTACATTTATTTTTAAAATTTTATTTTTTAAATTAATATGAATTTATTTTCTCCCATGGGGATAAAAGAAAAACAATACCCTTGTAACAAATATGAGTAGTCAAGCAACTCAACTTCCCACATTGGCCATGTCCAAAAAATATATGTTTCATTTTGTCCCCAGAGTCTTTCACTTCTCTGTTAGGGCGTGCATAGCATACTTCATCACTGGTCCTTTTGAATCATGGTTAGTCATTACGCAGCCTATTTTATAGGCAAGGAAACTGAGGCCTAGAAAAGGGAAGGGATTTCCCAAGGCCACACAGAAAACCAATGGCAAAACTGGGTAAAGAACCCAAGTCTTCTGACTCCTGATCTAATGCTACTGCACCACATTGTCTTCATTGTCCTTGGCTATTGGTGACCCAACGGATCATTGTTGAAACAGATTAGCTGGGAAGGGAGGAGTGACAGAGATCTGGAGAAGAATAAGCAACGTAGTATGCTAAAAAGATCACAAAAACTTGGTGCTTTGTAAAGTACAAAATATTACCTACATGAAATTAGTTCTTTGAGGGTAACCTCTTGTTCTAGCAACTTGGGAAAAAATTAGTGAAAAGTTGACAAATACATCAGGGAAGAGTAACAGCCTCAAGCCCTAATACCATCCTGGGGCTAACAGGAGCTCACCTGAGGGGACTCAACATCTGAGGAAGAATGTCTAGTTCATCTTTGCGTTCTCAGACTATACCCAGCAGCTAAGCAGAGTTTTCAATGGAGGACAGAGTAGGAGCTCAACGGAAGTTTGCAAAATTGAATGTAAGGGAAGACTGAGAATAAAACAGAGGTACTTAACCTTTTGTATGTCCTAGATCCCTTGTGCCATGGTCTGGTGAAGCCTATGGACCCCTTCTCAGAATCATGTTTTTAAATGGTGAAATAAAATACATAGGATTACAAATGAAACCAATTCTACTGAAATAGTCATGTATGCCAATAAACACATGTACACAAACACACACATATGATATATGTATATAAATATAAATAAATGTGTTTGTACACACACACATACACACACACAAAATTACAAGCCTCAAATTAAAAACTCCAGAAAAAGCAATATTGACTAACTACTTAATATACATGACTGAGGGATTTTCCCCCCTTTTACATAAATTTTCATTTTTTTTTATCATTATCCTTGAGTTAGGATTAATCCTCACTTATCTTCGTTCCCTTCTCCCATTAAGAACCTGGAAAGATGTTCCCTGGCTTTGATGATAGGATGATAGAATGAATGAATAAAAAACAGTTATTAGATGCCTACTACATACCAGGCACCATGCAAAATTTTGGGTATAGAAAAATACAAACAAGACAGTCTCTACCCTCAAGTAACTTACATTCCAGTAGATGAAGACAACATATATAGGAATGCCTTCTAATGACCTGGAAGATCCTCACCTTTACCTCCTTTGTGGAAACCTTTCCTGATACCCCAATTACTTCCTCAAATTAATAAGGGAGGGGTGTTTTGGTTAGGAAACTGAAGAAATAGTGACTGGAGTCATAGGGAAATTGATTGTCCCATCCTTTCTGGGAATGGTAGTGCTGAATCAAGTGGGGGATCAAGGAAAAGGGATGAGTTATTGGCATGGCATAGAGATGGCTTAGAATTTGGGCAGTGGGTCTGGGATCAGGAAAGGTTAAGGTCATTAGTCAGAAGCCCTCAGAGTTTCAGGGAAAGGAGCTTGAATTCCTGTATGAGGTGGAACTTAGTGGCATGACTTGAAGATGAATGGGAAGTGGTGGACTGCCCTGTACAAAGACAGAGGCAACCCTGAAAATGGCTGTCAGGTGTTTTGACACTCAGTCCCTTGTTTCAGTCCCTAAGATCTGTCTTAGACCAACCAGGAGTAGGGCACATCTGAGTGAATACTTAGGAATGCTAAGAGGACAGTGGTTTGCTTCATTGGAAAGAACACTGGACTTGGAATCAGAGGACCTAGGCTTCAATCCCAGGTCATCTGTTCTAGAGCTTACTTACCTGTGATGGCAGGGTGTCTAACCTTAGTCTGTCTTATAGTTATTCAAGGTCATTTCTCCTGGACCTGGTCTGGGCTGGCCCAGCATGCCATTATTCCGGAATATCACTTTATGTCAGGATAATATCATAGAATAACCAGTGTCAACCAATTAGAGAAGGCAGATGTGGTATTTTGTGGACTCAGAAAACCTGAGTTCAAATCCTGATTCTTCTACTTTTTAGCTGTGTAACCTTAGACAAATCACTTTTCTGAGCCTCAGTTTCCTTATCTGTAAACAAGGGAGTAATTATCCTAGCACTGATATAACTTGTAGACTTCTGATGATCAGATGAAATTTACATATATATTACATATATATGTGTGTGTGTGTGTATATATATATATATATACGTATATATATATACATATATATGTATGTATGTATGTGTATATATATATATATATATATATATATATATATACACGTATTATTTAATTGTTAATTATTTTGTTATTATTGGCTCCCTCTCACCTACAAAGAAATCCAGCTGGAAAAACTTCTAGGCTTCTTGTCAACCCCCAGTTTTTCTACATGTTTCCTTTTTAAATTCCCAGATGTGTTGCCCCTACTGGATAATATATTCACAGTGAGCTGGCATTAACTCAAGAAGTAATGTGCTATGCTACTTTCTTAAGTAAAGCATACCTGGAAAGATGTCTGAAAAGGTGGCCTAGTCCTTTCTTGTCAACTCAACCATAAATTCAGCCAACTTTAAGGGCCTACTACATGTAAACCACTGTACTAAGTGCTCCAGATGCAAAGAAAACAATGGAATGAATTCTGCCTTCAGGGAATTTTCATTCCAACTATTGAGCAGCATATAGCAAGTATATAGATAAGTGAATAAATAGAAAATAATTTGAGGAGGGGAATGGTACTAATAACAGGAGTATCAGGAAAAGTTTCACATAGAAAGTGACACAGTGAATAAAGCACTGGACCTGGGGTCAGGAAGACCTGAATTCAAATTCAAACTCAGACACTTGCTAACTGTGTGACCCCAGATGAGTCATTTAACTGTTGTTTGCCTCAGTTTCCTCAACTGTAAACTGTGGATAACAAAAGCACCGACCTTCCAGGGCTGTTTCAAGGATTAAAAGAGATGATGATTGCAAAGCACCTAGCATAGTACTTGGCACATAGTAAAAACTATATAAACGTTGACTATTAATTGCCTCAGTTTCCTGATCTGTAAAATGAGCTGGAGAAGGAAATGGCAAACCTCTCCAGTATCTCTGCTAAGAAAACCCACAAAAGGGTCACAAAGAGTTAGACACAACAGAAACAACTGAACAATAACAAAAAATTTATCATTATCCTTATAGGGGGTAAATCTAAGGACCTCATAGATCATTAGAAGGTTTGCTTGGAGGGTCAGCTAGGTGGCCCAGTGGATAGAGCACCTACCCTGAAGTCAGGAAGACCTGAGTTCACATCCAGCCTCTGACCAAACACTTGACACTTACTAGCTGTGTGACCCTGGGCAAGTCACTTAACCCCAATTGCCAAAAAAAAAAAAAAGGAAAAAGAAGATTTGCTTGGGAGAAGTTACATTACAAAGTTATAGCTAGATTTCTGTACGGAATGTGAAAACTTTCAAAACTTGCACATCCATTATATCTCGTCTAATATTTATTATCTGATTTGTTTCTTACAATAAGCCAGTCTGATAGGTGGGGTAACCATGGAGTAGTACATAGAAAGCTGGACTTGCAGCCAGAAAGACATGAGTTCAAGCCCTACCTCCTATACATTATGACTGTGTGCCTCTGGGCAAGTCACCTCAACTTTAGGCCACTCTCCAGGTCTATAAGTTTCATCCTGTATGATATAGTTCCCTATACCAATGAAAGCAGTTCCACTTTGTATCCCTATTTCAGATCTTCATTGTTTCACAGGCTCCATGCTGAGGTAAACTTCTTTCAATTACGTTGAACAAATTCAGTGGTGTTGCTCTGTTACTGCCCTTGATTGTCGCTCCGTAACATAATATCTGCATTTTCCAAAAGTATTACTATAGACTTTGATGTATCTATCATGGGTTCTAATTTCATTCCTTCTTTTTGGAAAGGAAGTTTTTGCATTTCTTTCTCTTTTCTACCCCCCCCCCCTTCTTTTTCTTCTGAAGCAATCAGGGTTAAGTAACTTGCCCAGCGTCACACAATTAGTAAATCTAAATTTGAACTCAGATCCTCTTTACTCTAGGGTCAGTGCTCTATCTACTGCACCACCTGAAATGTTAACATTTCTATAGCTATCTTAAGGCCAGCTGAGCCCTATATTTCATTAATAGGATACTTTCCAAATCTTATGGCCCACTTTATAGTTCTGAAAATGAATATTAAGACTATTATCATGCAGGTATTAATCATTTTAAATATGTTCTTTCCATTTAGCTTTGATTTCAGAATACCAATCAGTTGCTTAATGTTAATGGACTCAGTTACTGCCTTCCCTTCAACATCTTTAGGCTCAATGTGTATTGATTGGAGGAGACCAAAGTGTTTATAAGTATCATCTTCAGCCATTAATTCAATGCGAACTCCAGATTCAAGCTTGAAGCCTTCAGTCTCTTTCCTGGGTATACCTTAATAACTTTACATTTGCTGAATCCAAATGAACTTTTTTATATAATTTGAGAAATATTTTCTGAGTTGAAGGAACTTTTTGATATGTTTTTGGTAGTCATATAGTTTAATGTCATATGTTCATTAAGATGGTTTGGCACAATGCCACCTTTAATTTGGAAGCAATATTCAATTCCATTTAGGAAACATGATAATGAATTTCAGGCTAGACAAAACTACACAGGGATTAAACTTTTCTCCTGAAAAATTCCACATTTTATATCAGCTGTGGTTGACATTATTGCATTGATGGTGTGTTCCAAATTGACAACAGTTTTCCAAGTCAACATCAAATTCTTTGGTGTTCTTAAGTATACTTAGGTGTCTTTATACATTTGAAGCAATTGAATAAATTATGTGTGATTGAGTCAAAGGCTTTTCATTAACCAATAAAGGAAATATAAATATTGTGGCACTTTGCAGCAGTTTTGTTCAATAATTATCAAAATGATAATGTTGCTCTTTAAACTATTTGACTTTGTGACACTCTTTTTTAGCTCTTCAGCTAATATATTCTTTTCTTCTAAGTGTTTATAGATTTTTAATTATTATACAAACTGCAAATGCTTTGTATTAAATGCACAAAATGGTAATTGAACAATATTTGGAGGGTTTACTGGTGTTCTCATCTTGTGATAATAGATAAGAAATGCCTTCTGTTAAGAAAGATAGGAGTCAATTTCAGATCTGACAGTAAGCTGGCACAGTGCTTTACCAATAAATCATATGTTATTGTGAAGCATTTGAGCCAAGAATTTTGGATCTTATCCGGCCTTACTGCTTTCCAGTTTGATGACATAACTGTTCTGTCATTCATTATATTAACAATGCACAAACTTTGTTTTTCCTTTGATCCAGCTTGCATTTTCATTTTGTTGGTCAAACAGAAAATCTCCACATTGTCTTTCAGGCATTCTCTCTCTCTGATGATTTCTTGATGCCTCAAGCCTCTGGCATAAAGTTTTTGATCATGCTTTTTTTGTTTGTTTGTTTTGTTTCTTTCTATTCATTTCTTTCTGTTGCTTTTCACTGAGCAATGTGCCTGGTGTTCCAGTTTTCTGCTGAACAAACCAGCTAGATCTGGATGTAATCTTGAAATGTCTTTCCACAAATCTTCAAGAGTTCTCTCTAGTTAATTCCACCATGGTGGTGTCAAAACACCTGTCCTTATTTATATTCCTTGATAGCTCTATCTTTTCTCTTATGGTTCTTACCACATCAATGTCTGTCATATTAACTGCTATCTAGAAGTTCCGAAATGTTTTTATAATTTCTGTCAAATACTGTGTAGAAGGCTATTCATTCATGGTGGTCACAGTAGATACCAGCTTATGTGAAGTAGCCTATTTTTACACAATTGGTCTGTTAATTGGATTCATGTCATCAAATTTTTAAAAATGACTTTAAAAAAATTCTGAACCAACTATGCCCATGCCCTTTTGAAAATCATTTGAGATATCAGTCCTGTTCTTGATAACAATTTTTCTATTGCATGTGATTTCTGGAGTTTGCATTAAATGAAGCATTTCAGAGACCTTGGGCTCTTCAACTTTTCCCTTTTCACATTTTAATAGCTGTGCAATTTTGTCTTTTATTTAGTCTAAACTAGTCTTAGGGATAATTGGCTACATGCTGTTGTATGACTTGGAGCTGAGAGTAACGTCAACAAAAAACGCAGAATGAAGCCCTGCCTAATACTTGGTGAAATCTGTTTCTGATTTTGTTAAGATATAGTATTTGAGTATAATGGAAGTGTTCAAGTCTTCAGTCCACTCCATACACAGTTGTGGTGGTTCTCCTCCTGCTGTCCATAACATCTTCACCGAAGCCTTTTCAGTAGGTGAGATATTGGCATTTCTGATTTATTCTGGGGTATCCTGTTCTCTTATGATATCAAAACATAAAGTGCAACTTACTCCACAGTCCTCCATGATAACCTTTTCAGTGGGACCAGAATGCAATTCTATACTGGCCCATTTATTTCTTAGGTTCACAGGAACCACTTTCTCCACACTGGCTGAGGTGCTTACATGAGCAATGGGATCGCCAGTTACATGGCCAGTGTTATAGGGCTCTTGCTATTTCTTTGCTAATACTGTAGTGACATCAGGGCTCATAAAGTCCTGTATATCACACTAGCTGACATTCCCTTACTTTGCCATTATCACTTGGACAGGGATGATGGGTTGGGTTTTGAGGAAGTCGTCCTCATTAGTATTATTATTCTCAGAATATTAATATGAGTTTTCATTTGTTTCCTTTTGCCACCAGTCTCCAACCCCTAGAAGTTTTGGCTTGGCTCCTGGATTTCAGAGCATAGATTTTGAACTGTTTTTGTGTCATGGGTCATTTTAACATTTGGAAGCCCATGGAATACTTCTAAGAAAAATTTTTTTTTAATTCATAATTGAAGGAAATGCTAAATTTTTGTCAAAGATTAATTAAAACAAAGATGTAATTTTCTCATCCAAGTTTATTTATCCCCCTCAAATCTGACCATAAACTTTTAGCAGTCCATGGATTTCAAACTAACTTAAATTACTTAAAATTACTAAAAACTTAAATAATAGATTAAATCCTGTCTTAGAATATTTCTAGTCCATCATTAAGAGGTCACTAGAGGAAGAACATGTGTGTGCATGCACACATACATACACACACAGCTATATACACATATGAAGACATACATATACACACATGCATGAATATATACACACAAATGTACATGTATGCACAGATTGGCTATACACATAGACATGTATGCATATGTATGTTTGCGTGTGGGTAGAAAGAAAAAAGAAGGGAAGAAAGAAAGAAGAAAGGAAAAATTTTAAGGTCTCTGGCCTACAGTCTGCTCATATCCTGGAGGTCATCTTTGAACACAGTCTTGGTGGAAGCTCCTCCAACTCCTCTGCGCACCCCCCCTCCCCCTAAGGCATCTCCTGCTTCATCAGGCACACAAGCAGTTGTCCCCTTTGGGGGCCAGGATTACTGGGAATACTAATGAATTCATTAGTGGGGCTGATGGATTACCATTCTGTCTCTTGGCTAAGGGTGCTTTGGGGAGAACAGATTGCCACTCCATAAATCTGCCTGTTGCCTCCCTCCTCTCTGCTCCAGAGACTAATGGTGTCCGGCTGCAGGCAGCGCTGTCCCTGGCCCCATTCACACCACCCAGCAGATGGTTCCAACAGGTTAGCTCAGAACCATACAAAGGCAATGGTGACATAGAGGAGGGGAAAGAAATGGCTCTCCAGCTCATGCAATGGATCCAAACCAAAGGGGTGGGGGAAAATAAATGCAAATAGCCTAGGGTCTTTTCTCAGAGAGCAGTTGGTTACAACTAACACCCCCCCCTCCACCCCCCACTCCCCTCTCACTCATTACCCTTGCCTGTTCCCTGTACCTAACTGTCTGAGCTCACAGAATGGAGCAGCAGACTGGACAGCTCTTAGGAGACCTGGAGGGGCTGGGACTGACCCTGTCTGCCGACCAACCTGGCTCTTTCAGAGTTGGGCCTATGTACATATTTCTCTCTCTTCAGTCCCCAATGTCACCACCACCCTCCACCTCGACACCTCCCCCCCCCCACGTGCCAGGAGCTAATCCTATTGTGTTGAGGCTGTTACATCTGTTAGAGCTGAGAAGGCTCAGCAGGCCGCCCCTTCCTCATCGATTGGACTTTATCTCAGAGAGGGGCAGTGTGTTATAGCCGGAAGGTGAGGTCTAGGATTCAGTAATAGTTGTTCAGTTGTGTCTGACTCTTTGTGATCCCATTTGGGGTTTTCTTGGCAAAGATACTGGAGTGGTTTGCTATTTTCTTCTCCAGCTCATTTTACAGATGAGGAACTGAAGTAGGCAGAGGTTAAGTGACTTGCCCAGGGTCACATAACTAGAAAGAAAGGCCAGATTTGAACTCAGGAAGATGACTCCAGGCCCAGCACTCTAGCCACTGTACCACCTGTCTAGGATTCAATGGATCTGAGTTCTAATCCTGATTGTTCCTGTCTCAAGTCTTTCCACACTCCAATCCATTTTACATACCTCTGTCACAGTAATTTTTGCTGAAGCCCAGATTTGAACACCCCTGCTCAACCAACTCCACTACTGGTTTTTTAAAAAGCCCTGTCCAACCTGGTCCCAATCTTTCTTTCTAGCCTCATTGGATAATACTTGCCCTTCCACACTCTGAAATCCAGACAAACTGGCCTTCTCTCTGTTCCTCACACATGGCATTTTCTCCCATCCCTGTGCCTTTGCACTGGCCGTCCCCCATGCCTGGAATGCACTGCTCCCTTACCTCTGTCTGCCTCACAGTCTTTCTTTTCCCTTAAAATGTAGCTTGAGCACCATCTTCTACATGAAACTTTTTTTTGACCCTCTCCACCCAACTTCTAGTGCTATTTCTCAGAAACTAACTTTCATTTGATGACTTTGTTGTATTTATTTGAATTTGTATTCATTAACTTCATATTTAAACTGTACACATCTTATGTGCCCTTTGCATCTCCCCCACTAGAATGTACACCCGTGGAGAGTAGGGTTTGTTTTCTCCTTTGTACTTTATCTCCAGTGCCTGGTGCAGTGCCTAACACATAGTGGCACTTAAAAAAAGCTTGTTGAAAACAGAAAATACTTAGTGATACAGCTCTTTCAGAATTTGTCTAGTAGGTTTTCTGGGTTTTGCCGGGCAGCCTTCAAAAAAAAAAAAGAAAATAGAAAATACTTGTTGAAATAATGAAGAGTGAAATGAGCCTAACCAAAGAATATTGTATACGGCAATAGCAATATTGTTTTAAGAATGACTTTGAGCAAATAAGTTATTTTTTCTATTATTAAAAACCAAATTAACTATAAAAGTCAAATAAAGATGTTATCTGCATCCAGAAAAAGAACTAATAAATTTAAGTATGTATAGAATAATTTTACATCCATATACATACATACATATGTGTGTGTGTGTGTGTGTCTAATGGTAATCATCTCTAGGGTGGTTTGAGGGGAGGGAAGGGAAAAAAGGAAAAAAAAATAATGATAATTTTATTATATATTTAAAAGGAATAACAAGTTGTATATAAAAGATTTGCAATTTCATGTGTAATCATCTGTTTTATTATACTATGTTTTAGAAATGTTTGTTGTATTCCATAAATTATTAATAAAATAAAATAATACTTGTTGGTTGACTAATTAATTGAGAATGTCTTTTTTCAACTCATTTCATTTGAACATCATTTTCTTCATTCAAAAACCTGAGTGCAGATTTCAGCCATGCCACAAAACACCTCTGTGACCTTCAGCAATTCATTTCTTTTTGGATATCATTGGTTTTCATCTGTAAAATGAGGGGGTTGAAACAAGTCGATTTATAAAACCTCTTCCAATTCTAACATTGTGTTTTCAAGTTTCAACTCTTGCAACTTGGAGAAAGTTACTCAGCTTCCTAAAATTTTACATTGTAAGAGATGGCAGAGACCTTGGAAAGCATCTGGTCTCAACTCTCCCATTTTACAGATGAGGAAACTGAGGTCCATGGAGGTGAAGTGATTTGCCTAAGGCTGCTGAGCTAGTTAGTGACAGAAGAATGGGTGGAAGCAAGGTTTTTTGGTTCCTAGTCCATTGTTCTCTTTACTGTGCCTGGTTTCTTTGTGCATTTTGTTTCTCATTTCTCCCATCAGTGAAATGGGTCCTCATATCACTACAGGGAGAATAAGCTGAGCCCGGACCTTTTTGTGAAGATAAGAGAAATGGTACTGAGTATTAAAAAGGAAGTCTGGTGACAATTTGCAAGGTGGAAGGAGAAGCTTGGGTTGGAAGTTATTCAATCTCCATACAGTGAGGTTTTGACTGACTTGGATCCTGAAAACCCACTGAAGAAAGAATTGTTGTTATGAGCGTCCCCATACAATAACGATTTGTAATTTGATCTGTAAGTTTCTTGAGTTTTAGCTTAGTGCCCTCCCCATGAAGGAATATATTCCACTGAGCAAATCTCAATCCCTATGACTTAGAAGGTGGAAGGAGCCCAAGGTCACATATCTAATGTCAGTGTTGAAATCTGAACTCAGGTCGTCCTAACTTTGTAGCACTCTATCCACTATGTTATACTGACTTTGCAGTGGTGGCTTATCTGCAGCAAATGTGTCATGTACCATCTTATCCACCTATTTCCATCTTACAGATTATAAAACTGTACAGGTAAAATAACTTACCTAAAGTCACATAGCTATTGCTTTGATTCAAATAATAGCACCACCTCTTCCTGGGTTTCCCTATTGTGATCACAAGGCCTTTGCGGTGACAGACATTTATTGGTAAGGCATATAGTGAATCATCTTTCCCATTCCCCCTTCCCCCTACTCCCTATTATTGGAGATTATTATCCAACTTCAAAGCATTCATACCTATGAATAAGACCTCTGGAACCTACGCTCTTTATATTTGAAGTTCTTCAGAAAGCAGAGATCATCGTTTCCTGTAGGGTCTTTGTCCTGGACAGGCAAGTTTCCCTATCAGACAAGGCTTCCTTTACTCTAACCTTAATCATTCCTGCTTCAGTCCCACATTTTCTCCTATTAAAACAATAATTAAATAATTAATAACAAATTAATAAATTAAATAATTAAATGATAATTTAAAAATGATCACTTTTGCCTCTCCAAATGTTATTGTTGCCTCCCTTTAGGGGCCCTATGCTCTTCTTACCTTTTAATCACAGGTAAGCACACTGAAACACTGACCTTAATCATTTAATCAAAGCTATCCCTTATACCTTAAGGAGTAAGGAAAATAGCAAGTTTAGAGATTTCGAATGACAAAGAACATGTATGTAGTATCATGATGGCATTACTAGACCTGGAAGCAAGAGCTCTGGAATTAAATCACTTGGTCCTAGCACTTGGACCCAAGACAATGGACAGGTTGACCCCTTTGAATCTTAACTTCCTCTTTTGTAAAGTGGACAGAATGACAGTTTACCTTATAAAGATGTTGTGAGGAAAGTGGTTTATTTTATATGAATGCCATCATTATTTTAAATATTCATTTTTCATAGTCTTCACTAATTGACATGGTTGGGGAAATAATTGCACACTCTTATTTAGCTCTTTTAGGTTTACGAAGCATTTTTATATACATTAACTCCCTTGATCCTCCTAGGAACTCCATGAGAAAGGCACTAGTGCAGTTACTACTCTTGCTGTTTTAAAAATAAGGAAACTGAAGTCCAAGAGGGGTTAAATAATTTGCCTGAAGTCCCTGACACTGTCTCCTCTGACATGGAAAGTTTCTTGACAGTTCTGCCCACACTCAGAACCTTCCTGGATCTTCATCACCATATTTCCTTTCCCTATTTTCTCCAGTGGACCCCAGGGAAGAAAGACTTCACTCTGCTGTCATCCTCTCCCCCCTCCCCTTCTCCCATGAAAGGCTAGCAGCAACTTGTCGGGAGGAGCTAGCAAAGGGGAGGAGAAAGGAGGGGAGGCTTCTCAGCCAGTGCTCTCTGTAAGAGGAGGAGTCAGTCAGCCAGCAGGCAGGGCCATCACCCCAGCCTGGGTGCTGAGGGTGGGGGAGAAGGAGGGGGGCAGTAATCAAAACTGCAGCTACTCTGAGCAGCTGACCAGAGAAGAGGAGCTGCCCAGAGGCAGTGGTCCTGAAATTCCATGCCGAGGAGCTAACCAAGGCAGCAAGGTTCTGAAACCCAACTTGTCCACTAGTGCGGACAGAAGCTAGATCTCAGGCAAAGGCATTGTGGACCGGGACCAGGACCTGGGAGAAGGAGACAGCGGAACCAAACCAGGGCAGAGAGTACAATCAGGGAAGGAGAGGTGGCTCCCTAAGACACAGGAGCAGAGGGCTAATATGGAGAGCTGAAGTCAATTGGTGTAACCACAGACAGGATGCTTAGAGGAACTTGGATCCTGTGACTGCTCAAGGGACCAAGTGACCTTCCAGAAGCTGCCAGGCTGCTATTTGCAGACAGAGGTGAGGTGGGACCTAGGGAAGTCCTAAAGTATCTGTGGGGAAACCTTCCCCCTGCCCATCAGTGATGTAGGGGACCCATGCATATCTAAGAGAGAAGTTGGGGGTAAAGGAGTGTGTCTTATGAAGCAGCTAGGTGGCATGGTGGATAGAGCGTTGGACCTGGAGTCAGAAAGATGAGTTCAAATCCAGCTTCACACACTTACTAGCTGGGTGACCCTGGTGAGTCACTTAACCTCTATTTGTCTCAGTTAACTCATCTGTAAAATGGGGATAATAATAGCTTCCATCTTCCAAGGTTGTTGTGAGGATCAAATGAGATAAAATTTGTAAAATGCTTAGCACAGTGCCTGGTACATTGTAGGTAATTAATAAATGTTTCTTTCCTTCCTTCCTTCCTTCTTTCCTCTCTAATATTAAGTAGAAAGGGCAGAGGAGGGAAGGAGGTGGCCATCCAGGAGCTTCAAGACAATGTTAAAGATGAAAAGGGACCTTGGAGATCATCTAATCCAATGTCCTCATTTTGCAGAGGAGGAAACTGAGGCTAGGAAAAGGGAAGGAACTTGGCTAAGGTCATAGAGGCAGTAAGTGGCACAGCAAGAATCCTAACTGAAGTCTTATGATCTCAAGATGGAGACTTCTTCTACCACTGTACAGTTGCCTCAACTATCCAGAGTTCTGGAGAGAGGGGGGACAATAGAGAGTTTCCTATCTCAAAGCCAGGAGTCCCCAGGAAACTTTATTTCCTCAAATTCCTTTAGCATCCTTCCTCCACAGTGCTCTCACAGACACAATTGTACAACCTCACAGCATCCACAGGAGGCAGATGGGGCTAGAACTCATTTCTGTGAGATAGTGGGAAAAGCACTAAATTTATAAACAAAATACCTGGATTACAATCTTGGCTCTTCCCACTTAGAGGAAGTATAGCTGTAGATAAACCTCTCCACTTATTTGAGGCTCTTTTCCCTCCTTTGGTAAAACGGAAATAATATTTTTCACTGTCTACTTTACAAGACAGTTGTGAAGATGGAATGAGTATACATAGGAAGTCATATGTGAACCTGAAAATGTAAGTGTGAGGCGTTATTATTTCACACATTGGGAACTAAGTCTAAAAGAGTCTTAGGCATTTTGCAAAGTACAACCGGTAAGTTAATAGCAGAGACTGGCACCCTAGACCCCCCTTTCAGGACTTTTTTTTGAATATACTTTTCCCGTGGGCAAATGTTCACATACTTATAGGACGAGGCAAAGGTGTGGTTGTGAGGTAGAGGAGAGAGAAAGAATTTAGGGAACAGAAAGTCCTTGTTCTGTCTGTATTTGTAGAAGGCTACATTTCCTTGGGGGTGGGGTATCCTATTCCCAGGCTGGAGCAAGTGGAACATGAAAGGGGAAATAGACAACCTCAGATGTTCCTTTTGCATCACCATTATTACCCCACCCCCATCACCAAAACCAAGAAATAATCTCCAGGCTTAGTGCCAGTATGTCATCTTTATTAAAGTCCCTTTCAGGGTTGGACAGACAACTGGGGATGATGAAGAAGGCATTTCTCTTGGGAAAAAAAAAATTCCAGAACTCTCTGATCATGTGAAAGATGAAGGAGGGCCCAGGAGGCCTGAAACAAGTGTTCGTTCGTGTGTGTGTGTGTGTGTGTGTGTGTGTGTGTGTGTGTGTGTGTATGGGCTGATATAGGATGAGAGAAAGAAATCAAAATGAGCACCATATGGAATCATTAAATCTTAAAGTTAGAAGAACACCCAATTTGGAGTCAGAAGATCTGGTTTAAAGTATCAGCTCTGCTACCAACTAATTATCTAATCATACTTATGCAACCAAACTTGGAGGATAGTAAACTTTAAATAGATAGGTAAGTTATATTCATCTTTCTTCTCCTCATCCCTGTTATCGTCATCATTATCGTCATTGCCATCTAGTCCAACTGCTTGACTTGCCCAAGATGCTAGAACTCTAGACAATGTAATCCAGCCAGTAGCACTCTGTTGTTACTCAGATGTTACCTTTTGTATCACTTTAAGAAGTGATTTTGATTCTCATACAGACCTATGAATTGCCTGCATGACTCTAAAAGTCACTTAACTTCCCTGAGGTTTGCTTTTTCGGTAAGGAAAATGAGCTTACTTAATGGTTAGAATCTAAGAATGAAAGAGTGAACACATGCATGAAAGTTGATTCAGCTCATAAAATGACAGAAGCTACAAATAATATTTCCCTCCCCTTTGCCAACCTTCACCCCCCTCCCATCACTATTAATGTAAACACTTAGTGGCCCATTTGGGATTCAGATCTTTGGCCAAATCAATAATTGAAGTTTCTTTCCTGGGATTCTGACTATGATTTCAATCTTCTCAAGTTTAGTGATGAGTGAGAAATTTGTTTCTATTTAAAATCCCTATTCTTTTTCTTTCTGTGGTAGAAAAATACAAATTTATGAGGAGGACATAACTTTTTCTCTAATAGAAAAACTGTCCTGGACTTATAGTCAAGTAGGTAGCACAGCTTAAGGAGCACTGGGCCTGGAGTCAGGAAGACCTCGGTTTAAATCTGGCCTCAGATGCTTACTAGCTAGGTAACCCTGGGTAAATCACTTAACCTCTGTTTGTCTCAATTTCCTCATCTATAAAATGAGGATGATAATAGCACCTACTTCTTAGGGCTGTTATAAGGATCAAACGAGATAATAATCGTAAAGTCATTAGCACAGTGTCTGGCTCATAGTAGATGCTATATCAATGTTAGTTATGATTTAGGAGGCCTGATTTTGAATCTAGTGTTTACTGGGGTGTGTATATATGCATGTGTGTACATATGTATACACACACGCATGTCATATATGCATACAGCATATATGTAGACATGTAGTACACGTGCATATATGCACATGAGCACATGATATGTGTATATATAAATATGTGCGTATATACATGCATGCACATTTCTATACATGTACACTCACATATACACATATAATTAGATGGAGACCTACTTAGCTCAAAGGTGAAGACTAGGAGTAATGGGTGGAAATTGCAGAGGACGTAAAAACTTCCCTAAAATCAGAGTTGTCCCAAACTGGGATGGCCTCACAAGAAGAAAAAAGGGTTGTCCATCTATAGGGGCCTTTGAGAAGAAGATAGGTTGGCCTCTTTTCATCCTGGATGCTGTAGAGAGGATTACTTTCCAGGTCCAGGTTGGATAAGGTAACCTCTGAGGTCCCTTCCAACTCTGTGGCTGTGGTTCTATAATAATAATGACTCAAAGGCACACAGTGATTTAAAGTTTACAAAACACTTTCCTTACAACCACCCTGTGAGGTAGGTAAACTCAAGAAATTTTGTGACTCGTCCATGGTCATACAGCTAATAAGACTGAGGGAAATATTCTAACCCAGGTGTCCTCCAAGTTCAACATAATGTTCAAAGTGGATGACTAAGTGGTCCCACTGTATTCTACTCTGACCAGGATACATGTAGAGTATTACTTCCAGCTCTAGGAGCCATATTTTAGGAAAGACAGCGAAAAGTTGGAGCACATTCAGAGGAGAGTGACCTAGATGATATAGGGCATGAAATCATGGGAAACATGGTGCTTGTCTTCAAATATTTAAAGGGTTACCATACGGAAGGGAGATTAGACTTGTTTTATTTGTCTCCAGAGGGCAGACGGAGAACCAGTGGATGTTAAAATATTATAGAGGCATATAACAATACACTTAAAAGTCTTTCTAACAAATATAGCTATCGCAAAGTGGAATGGGCTACCTTAGAAGGTAATGAGTTCCCTATTATTGAGGGTGGGGTGTCTTCAAGAAAAGATTAGGTGCATATTTTCAAGATTTTTAGATAGGATTCATAATTTGGGCTGGGGTGGATTAGATCATCAATCCCTGAGGTTGCTTCTGACCATATGATTCTATGATATTATTCTCTGAGTGTGATTTTGTTCTGTCTTGATGCCCAGGACCCTTTGTGTAATAGATAGAGCATTAGATGTAATGTTAGAAGTGTATGTGGGGGGAAGCTGAGGTGATGCAAGAGAAACATCTGAGGTTATCACTGGTGGGATTACTACCTGTTTGACTTTAGGTCAACCAATTAGCCTCTCTCGATGTTATTTTCTTCAGGTAAAACAGGTGCATGGGACTAGTTATCTCTAAATCCGTCCAGCTGTAAATCCTATGAATCCTTTGATTCCCGATATGTGCTGGCCTAAGAAGTACCAGATCCCCCCTTAGCCTCCCACTAGACACACACCCAAAAGCTACACAGGGTTCTGTCAATCAAGGTCAAATTTGGTTCTATCATTTGCTAGGCTGCACCTTAATTTCTTCCTCTGTGAAATGTGGAAAATGACTTACTCTGCTTTGCTTTAGGGATTGAATGAAAAGTGTTTTGTATACCTTAGGGAGCTCTGTTTGTAATAATTAGAGTTATCATACAGTGCCTTTCACATAATAGGGACTTTTAAAAGTTTGTTGAATTAAATTTTTTCATCATGCATTCTGTGAAGAGCTAGCAACACCCTAAAATGTAAAATGGCATGTCTCACCTCCAGTAATCTGCATAAGCTGTTCCACATGCCTGCAATATATTCCTTCTTCATCTCTGATTTCCAAAATCCCTATCTTTCTGTAAAGCTCTACTCACCCACTACCTCTTCTGTAAAAATGCCTGTGTTTCCCTTCAGTTTTTTAAGGCTTTTTCCCTCTTTGAGTTTCCTTGTATTTTCTTATTTATGCACATGGAATATCCCCCAGTAATATATACACACCATGAGGACAGCCACTATTTTGTTGTATTCACCTAACATAGTGGATGGCATTGGGCCTGGAGTCAGGAAGACCTAAATTCAAAATCAGCTTCAGATACTTACTAGCTATGTGACCCTAGAAAAGCCACAACCTTTATCTGCCTCAGTTTCCTCAACTGTAAAATGGGAATAATAATAGAGCCTAACCTTCCAGGATTGTTTCGAGAATGAAATGGTTTAATATTTATGAAGAGATTAACATGGTACCTGGAACATAGTAGATACTTAATAAATGCTTGCTTCCTTTCTTCCTTCTGGGACCTGTGATTTCATTGATAACAGGCACTCCCTGATGATGAAACTCCTGCTTCCTATGCAGGTCATTACATTCTTGGCAATTTATAAATTAGAGAGTTATTTGATCACATATGGGTTAAGTGACTTACCCAGGGTCACACAGCCACAATGTATCAGGGGCAGGTCTTGAACTCTGAACTTCTTGGCTTCAAGGCAGACTCTTTGCTGCCTCTCAGTCTTGAACTGAAGCTTGAAGAGTTTAAATGACTTGCCCATGGATATATAACTAGTGTCAAAAGTAGGACACAGACTCTCCTGATTTCAGAGCTTAGCACTTAGTAGGCCCTATATAAGTGCTAGTTGTTATTATTATTTCAGCATTCTTTATGCTAAATATGTCAGTCAATAAATATTTATCAAGTACCTCCTATGTTCCAGGCATTATGTGAAATGCTAGGGAAAGGTCCCAATTGGTGCCAGCAATGAATTTCATGATGTGGTCACATGTATTTGAATTTGCACTATTTGAAGTTATAATTTTGTAAATGGTAACTGGTAATGGTAATTACCAAAAATGGTAATTGGTTCCAACCCAATGGAAATATGAATTTGAATAATGTAGCCATTTCATGAGATTTATTATTCACACTAATAGGTATCACGAAAATAAAAAAAAAAGATATTCCTCTATCTTGGGGCACGCTGGTAGCTAGGGAAAATTGATGCCGGATTCCTATTTAAGAAGATTAATCTTTCTCCTTTAGCTTTCCTACATCTGGGATCAAGACCTTCATTAACAAAATGGCCCTGAGCAAAGATTGGAAGAGAGAACACTTGGAGTGAAACCAGTTTCTTATGTGAGGAGGGGGGAGGAGGAGTGGGGAAAAGAGGAATGGAAAGGGAAGAGCTAAAGTTCTTATGCCTCCCTCTATAGAGCCCTTTAGGTAAAGCAATGGATAGACTGAAAACTTTGGCCATGGAATACAGTAGGGAAGTCCCAAAACCTCTGGTTAGCACGGAAAGGGAAACCTAAGAGGAGAGACCAATATACTCCTACACAGAAAAATGAGAGCTATTGGGTTAGTGTAGTAGAATAGGGAATTGTAATATTTGTTCACTAAAGGTAGTGGAAGAGGATGGCCTTGAAAGTATCCTCAAAGAGTAGACCAGCTTTTGATAGCCAGACCAATATAACCCAGAGTGAGGAACTTTCCAATTGTTGGGACAAGTGAAATATATATACGTACATACATATATGTACATATATATACACATATACATATACGTATGTATATACATACACATATACACACACATACACACATACACACACATATTTGAGGCCAGAAGTGCACCAGCATGGAGATCATAGAATGTTTGAGCTAGAAAGGACTTAGAGGCCATATGGTATGACCCTTTAATTGGAGAGTAAGTCACTTCATAGGCTGGTCACATGTTTAAGCTGAATGTGGCAGTACATCTGTAATCCTTTGTTACTAAGGATGCTGAGGCTTATGGGTTGCATCAATTGAGCTCCAGAGTTCTGAGCTGCAGTAGGGCTAAAGCCAATTGGATAAGCCAAATAAGTCTGGCACCAATAGAATCAGCTCCTCAGAGTGGAGGTTGCCTAGGGAGGACTGAAAATGGGTGCAGGTTGGAAAAATGGGAGAACATCAAATTTTCCAGGCCGATCAGGCAGTGAGTGGCTTCTAGATTTCCAGTCCAGGTGAGATGAGGAGACCCAGTCTCAAAACAAACAAACAAATAAAAAAAATACTATCCTAGCTTTAGTGCTGGAAAGGAATTTTAAGGTCATCTGGTCACATCCTCCCATTTTTATCGATGAGGAAACAGAGACTGAGAGAGGTTAAAGGACTTGTCCAGATCAATGGACAGTAACAGGCATGGGATCTGAACAAAATCCCTGTGACCATAAGATCAGTAATGGTGTTTCCATTTTAACATGCCCACCCAAGGTCACCCAGCAAGTTAGTGCAGTCTACTGATTCTTAGATCAGTGCTCTTGCCACCACACCAGGGTTTTCTAACTTGGATCTGTGAACTTTAAAAAACACAATATTTTGATAACTATCTCAGTAGAGTTGGTTTCCTTTGAAATACTGTGCATTTTATTTTATGCATTTAAAAACATGATTCTGTGAAGGGGTCCAGAAGCATAACCAGACTGATTGCCAAAGAGGTCCAAGACCCGTAAAAAGATTAAGAATCTTTTTTCTACACCATAAATGCTACCTTCCTTCAAGAACTGTTACAAGCAAGAAAAAATTTCATATATATACATATATATATACACATATATATGTATATATGTATGTATGTATGTATGTGTATATGTACATGTATATATATACATAGATAGATATAGATATAGATATAGATATAGATATAGATATAGATATAGATATAGATATAGATATAGATATAGATATAGATATAGATATAGATATAGATATAGATATAGATATAGATATAGATATAGATATAGATATAGCCAGAGACTGGTTTTCTCAGTAAGGAGACTGCAAAAATAAAATAAAATAAGAGAAGCAAATACTCAAGAATATGCCAGAGGTGCAAGGTAGAGCTTCCAATGGTTCAGCACATCGCTGCTTTCTCCAAAACTTTAAACACACACACACACACACACACACACACACACACACACACACACACACCTGCAGATTTTTCTCAAATGCCATATGGAAAAACCCACTTTCACTTTGCCAATTCTATAAGCATTTATCATGCCCCTGCTATGTGCAAAACAATTTCCTTGGTATACAAAGATGAAAACAAAAATGGTTCCTTACTTCAGGAGGTTGCAATTTATTGGAGGGAAGAAGACAAATATACACATTAGTGTTATACAAGGTAGCACAGGATGGTGGCAAACATGAAGGCATGATAAAATGCTCGAAGAAAAATTGAGAAGACACCAATAACCTTCTAATGAGCAAAGGCTTCATGGAAGAAGTGTAGCCTGGATTGCAAAGAGGATTTCTAAAGGCAGAAGTGAGGATGGGTGGGGAAAAAGGAAAGCCTGCTTTGATGCATTGAGGCAGAAGAGAGGTGATTGGAAAACTGAGAACTTCTATTTGCCTGGAGCACAAACTGAGTGAAAGGTATTGGAATGAAATCAGGGAGAAAGGTAGACTGGAGCCAGGTTGGGGGGGAAGGGTGACTGGAGTGCCAGGTCAAGGAGTTTATATTTTTATGAAGGTAGCTAGGTGGTGAAATGGAAAAAGATGTTGGAGTCAGGAAGAACTGAGTTCAAATCTAACCTCAAGCACTTAACACTTGTGTGACCCTAGGTAAGTCTCTTAACCTTTCTCAGCCACATTTTTTTTTTGGTGAGGCAATGACTTGCCTAGGGTCACAGCTAGTAAGTATCATGTGTCTGAGGACACATTTGAACTCAGATTCTCCTGACTCTAGGACCGATACTCTCTCCACTGAGCCACCTAGCTGCCCTCCTCAGTTTCTCTATCTATGAAATGGAATAATAATAACACCTACATCATAGGGTTGTTGTGAGGATCAAATGAGATAGCAAGTCTTGAAGTGCTACATAAATGTTTCTTCTTCCTCTTCTCCTCCCTCTCCTCCTCTTCCTCCTCTTCCCTCCTCCTTGTCTTCCCCCTCCTCCTCCTCCTCCATCTTCTTCCTCCTTCTCCTCCTTCTTCTCCTTCTCCTTCTATAGATAAAAGGGGACCACTGAGGATTTTTTTGTAGGAAAGTAATGTTGTCAGACCCATGCATTAGGAAAATTATGTTGGCAGCCATGTGAAGAATAGATTAGAAAGGAGAGACACTAGAGATAAGGCCAGAAGTTAGGCATAATGAGGATGTGAACTTTCTCTGTAGACTTGAAACCAATCTCTTCTGGTCAGGAGAAGAATGGGGTCACTGGTTCTGGTGGTCCAGTCTCTTTGGGATGACCCTTGGAGCCATTTGGGGTTGGGGGCCTCAGAATGCATAGCACTAAAATGCCATAATACTTTATAGTGGCCCTAAGTTACTAATATGCAGCTGATATCTCAGTAGGTAGAGCACCGGACCTAGAGTCAGGAAGACCTGACTTCAAATCCAGTCTTAGACATTTCCTAGCTGTGTGATCGTGGGCAAGTCCTGAACTTCCGTTTGCCTGGCAAAAGAATCCCTGGATCCACTGGAGAAAGAAATGGCAAACCACTCCAACATTTTTGCTCCATGGATATAGCCCATAGGATCATGAAGATTTGGACACTACTGAAGACAGAACAACAAAAAAATAGGTGTTGGAAGAGGGCCTGGCTGGAGGACCAGAAGGTTATCCTTTCTCATATCTCCCATCTACTTCTCTTAGCTATACCCCACATCAGATGGCCTCCTGGCTATGCCCAAAGATAATCTTAGAGAAATGTTATAGTCACAGCTTGTGAAGAGACTATCTCTAAATACCTCTAGAAAAGAAAGTTAGTCAACAAGTATTTATTAAGGGTTTACAATATGCCAGAACACTGTGCTAAGTGTCAGAAATGCAAATGCAAGCTGAAAGACAGTCCCTGACTTCAAGAGGCTTATACTCTAAAGGGGAAAAAGATCGAGCATTCCTGTCCAAATGATCCCAGTGGATGGCTAGGGGGTGGTGTCAGACCTGGGTAGGAAGGCAGGGAGGGAAAGAATAACTCAGAGCTAAAGTATTTTGATGAGGGTAGGAGAACCTGAGCAAGGTAAGGTTCTTATCTCCCGTGTTGTCTGCCTTTTCCCCTTTTGGTATCTTTGTGAAGCCTTTGGTGAGGAGCATGAATTAGAGAATACAAAAAAGGAGGAAGCAAGGTAGAGAAAGATGAAGAAGACAAGGAATGGTAATGGCAAAGTGGTCCTCTGAAGGTGACACCTGGAACCATTGACCCAGCTTTCCCTTTCTGCACCTCCAATAGTCAATGGTTCTTTTTATTTTTCCCAACATCTGTGTCCAGAGGTAGCATGGCATCCTTTCCCTGCGTACTAAGTCCTCTTTGGCTCCCCAGATAACCTTGCCTTTGAGAGGTCCATGTTACTTTAACAGAAAGTTAATTAGGGCTTTTACCTTCCCCCTGGATATCTGCTGGAGTTAACAGTGCAGCTCAGCAAACCAGCTCCATCATCCATATTAAACATGGGATTTTCTGACTTGAACTGGGCAGCCAGTTGATCAATAGGTTCCAACGTGTGTTTTCAATAAAGCTGCTTACCCAGGAGCTCTTATTAAATGAGTAAGTCAAGCTGACATGATTTCCGTGCTGATTAACATGAAACCTAGGCTGCTTTTGCAGTTTGGTGACATTAATTATTCATAGGAGGTAAATGAGGTTACAGGGAGAAAAAAAAGCTCTGATTACCAGGTACCTAGGGCAAAAATATGGGGGTGGGGGTGGATTTGTGTGTGTGTGTGTGTGTGTGTGTGTGAATGTGTGTGTATATGTGTATTAGGGGAAGCAAAACAATTAAAGTCCCAGCATTCTCTGGTTTTAGGTTCAATGATAAAGCTTACCTGTTCTTTTCTTTCTAAAGTCCAGAGAAGAAGGGGAAAGAGAAGCCAGGTGAAAGAGGATGTGATTTCCCAGACTGGGTGCCCAATTGTCTTCTCCCAAGACCATACAGAGCAAGACTCATCAGAACTCTTTGGGAGACTATACTCTTTGTGATTCCTGCACTGACCTCCAAAGCAAATTAGGCTTCTCTAGGTCAGACAAAAAAAATGCAATTCAAGCCATCAGGCTTTTTTCTGTTAGTTTCACTACTGGTTTTCGACTTACCACTTAATAAGTTAATTAATAATAATTTCTGTTAGACCAGTGGTTAAGTGAGGCTACTTTCTTCCTAAGTATCTTCTAAGGGTGGTCAATCAAGGAAAGCAGCTTCAGAGTGAAGAATTACATAAACAAAAGCATTGTACTAAGAAAGTTGGCCTTGAGGAGATGAATACTTGAGTTCAAATGCTGCCTTTGACTCATAAGTGGCTGTGTGGCCCTGGGCTGTGGGACACTTCATCCCAGAGAGCTTCAGTAAAGTCTCTAAGGCTATAAGTTGCAGAGGAAGTGTTGACCTGCACTGGCAGAGAGACTTTCCTTGCTTGGGAGTTCCTAGACCATTAAAATGTCAGGTCCAGTCTGCATCCTTAATAGGAATAACAATTTACATTTCTAATTCATTTTATATTTAACAGATAGCTTCACTTCTATTACCTAATTTGTTCAGTACAATAACCCAATGAGGTAAAGAAGGGAAGGGAAAGGGATAGAGATTAAGCATTTATTAAGTGCCCACTATGTTCCAGGCACTGTGTTAAGTGCTTTCCAAATATTATGTCATGTGATCCTCATGATGAAGACCCTGTGGGATAGATACTTTTAGTGTTCCCATTTTACAGTTGAAGATACTGAGGCAGACAGAGGTTAAGTGAGTTACCTAGGGTTACACAACTAGCTGGATTTGAACTCAGGTCTTCCTGATTTTAGGCCCGGTGCTCTATCCACTGTATTATTTAATGACCTCTAAAGGTTGCTAAAGAAATTATTATTATATTATATGGTGGCAGAGCAGATAGAACAGTAGATTTAGAGTCATACCAACAAGTACTTTTTAAAGATATTGTGCTAAGCACCGAGTATGCAAAAATAAAGAGGCAGCTAGAGTACTAGGTCTGGAGTCAGGAAGATCTGAGTTCAAATCCTACCTCAGACATTTACTAGCTGTGTGACCCTGGGCAAGTCACTTCACCCTTTTTGCTTCAGTTTCCTCATCTGCAAAATGAGTTGGAGAAGGAAATGGCACAGCACTCCATTATCTTAGAAAGCCCCAAATGGGTCAGGAAGAGTTGGACATGATGGAAATGACTGAACAGCAACAAATATAAAGAAAAGTAAAGACAGCCCCTGCCATGGAAGAGCTTGCAATCTAATGCAAACAGCTCTGCACAAACAAGATGGGGATTCTCTAAGGAGAAAAGTACTAGCATTATGGGGCACTGGGGAAAAAAAAGGAAAAGGCTTATTGCAAAACTGAGATTTTAAGGAAGCATCCAGACAGAGGAGATGAGGAATGAGAGTATTCCAAATACGGGAAGCAATGAGTGAAAAGGCAAGGGGTCAGGGATGGAATGTCTTAAATAAGGAAAAAAACAAGAGGCCAGTGTTACTAGATCTAAAATATAGGAAGGAAGTGAAGTAGAAGAAGAGCAAGAGACCTACAGGTAATGGTTACCATCCTTGGAGCATGCTGGTGGCTAAGGCCAGTACTGTAGCATGTCAATAGGGAGAGAAATGTCCTCTCCTTCAGGAAGAACTGGGTTCAAATCTTGCATGAGACACCTAGTGACTGTGCGACACTAAGCAAATCATTTAAAGTCTCTGAGCCTCAGTTTCTTCATCTGTAAAATGGATATAATAGCCACACCTACTTCACAGGATTGTAGCATCAAATGAGATGATGCATATAAAGCATTTTGCAGACTTTTAAGTGTTATACTATTTTATTATTTTTATACTAATTTTGAAGATGGAAAAACTAAGGATTACCGAAAGTAAGTAATGTGCCTATGTCACAAACAGCAGAGCTAGGATTCTAACCCAGGGCTAATGTTTCCATGGCTAGTCTTACTTGCCCAAGCTTTTTAAAAGATAAGAAAGACTCTCTTGGCAATAAAGGGGCTAAATTACTGGAATGGATAACCAAAAGAAATTGCAAAATCCCTTTCTGGAGGTTCTTATGAACCAATGAAGTTCTTATCTGCTGAGGGTGGCTGCACTCTTTTCTTGTGGTAGGTAGAGGGACAAGACTACTTTTCTAACATTTCTGTGCTCTTCCTTTGACAATCTATTCCTCCTGTAAAAAGTTCAGACTTGGGGCAGCTAGGTGGCGCAGTAGGTAGAGCACCAGCCCTGGATTCAGGTGGACCTGAGTTCAAATCCAGCCTCAGACATATAACAGTTATTAGCTGTGTGACCCTGAGCAAGTCGCTTAACCCCATTGCCTACCTCCCCCCCCAAAAAAAAGTTTAGACTTAGAAGAATACAGCAGTTAGCCAGATATTAACCCTCTCTCTTCCCTTTGTTTCAGAGTCTAGAGATGGCCAAAACATATGTGAAACCCAAAGAGATGGTGGAATTGGCCAGCACTTCATCCTGGATGGACAGAGCCCTGAACTCCCAGGATGAGATAAAGGAGGAGGATGAAAGACAAGACAACTATAGGATGCTGAGTGGCTTGGCTGAAGAGCATGATAGCATTGAAGAGGAAGAGGAGGAGGAAGAAGAGGAAGAGAATGGAGAGAAGCCCAAGAGGAGGGGTCCAAAGAAGAAGAAGATGACCAAAGCACGACTGGAAAGATTCAGGGCCAGAAGGGTGAAAGCTAATGCCAGGGAGAGGACTCGGATGCATGGCTTGAATGATGCTTTAGATAACCTGAGGAGAGTCATGCCATGCTACTCCAAAACCCAAAAGCTCTCCAAGATTGAGACACTGAGACTGGCCAGAAACTACATTTGGGCATTGTCTGAAGTGCTTGAGACTGGCCAGACACCCGAAGGGAAAGGTTTTGTGGACATGCTTTGTAAAGGGCTCTCCCAGCCTACAAGTAACCTGGTGGCCGGGTGCCTCCAGCTGGGACCACAGTCTCTCTTCGTGGAGAAGCGTGAGGAGAAGGCTGCTATTCATGATTCCACCATCCCCAGTCACAGTTTCAGCTATCAATCTCCAGGGCTCCCCAGCCCACCCTATGGCCACATGGAGACCCATCTTCTCCACCTTAAGCCACCTACATTCAAGAGTTTGGGGGAGCCATCCTTTGGTGGTCACCCACCTGACTGTACCACTCCACCCTATGAAGGCCCCCTTACTCCACCTCTAAGCATTAGTGGCAACTTCTCCTTAAAGCAAGATGGCTCTCCAGATCTAGATAAATCATATAGCTTCATGCCTCACTACCCCACTGTAAGTCTGAGTGGGGGACATGGGCACTCATCCCATTTTCAGACAGCTACTCCACGATATGAGATTCCCATTGACATGTCCTATGACCCATACCCACATCATGGAGTTGGGGCCCAAATCAATGCTATCTTTAATGATTAATTGTATTTCACCTGCCTCAGAACTCCCAACCTCAGAGAAGCCCAAGTATGATGTGGTGATATTTCTTTGTTATTGTGGGAGTTTCATAAGCTTCAAAGTTGTCATCTTTCAGTAACTTAGACCATGTAATACATGGTCTCTGCTCTTTGGGGCATCTATTCTTTAAGACTTTTTTTTTTAACCATCCTTTTCCATAAACTCTTGACAGTGTGTTGATCTACTGATTTAACTTTTAGCTGATAGCAGAAGGCACTATGTGCTTTTCTCCTCAGGATTTGGTGGGAAAGCTCTGCAAAATTACTGTACCTAGGACAAGACAAGCAATAAAATAAAATAAATTAAGATCATGAGTGGAATAACCAAAGGAAGCCACCAATTTGGTGTGACAGAAGTTGCTTCTGATTATCAAAGCCTTGGTTTGGACATAGACTTCACGAATGTTTCCTTTTCTTAGAAGTCTTCAAGGAAATTTGTGATAGGCAGACACCTCATATTATTTGCCTTCCTGGAGAACCTGGAAGTGGCATGTGTGTGTGGGGGGGGCTGTAATTCTCTCATGAGCTGACTTGGATTAATAAGGAGGACTAGGATCTGAATATTTTAGTTTCAGGAATTGGCAGTCCAGGAATGGGCATTCCCATGCCAATTGGCATGTCAGCACTTTTCTTTCATCACTGGAGCTGAAATAAGGAATTCTGAGATCCTCCAATCCTTAAGCCTCTTGGAAAAAGAGGACCTAAAGAAGTCATCTTCCCTCCCTTCAGAGATCTGTAAAGATCTGATGGACTTAGGGACCAACAAAGCATCCTGACAGGAGCAATTAAATAGCCACCAACATCCCTCTTTCCCACTACAGGATTTCTGCCTGTCAGGTCTCTCCATAATGTACCATCAGATCACTGAGCTCTCCAGGGGAAAGTGCATTTCATTGGACTTAAGTAAACCATACTGAAACCACTGACATTAGTCCCCTCAGCCATCATTTCCCAGTACAACACAAAACATTTCCTAGGTGTCTCATGTGTGTTTTCCCATGGAAAATACTTCCCATTGCCTCTCCACCCAACTCCAGTCTACTAGGCATTACTTTTAATTTCCAGAACAGAACAAAGTGAATTGAGGATCATGCTAATGCATATGCTGATTTACAGTTTGGATGGTAGAATTAGAGTGAAACTCAAGACCAGTCAATGGGTTCTTCTATTCTGAAACTTTACTTCATACCTCCCTGTGAATAGTTTACTCTCCTATTCCCCATAATTCCTTGTCATCTCCATCTTTATTAGTACATCTGAAATGACTTTTCTCCCATGACCCAAGAACTGAGGAGAACTTCTTTACTAGTTTAATTCAAGCTGCCAAGGGCCAAATATACTTTGTATGTAAAACAAGAGTTCCATTGTGTGGAGGTGCTAACCTTTCAGAAGCATGGGGCACTAACAAACACCAGCCACCAACAATCATGAGAAAGGAGGACCTGGCTCACCAATTGGACCAGTGTGTGTGAGTGAGGTCAGACTGATGTGCATTCTATTTCCCAAAGGCCACATTGGAAAAAAAAAAAGCAAAACAAATAACAACTGTTGAAGTATATGTACCTTACCTGTTTTTCTCATTTACTTATTCCCTTGTAAGCCTAAGTTATTTTTTTTCAGCTTTGTGTAAAACATAGAATGTTCTCTTTATGTGTTCTCTGGAGTTGCAAATACTCTTTAAGGCAGTCTTGCAGAAAAAGACTAGCCCAACATCATTCTATTAGCCCAGAAGGGAAGAAGTAAAGAGAGTGGCATACGGTGCCCCCACTTTTCATAGACTGTTGTTTAGGATCTTAGTGCATTTCAGCTCTAGAAGGGACCTCAATGGTCACTTTTTCCCAACCTATAGCCAAAAATGAAACCTGATTATAACACCCCTGAAAATGTTCACTTGAAGGCCTTGAGTGATTAAAAACTCACGACCTCCCACGGGCCATCTATGTCATTTGGGGTAGTATCTATTTGCTAGCATATTTTGCTTATATTGATTTAAAATCTGCCTCCTTGTACCCTTCACCCATTCCTTCTTATTCTGTTCTCTGTATTCAGGTAAAACAAGTTTAATCTTATTTCCACATAACAGTCCTTCAGATATTTGAAGACCACTATCATGTCCACCATTGTCTCATCTCCTTGTCCCAGATGAGTGTATGAATATTACTCTGAAAGGTTGGCTACATTTGTGTTTAGGTTTATATATAATGTGTAATGTTCTGCATATTTATTAGATATTATTTATTTATTTATTATTACCTTTCCTCTTGTGCCCATTTTTCAGATTCTGCAAATGTGGCGTTCAGTGCCAATCAACAGAGTAGCTGGGACCTTAGCTGGAAGATGGCTCATGACCTTAGTAGGGTGATCCTGGTTGGGGGGTAGGGATTGTCAGGTAATGCCAAATTTCCCACTCCAAGCTATTTTATACAAAGCAGCAATAATGTGAATGGCTATGCAAGCTAATTGTTTTCTTGTGTTTTCCTACTAAGAAGAGCCAGATATATTTTTGGAATCTGTTTTCACATGCTAGTGGGCCAGGACTAGTGTCCTCTGCCCAGTGATTCTGCACAGGGATTTTGTAGAAAATTTGGATTTGGAGAATGTCATAGAGTATAGACAGACCCACGAGAGGTATCTTACTCTTTTGAAGAGTCCTTCTGGGTATCAAAAGCCAATGTTTGACCCCTTTGATAATATGAATAAAGGTGTGAATCTTGTTAAATGTGATTTGTCAGTTTGTGAATCTTCCTTCTTCTCTCCCTCCTTGCCTCCATCCCTCCCTCTTCCCTCCTTTTTCTTTTCTTTCTTTCTTTCTTTCTTTCTTTCTTTCTTCTTTCTTTCTTTCTTTCTTTCTTTCTTTCTTTCTTTCTTTCTCTTTCTTTCCTTCCTTCCTTCCTTCCTTCCTTCCTTCCTTCCTTCCATTTCCTATGTTTCTGAATTCACTGTGAAAAAAATGGGTAAAACCATGAAGACAGGGTAGATTCACATATTCTGGGGCAGACATACACAAACAAGACTTGGTGGGTCCTATTTGGTATTACCAATTGATGTAGTAGGGGCCCAGGAACACATTTCATAGCACTCATATCTCTTTACCTTCATGAGTTGACTATATCTAGAGAATCTTACAGTTGAATGTATTCTCCTACCTAGGGAAGCTCATCCATTTCCTAGGATTCTAGACAGTGCTAATTCATGGCTAAGTAATTAACTGAATAGGGCTGACTGTGGAAAATGGTGAAGTCAGCAAGATCTTGTTTAAGCATTGCTGCTCCTTACCTTCCCCAGGTCCAAGGACCTCTTCCGTCAAGGATTCCTTTTTTTTTTTTAAGTTCTTGCTTCAGTCACTGGCCAAATTTTTCACTTAGTCCAGACTCTCTTGGCATTAACTTGGCTCACAATAAATGAGTTCATCAAATGCTCTAGAGGTGGAGTAGGTGGCAAAACTTTTCACACTAAAGTATTAGGGACTTAATGTATTATGTCTCTAAAGATTTATATTTTAAAGGAGAGAAGCCTAGAGAAGGAAATGTCTGAGTCAGAGGAATGAATATCTAATAGGAAAAATTCAGGTAGAATTTGGTGGTGATTGAACTGTGGCTTTTGTGTCTCCCAAAATTCTACCATACACATAGTATTGGACTACTAATCCCTGAGGATGGCCCAGTCCTATTCTTCTCCCAAATCAAATGTGGGACAAGGCATACCCAACTCTCAGCTTTCTTGGACTAGAGTCCCTGTTCTCCTAAAATCATTTACTCAAGCAAACCGTAGAACTCAAGATTGGAAGAGAACTCATCAATTACCTAGCCCAGACCATATCTGAATTCTAATAGAGAAATGCTTCATATAACACTCCCAACAAGTGATCTTCCAACTACTGATTGAAGACAATCCATGAAGGGGAGCCTACTTCCCTTACCTCCCCACAACTGGAGGCATCCAGTTTCATTTGTGTTAGAAAGATGGAGGGGGATGTAAATTTTTTACTATAGGCTAGACTCAGACCAAAAATCTTTTGGGTTCCTGGGGTACTTTCCCTTCAAAGGATTCAAAATTTGTTCACAGGTGTTACCTTGTGTGCTCACAATTTCCTACTCAGAAAAATCATTTAACAATTGAAGGATCATAAACAATTGAAGCCTTACACAGATCCCTATGTATATGTGTATACACACATACAAACACATATATACATCTCTATCTATATATACATAATATGTGTATATGCATATATACATATATGTGTATATATATGTTTATATATGTATATATATATACATACATATATATATATATACATACATATATATATATATATATATATATATATATATATATATATATATATCCTCTACATTCATAATAACACTAATTGTATCTACCTTTGGGTGGACGGGGGGTTGGACTTCAAATTAAGAAGACCTGAGTTTGAATCCTGATTCATACATTTGTTAGCTGTGTGACCCTGGGCAAGTCATTTATATCTTCTTTCAGTCTCAGTTTCCTCATCTGTAAGATGAAAGGAAATATGAATTTTTAGATCACTTAACATATGTGTCAGGTGTTTTACCAATAAGATTTCATTTGATCCTCCAAGCAACCCTGGGAGGTAGGTGCTATTATGATCCCCATTTTACCAAGGCAAACAAGGAAACCAAGGCAAACAAATTAATTGTCTTGTCCAGGGTCACATAGCTAATACGTGTCTGAGGATGGATTTGGACTTGAGTCTTCCAGTACATAGGCCCAATTCCTGGCACCTAGTTGCTTCTGGGAATGGGATTAACAATAGCACCTACTCCATGAAATTATTGTGGGTATTGAGTGAGATAACACACACACATTGCTTTGCAAATCTTAAAGTGTTATAAAAAGACTAGCAATTGTTAGCTATTCTTTCTACCTCCCAGGATTGTTGTAAAACTCAAATAGAAAAACATAGGGACAATTTTTTGTAAACCTTAAATCCCTACATAAAAATCAGATATTATCATCACTTCAAACTCTTCTCTCTCAATACTTTCTTTTTTATTCTCATCATATTTGGATGGATGTTAGAGAGAGGGAGGGAAAGTGTTGATGATTGATGGAGAAATTAAGAACTAGAAAGTGTCACAAATTCTTTGAGATTGCAGAGCAAGCCAGTGTCTAATGAACTAACTGACAATGTTTTACGCCAGCACCTCAAACAACCAGCTTTAGAGAAAAACACTATGAATTCTAGAAATTCAAACCATTTAGTCTGATTTGGAAGTCTGGCGAGACCATGGATCCCATCTCAAAATAATGTTTAAAATGCTTAAAACAAAATAGAATTATAGAAGAAACCAATTATAATGAAATAATTATCTATTTTTGAATAATATTTAATTTTTCCCAATTTAACAATTTTCCTATTTTCCAATTTAAAATTAAAAACAATTTTAAAAATTCATTTTTAAAGATTTTGTCAAAATATATTTTTTATGAAGCCCATTAGTTCATGTATGGACTTCAAGTTAAGAAGACCTGCCCTTCAATTGTAGCCTCAAAACCAGAAGACCTAGATCTTTCTTGATGTCCCACTTCTGACACATACTGTTAGTATGAACCAGGCATACTAACCTTTCAACACCCACCCATGCACACACATTCTAAAGCTATAACCTTCAGAGAAAGTGCCGTATTAACTTACATTGGTCAAGGGAGTTTCCATAGGTGAGGATTCTCTGTACCAAGGAGATCACTGTACCAAGGTCCAGGCCCTATTTCATTCCCATTGTCTCCTTACTGGCATAGAGGCAAAAGGAGCTTCAGGGGTTTAATGACCTCTTACATTTGCATGACATAATGGGGTTTATTAAATGTTTTCCTGTATATTATCTCATTTGGACCTCATAGCAGTACTATGAAGCAAGGCAGACCTGACTATTTCAGTTTTCCAGATGAGGAAACAGTTACAGAAAGCTATTCATAGTCACACAGCAGTAAGTGGCTGAGCTAGGATTTACACTCAGATCTTCGCGGATCCACATCCCGGTGTATGTTTTCATCGTACTTCACTGAATTCCTGCATCTGGCTAGGCAAGATTACGGGGATAATTTGGGGCCACCCCAGGTAACTGGTGACTCAGGATACAGCAGCTGCTGTGGAGCGCTGAGGCCAAGTGAGGGAAATGTGGTTGGCAAGGGCAATGGATGGAGAAGAAACTTGTGCTACCGGGGTGGGAGAGGGGAGAAGGGGGGGGGCACACAATAGAGCAGATGAGTAGAGGTGGCACATTGGCCTCTGGGGATTAGATCAACAGCCATGATAATGGTGCATCTGATTATACATCAGGTGTGGGGTGATAAATGGGTCAGCCCAGTACAGTCACAATGAATCAAAGAATAACTTAGAAAACAATGTGTTCAAGTTGTAGTAATAATCACATATTCAAAATAACAGGCCCAGAAGGCAGAACTTGCCAGAATGGGTGGGAGGTTCATTGAAGGCACCTTTTGGCTTCATGTAAAGAAAAGAAACTTCCTAAAATAATTAGAACTGTTCCCAAACAAAGCAGGATACTTTGGGGAAGGCAGTACCTTTCCATGATATATCCTCAAGCAAAGGCTGAGTACTCATTGGTGAGGGAGATTATTGTAGGTTCTCCTGTGCAGATTTGGGGTAGACTAGATAACTACCTCTTGTTGTTGTTACTTTTTAGTTGTTTCAGTTGTATCTGACCCTTTGTGACCCCATTTGGGGTTTTCCTGTCAGAGGTACTAGAGTAGTTTGCCATTTCCTTCTCCAGGTCGTTTTATAGATGGGGAGATTGAGGCAGAGAGGGTTACGTGACTTGCCCGGGGTCCCATAGCTATTAAGTGTCTGTGGCCAGATTTGAACTCAGGAAGATCAGTCTGCCTGACTCCAGGTCTGGCACTTTGTTTACTGTGCCTCCTAGCTGCCTTAGATAATCTCTTAGTCCCTGCCAATTCTAAGATTCTAGGATTAGGTAAACAAACGAACAAATCCTGGGCTATATCATGGGGGCATTTCTGTCCTTCTACCCATTATTGTAATCTGCTCAGTTAGGTAAGTGGCTCAGTGGGTAGAGTACTGGGTCTTGAGTCAGGAAATTCATTCTTGTTGTTCGGTCATTTCAGTCATGTCCAACTATTTGTGATGCCATTTGGGATTTTCCTTGGCAAAGATGAGGAATCGGAAGCAAAGAGGGTTAAGTGACTCTCCCAGGGACACAGCTAATAGGTTTCTGAATCCAAATTTAAATTCATGAAGATTAGTCTTCCTGACTCCAGGCTGGTGCTCTATCCACTGTGGCACATAGTTGCCAGAGTCAGGAAAACCTGAGTTCAAATCTGGAGTCAGACACTAGCTATGAGATTTGGGGCAAGTCACTTAACCTCTATTTGTCTTAATTACCTTAATTGTAAAATGGGGATGATAATAATAGCTCCTATCTCACAAGGTTGTTGTGAGGGCCAAATGAGATAATGTAAAGTGCTCAGTATAGTGCTGGTACGTAGCAGGTGTTATATAAATAAATGCTAGTTATTTATTATTATTATTAGTAGTAGAAGTAATAGCAATAATAGTAGTAGTAGTAGTAGATGTAGTAGTAATAGTAGTAGTAGATGTAGTAGTAGTAGTAGTAGTAGTAGCAGCAGTAGTAGTAGTAGTAGTAGTAATAGAGTTCCAATTAGGTAAGAATAGATAGTCTGCAGGTAAATCATAAGAAGTACCTTGCTTGTAGGGATTGTTTTATTCTTAGTACTTGCATCCCCAGTGCCATCTAGGATGGTGTCTAGAACACAGCAGGTACTTAAAAACTAATCGATTAATATAGGGAATATATACTAGCCCAGCTTCTTCTATGACTTCATCTTCAGGGATGCCTCCTACCTCTCCCCGCAACACACCCAGAGGCAAGACTGCCTGATAGCAGCATCCTCCTTCCAGAATTCTCCTAACTAAACCTTTCAGGCCAAGCCCACCTTAATCGGAATTCTTTTCCATAAGCAGCTGTGTTTTAGCAAACCTCCAACATAACACTGTGGTCCTAGTCAATACAGTTGTCACACTTGGTATTGATGCTTCAGAAAACCCAGGTGGAAAGCATTAGCCTTGGCATCAGAAGACTGGAGTGCCACCTCCAACTTGCTGCGTATGATCTTGACAATTCAGTTTCTCTGGGGTTCAGTTTTCTCATTTATAAAGGAAGAGTTTGGATCAGATGGTCTTTAAGGCCTCTTCTGGCCCTGATTTCTAGGAATCTCGGGATGAAAAAAGTGTTTTTCCTCCCTGTTAACTGTGTGGCAGGTAATATCATTTACCCTTTCTTCTGTGAGAAAATTGAGGCGTCACAGAGCTAATAAGTGGCAGAACTAGACTTTCAGCTAGGTCTACTGATTCCCAATACAGGGCATTTTTTGCTGTATCATGTTGCCCCAGACATTTTATGATGCTTGTCCAGTGAAGGGCAAGGTCATTTGAATGAGTTAAATCCAATTCATCTGAGCTATAAGAAGAATTACAGATCCTCAAGATACCAATATTATAAGAAATGACATTTCTAGGAGTTTTTTTAGTTCTGAGTCTTTCTCCCTCACCCCAATGTGGTATGTGCTAAGCAAACACAGACTCATTTTAATTTTATCATGAGAAAAACATTATCAGAAAGGTAAAATTTATCAGAGAAAAAAATAGTGAATGTATTCCAAAAATGCAAAAGAAATTGTTTCAAAATTATCTATTGTCTTGAATTATTTGTGCTATTGCATCATCCACTTCCTGCTTTTGTTTTCTCATTGAATAAGTTAAAATGTAAGAGTTATAAGTGTGGGAAGCCTTGTACTCTAGTCCTTGATCTATCCTTTGTTAACTGTGTCATAGTAAGGAAATTACTTAGACTCTTGGGAGTTTCAGTATTTTTATTTGTAAAATGGGACAATAATAGCCACCCTCTAGACCTCACAAGGCTATCGCAAAGATCGTGGGTGTGATATGGTAATGGACCTGAAATCAATTTGTAAGGTTTAAGATGATATATAAGTGTAAGGTAGGAGCAGCTAGGTGGTATTGTGGATACTTCCAGGCCTGGAGTTAGGAAGACTTATCTTTCTGAGTTCAAGTTTGGCTTCAGACACTTACTGGCTGTGACCCTGGGCAAGTCATTTTACCCTGTTTGCCTCAGTTTCCCCATCTGTAAAATGAGCTGGAGAAGGAAATGGAAACCACTCATTATCTTTGCCAAGAAAAGCCCAAATGAGGTCATGAAGAGTTGGACATGACTGAAAACAATAGTAAGTATAAGGTATAATTATCATCTTCACATAGCACTTTCAGACTTTTAAATTGCATTACAAATATTATCTCAATTTACCCTCACAGCAGACCTGGGAGGTAGATGTTATTCTATCCCCATTTTACAGTTGAGGAAACTGAGGTTAAATGACTTGTCCTGGGTCACACAGCTAGTAAATATTGAAGACCAAGGATGAACTCAGGTTTTCCTGTCTCCAGGCCCAGCCACCCAGCAGCCTCTATTATTATTCTTACATAGTTTGTTTTTGATAGAATTTATAAGATAGAGTGAGAATCCATCCTGTCTGTTGTCCTGCTGCCAGAAACATATCCTTATCTAACTGGAGAGTTCAGCCTTGGGATCAGGTAAGGCTAGGTTGTGCAGGCACATGGGTTTGCCCTCTGAAGACTGGGCACAGCCTGCAATCAGTTCTGGGCCTTCTGGATAGATCCCAGGGCTCCCTCTCAGCCCGTCTGCTGCCAGCCAGCCAGCAGTGGCTCCTTTGTCTCAATTCTCTGGGCATTGCCAGTGGGAATGGCGACATTACCTAATCTCTGCCCAGTGAGTTTTGTGGGGAAGGTAGGCAGATGGAGAGATGACTAGGGGTTTTATGAGCTGTTTGGAGCTCGAGGGGGGAGGGAGGGAAGAGTTCACGAGTGGTTTGGCTTATGTTCCAGGAAGAACCAACATATCCCCCACCTCTCATTCTCTAAGAAGATCTCAAGACAGCAGTCTGTTCACCCGCATGGATGAGGGTGAGGGAAGTGGGCTCAAGAAACCTTCCTTAGCCAGAGGTGATCAGTCTGGTAGAGGGAGAGAGGAATGCAGAAAATCTAAGCTCCAGAGAGAAGAAAGAGTCTCAGAGAAGCAAAGAAGTAGAAGCAATGACAGAAACAGGGACAGCCTGATATTCAGAGAGGCACAGAATGAATGATGAACAGAGCCAGAGAAAGCCCTCAATGGAAAGAGTGCATTTGTATAATGTCAAAGAAATGGATCAAAGCCAGACAAATCCATCTTAATTTTTTTTATTTTTTTGGGAGGTTCACACATCATCATAATATGAATCATCATATATCATATATAATATGGATATTTGAAAGCTTCCAGACAATGAATTATTCTCTTTGTCAGGTATCACAGAGACAAAGACAGCTAGAGAGACACCAGTATAATATACTGAGTCAGAGAGAAATACAGATACATAAAGACAAAAAACACCCCAGAAACATAAAAAGTAAAAAAAAAAATCTGAGAGATAAAAAGAGAATGATGAAGAGTAAAGAGGGAGATTAAGGAAATTGAGATAACTGTGGGAAAAAAGAAGGTTTTTGAACAAAAAATTTCTCCCTCTGTTAAGTCTCCAGACTCCTTAATAAGAGGAAATCCACATATTCATTCCCCTTGTACCAGACTGAAATCCAGATGGCTTCCAAGCTCCTGGGTCTCACTTGGAGGAGATGTGCTGCAACATGAAGGATTTAGGTTAGTCTCTGGGAAAACTTTCTGAATGATAAAAAAGAGATCAGAAGCCAGCATGATTGTTAGAGGAAAATTTCAACCTCTCATTTTTGAGATACCTTGTCTGCCTGGCCTAGGGAAAGAGCAGCATAGAGATGGCCATGATCCCTGGATGTGAAAGCAATAGAGCAGTTAGTGTAAGGTTAGGAAAAGAAATAGGGGTCCATGGACTGGAGTGGGTGACTCACTTAGAGGCTGAGGGTAGTTTGGTCTGAGCAGGGGTGCTATGGACAGGCAGAAGAGGGAGGTGGGGGGGGGAGTTGATACTGTGCCCACATTTGGCATGAATTGACCAAGGTTTTTAGGGTCAGTGTTAGGGGGGAAATGCAGCAGATCTCTTCTGTGATGGAGCATTGCTGAACCATGCTGCCCTGTTTCTGAGCTGCAGCTGCTTTCCGGAACTATGGTCTGCAGCTGTTCCAAGAACCCTGGCTTCCCAGGGAAAGAGGACAGCAGCCGGGAGAGAGGGGGAGAGAAGGGGGAAGAACGTGATGAGGAGCCAGGCAAGGGACCAAGGGACCCAGTTTGGGAGATTCCATTACACATAGAGAGGGATGGCAATCTGAAAGGAATTTTAGAAAGGAGAGAGATTGGAGATATTGGGACTTTTCTCAGGGCTGAGATATGGATAGAAAGCAAAGAATCAGATGGCAAAGGAAAACCTTTCAGAAGTTATCTCCTCCAGTTCCCTTCCCTTCCTATACAGCTCTTGAAAGCCTGTCCCAGTGCTGAGTTATTGGCCACCAAGAACACTACAGATGTTTCATCTCAGCCTCCATTCACACAGACAGCTACCACCTTAGTTTAGGCTCTTATCACCAGTCTTCTCAATTTTTCCTAATTAGTCTCCCTGCCTCAAATCTCCTCCCATTCTAGTCTAACCTGTACATTTCGGGCAAAGCAATTTTCCTTTTAATGTGGATGGGACCATATGACTCCTCTACCCAGCCAACTCTGGTGGCTTCCTACTGCCTCTGCGATCAAGTGTTAACTCTCTTTATTTAGCTTTTTAAGCCCTAAATAACCTGGCCCCAAACTGTCTTTCTAGGCTCATTGGAAATTACTCCTTCTCTCTCACTCCGTAATCTATCAATATTGGCTTTCTTTCTATGGACACTCTTCTCTCACAATGGGCACTGCCTCTCCCTCCACATCTTTGCCCTAGCTGTAGCCCAGACCTGGAATTCACTGCCCTAACTCCATCTCAAAGAATCTCTCAACTTTCAGATGCAGGTCAGGCACCATCTATATGAAGGCTGTCTTGATTCCCCCAATGCCCTTCCATCCCAAGCTGCTTTGCATTTAAATACTTTGTTTATATCTGTATCAATTAACCTTATATTTTGCTGTATATATTTGCATATATGTCTATTATCTCCCTCATTAGAATGTAAGCTCATTGACAGTAGGCATTGTACTGATAGGCCTCAAACCCACTGGTGATGGGAGGACGTCTACCTCAATAAAGACTTCCCCTGCCATAATGGGCCAATGAGAACAATGTGTTCCTATAGCCCTGAAGGTGGATGAAGCAGCTGCTGTGGAGGGCTTAGAGCTTGGTCAGACATGGAAGACGCCAAGGTCATGAACTACATCCTTGGCCACTGTCAGTTGTCCTGACTTTTATCTTGCCACCAGACCTCAGTGACCCTGGAAGAGTGAGTGAGGCTGAGGACTTTGTGAAATTCTGCCTCACTTGAATCCAATTTATGCTCAAGTCAAGACATCACCCGTAATGTCATTGGTCCTCTTCCAAAAGAAGGCCAAACAACATTCAATAATTGTTGATTGAGTAATTGATTCCCTTGATATGCAAGAAAACAGTAAAAAATTTCCAGTCCTGGCTGTGGAACTAATTAGCTATATGATCTTGGGCAGATAATTTTCCCTTCCTGTACCTCAGGTTCCGCATCAATAAAATAGAAACAACGATAGCAACTATCTCATCAGGTTACTGTGAGGATAAAATGAGATAATACAGGTACAGTGTTGTGCCAACCTTCATGTGCTAAATAAACATTAGGTTTTTTTTAATAATTACTATTATTATCCCAAGATCATGACCAATCACCTAAATTTCATTGCCTGAACTGTTATGGTGTAAGAGAGGAATGTGGAGGGTGCGTGTACTCCTCTAAACAGGGCACTAAAAGTTAGCCTTAGCCAGCTGTCCTCTCTGTGAAGTCCTCACTGATCCCTATCAGCTAAAAACAACGGTGTCCCTCCTCTTTGCTCCTCAAATGTTCCTAGGCCATTTTGTCTGGCTCTCTCCTTCCCCCTTTCCCAATCCAGCTAGTATCATATTTCTTTGTGCAGGAGTCTAATCTCCCTTGCTTTCCCAAATAACTGAGTTGATTTTAAACAAGCTCTGAGGGCTAGGGTGATGTTGTTTATATTTGTATTCCTAACACTAAACACAATACTTTTCACTTAGCAGGTGTTTAATAAATACTTGTTTAATTAAATTGAAGTGAATTAGATTAAAGATCTTGCCTTCAAATACCATTGAGAGTTTGCCTGGTTAGAGAACTGACAATGTTTCTCCCAAGGTTCCAAGGACTCTTTGAGACTAGGAAACAGGACTTTTGTAGACAAAGTCAGCATGGCATATTGGAAACAATACTGGAGTTGAGATCGGCAGAGCTGGGTTTGGGTCCTGACACTGCCATCTATTGTCTGTGTGAAGACAGTGAGGAAGGGCACTAAGAATTGTGCGAATCAAGAAAGGGTTGGTGATGCAACTGTCTTGAAGGAAATGAGGGCTTATATGAGGTAGGTAGTTTGAGGAGGCAGTACATTCTAGGCATGGGGCAATCAGTTCAAAAGCACATAATGGGAGATAGAATGGAAGAAGGGAAGCTTGGATGCACTGTAGAATGTGGGAAGGAGAATAATTTTCAACAAGGGTGGACAGGTAGGTTGGAGCCTACCTTTATGAAGAGTTTTAAATGCCATGCAGATGAACTTCCCTTTTATCTTAGAAGCAATTGGGAGACAAGTTTGCTCACTGAGTAGTGGACTAACCTAGGTTAGACCTGCCCTCGAGGAAAATCAGTTTGGATCTTTAGGAGCAGCTGCTTGGAATAATCCTCCTGTCTTCCTCATCTCCCAGCTCCCTCTGCAAAACCCAAGCAGCAAAAACCTCACTATCGCCTCCCCTCAAATCCTGGGCACTTCCTCTGACAACTGTTGCCTTTCTCTCCCTCAGTCCCAAGAAGGGACAGACCTATTTGTTCTCTAAAGCATTGGAATCTCATTGTCTTCCCTGCCCTCTTCCCTTGCCGACCTCTCACCCCGCATTGTTAGGAGCGGGGGAGTGGCAGCTGGGCCCCTGCGGGGCACGATGGGCTTCCCCAGGGCATCCTCTGGCAGGTGCGGGAGGGCTTGACAGCTGGCACTTACTGTCCCCTCCCCCACCCCACTATCTGTCCTCCCTGGGAAGCAGTGAGGGCTAGGAGAGGTCAGACACTACAGAGGGAACACTGTTAGCACAAACCAGGGGCAGGCAGGACAGGAGCAGGGTACAGAGCCTGTCTTAGTCTTTGAAGATAGCCTTAGCAAGGTCTTTCCAGCCGATAAGGCCAGGTTTCTGCATCTTCCTCTAAATTGTGACGATGTCTACCCCACCTCCTCTCAGAACGATGGAAAATGACCTAGATTCAAGGTCAAAAGAGACCAGGATTTGACCGTGGCATTTCATACTCAGCCTCCGCTAGCCTGGAAGAAGTGTTTAAATTTCTCTCGTGTATGAAATGAGAGAAATGAGATAGATCATCCCTAATGTACTTGGTGGTTCTAAATATGGTGAGGCTGTGAATCTATTGTCCTTCCCTTCCCCCCGTCCCCACTTGCCTTCCCTCACCTTAATCCCTGGGCAGCTGGGCATGAAGGGATATGAGAAGGGCGGGACCAGAGTCCAGGGAGCACCAAAGGCCAGCTAGACCATCGAAAAGAGATTAGAAAGAAGGGACAGGATTTCCCTGTGGTGTGAGTGGATTTGAATTCTGCCCTTGCTCCTTCTTAGTTCTCAATTTGGGCAGGTCCTATAACCTCTCCATGGCTCCATTTCCTCATCAGTAAAATAGGGAACAATAGTAACAGCAGGGTTGTTATAAGAATCAACTGAGAAAATGGATACAGAGTATTTAGTAAACTGTAAAAGGGCTTTGTCAGTATCAGTTTATTATTATTATTTGTTATTGTTATTAGTTATTATTCTCTGTCTCTCTCTTTTCTCCTTTCTTCTCTCTCTGTCTCTGTCTGCCTCTCTTTCTGTCTCTCCTCTCTCCTCTCCTCTCCTCTCCTCTCTCTCCTCTCCTCTCCTCTCCTCTCCTCTCCTCTCCTCTCCTCTCCTCTCCTCTCCTCTCCTCTCCTCTCCTCTCCTCTCTCTCTGTCTCTATCTCTGTCTCTCTCCCTCTGTCTCTGTCTCTCTCTCTCTGTCTCTCTCTTTTCTCCTTTCTTCTCTGTCTCTCTCCTTTTCTCTCCTTTCTCTCTTCTGTCTCTGTCTGTCTCTGTCTGTCTCTCTCTCTTTCTCTATCTCTCTTTCCTCTCCTCTCTTTCTCTTCTCTCTGTCTTTGTCTGTCTCTGTCTGTCTCTGTTTCTGTCCTGTCTCTATCTGCCTCTCTTTCTATCTCTCTTTCCTTTCCTTTCCTCTCCTCTCCTCTCTGTCTCTGTCTCTGTCTCTTTCTTTTTGTCTTTCTCTGTCTCTCTCTGTCTGTCTGACTGTCTGTCCCCTAAGTCTGGGTCTCCCTAATTTGACCAAAATGCTGAGGCTGCTTACTGCTCAGAGCTCCACTTCCAACCTGGGCCAGTTGGCCTATCATTAGGCAGCCTGGTCCCACCACTCCTCTGGAGGCTCTCCAAATCAATGCCAAACTTAGTTCCAACATTGTAAAGGCTTAGCCTACAACACCCCAGAATTCTTAAGGATCAAATATTGGCAAAGCATTTAACACAATGCCTGGCATATAGTAGGGGCTTGAAAAAATTCTTGTTCTCTTCTCTTCCCCTCTCCCCACCCCTTCTCCTTAAGCTTTAGAGATCCACTAGCCTCAACCTGCCAGGTAGTAAAGATTCCAGTGATGCTCCACCATGCCCAGCACTTTTCATCTTTGTTGATGGTGTGTAGATAGAAACAACCTGAGGGCAAGTGTCTATCCTTCTATTAGTCCTGTACACATAAGAACTGGATTTCCAGCCAACCCTGGGGCATTTTGCAGGAGGTTATCCTAGAAATTTACTTATATTTAAATTTCTGTGGACGTTGACACAAGTGGAAGAAAACAACAGCTTTTTGCAATTGCATATGAGTATTAGGATATAAGGTCATCTTTTGCAGGCTCATTGAAAGCATCTTTGAAATCAGACAGACTACATGGATGACATGATTTTTGCCCTGTTCTCACATAGTTTTAATTTCTTCTACTCCATTTCTGTATTTTAAAAACTTTTCAATCATGTCATTTGTAGACTATGAGTTTTGGTGGCACTTATTAAAAATTTTGTTCTTAAATTATTATGGATCAATGTTATGTCCAGACAGTTGCGCTCAAAAGTAATGTCTGTGATGATTCTCTGGGTCAGGTGATTTGCTGACATCTGAAGGATATTTCGGAGTTGGTATTTGTAGAGTGGGATGTGCCATTTGTGAGTGTGTAGAGAAAAGTAAATTTTTGGTACCAATTTTAGCCACTCAATTATGTCTTTCTAGGTGCATAGTAGAAGCTATTTTTTTGCAACTTACAGTAATATTCTTCGGTTTTCATTACTCCATTGAATAATCTTCATTTGTTAAGTTCGGGAATGTTCAAGATAATCTTTTTATAATTTCTGTTGCCAGTGACCTGATCTAGAATTGTGACCCTAATCCCTTCCATATCTATTATCAAATCTGTATAATTCAACAGCCATTTTTGAAGTCTTCCTTGTGGATAAAGAATTTTTGGTTGAGTTCCTATGCATTCTGTGCTTGGATCTTAGCTATTCCATAGGCTGTCTCCAGATATAGATCATCTCTGATTGTATTCAATAAATCCAGTGGCATTTACCTCTGGTGTAAGGTGACAAGAGGTGCTTACCAAGTATCTGTCTTTGCTATTTCTTTGTGTTCTCAGGTTTGTTTGTTCCAAAAAAGTATTTCTATAACATTTTAACCTGTTTATCACATAATCTGAGAACATCTATCAGTCTTCTTCCTCCTTGGGATGAGGAAGTATTATATTTTCTATGATTGTCTTGGTGTTATAAGTACTATCTTTTTAGCAATATCATTTGAGTTATTATTTGGATGTCTTCTATATCCTCTGCCTCATTTTGCCCAGACATCATTCTACATTAAGACTGTTATTGGATAGATGTTAATCACTGTAAATATGTTATTCAAATTAAGTCTTGACTTCAGGCAGTCTCTTAAAATATATAGCCTTGACTTTTTCCTTGATAGCCTTAATATGCCTTGCCTAGAGAAGATCAAGGGATTTGTAAATACTTTCTTCATCCATTGGTTCAATTTGACCTCCGTACTCAAGCTTACAGCCTTCAGTCTCTATATTTCATCAGCATTTAGCAGAAATTTTTCTCTTTATCCAATCCAAAAGACACTTTTATAATCTTGGAGAAAGTCTCCATAGGGTGAAGTGGGTATTTAATGTCCCTTTTGGTGGAGCCATAGAATTCGATGCCATCTGTATGCATCACGTTATTGGACAATGTTTTGGTATGACTCCTTCTTTGCCTTGAAAGTCATACTTAGCTCTATTTAGGAGTCATCATAATGGATTTAAGACAAAGCACAAAGGTTGCACTGTGAAAAGTCATGTTTTATATCAGTTGTTCTTGACATTATTGTCTCAGTGAGTGTGATTAAATTTGGAACAGGTTTCCACATGGACACCAAAAACTCTAATATTCTCAATATATTTGGATCTAATACACACATACATACACATAAACATATACATACATAAATACAATATACATCTACTTGACTAAGCCAAGGGAACTGTCAAAATTTTTGTGATAGTCAACAAACATTTATTAAGCCCCTACAATGTGCCAGGCACTGTGCTTAGCATTAGGCTTACAAAAAGAGACAAAGAATCCCCACTCTAAAGGAAGTTATCACCTAAATGGGGAAGACAACATACAAACAACTATGTGTGAACAAGTTATACACAAAATAAATAAGAAATAAACAAGAGAGGGGAGTGACTAGAGTTAAGAAAGGTTGGGAAAAACTTCATGTAGAAAAGAGGATTTTAGTGAGGAATGGAAGGAAGTAAGGGAAGCCTCACTAAATGAAGATGAGGAGAAAGAGAATTTCAGGTATGAGGAAGAGCCTATGAAAGCACACAAAGCTGAGAGATGGAGTGTCTTGTATGAGGAAAAGCAAAGAGTTTAGCATCACTGGATCAAAAAGTATGCTAGTGTAAGGTGTACGAAAATTGGAAAATTAGGAGGCAGATAGGTTATGAAGGGCTTTGAATGCAAATAGAGGATTTTATATCTCATTCTGGAATTGATAAAGAGCCATTGGACTCTACTGGGGAGGAGCAGTGATGTGGTCTGATTGTGTTTTAGGAAGATCACTTCGGTAGTTAAGTGAAGAATAGACTAGAATGGGGAAAGACATGAGGCAGGCAGACCCACCAGCAGGCTACTGCAGTAGTCCAAGTATGAGGACATGAGGGCTGCACCAAGGTGGTGACAGTGCCAGAGAAGAGAAGAGGGCATATATTGGAGATGTTACAAAGGTAGAATTGACAGTCCTTGGCAACTAATTGGATGTGAGGTGAGAAAGGGTGAAGAGTCAAAGATAACAGAGAGGTATTGAGCCTTAGGAACTGAGTGACTGGTGGTACCCTAGACAATAATAGGGAAGTATAAATATTAAGGTGCTTTTTGTATGGTTTGTTCAGTAATCACCAAATTGAGAATGAGGGTTTTTTTTTTTCAGCAAAAGCTTTTTGGTATATCCTTTTTTGTTCATCAGCTAACGATATATTATTTTCTTTTAAGTGTTTGAAGATTTAAAAAAATAAATACAAATTCCTAATGTTTTGTGTGAAGTGCACCAAATAGGCCTTTATTTTATGGGAATCCTGGTGTTCTCAATTATGGGTAATAAATATGTGAAGGTATAATGATGATTGTTGCTATTCTAGCATCTTAGAGTTAGAAGGAACCACAGAGTTGACCTTGCCTAACCACTTACCTGAAATATACCTAACTTGAGGGGAGATACCAGGAAGATCTTCTGAATCGCCAGGGAAATAGCAGGGAAAGTGAGTGGAAAAAGAGTGGAATCTTTGTCTCAGGTAATCTCTAAGAAGCAGGACCAGACCTCTTTTTCTCTGGGTTGACTCATGAATGGAGTCATGATAAGTCTGCTTGTGACAAAGCCTCTGATCTCTAGCTTGCCTCAAAATTTACCTTCATATTTGTCTCTTCTCCCAATTGTGACCATACATGGGTCCTCTATCTTGCTTTAAGTGCTTACTAGCTACATAAATCCCTCAATCTCTTTAAGCCTCAATTTTCTCATCTATAAAATGAAAGGATAGGAGTTAATGACTTTGGAGCATACTTGCAGCTCCTAATCTGTGACCTTATGACCAGGTGATGGCCAAACCCTGGGATTAGAGGAAAGCCTTCCTCAGAGACAGTGGGCAGCATGGTATCTGGCTTTGGAGGACCAATGATATCATGAGGGTCAGGACTTGATTTGTGAGTGAATTGGATTTAAGTGAGGCTGAGCTGCTGCAAAGTCGTCGGCCTCACTCTCTCCTCCAGGGTCGTCAGAATCCAGTGGCAAGACATAAGTCAAGATGACTGGCAATGGTCCCACACAGATTCTAGTTTCAGATCTGAAACTTACTAGTCATTTGACCTTGATCAAGTTACTTCACTTCTCTAAGACTCAGCTCCTTCCTTATAAAAAGGAATAATAACACATATACTACCTACTTCAAACTGTTGTTATGAGGAAGGTACTTTGTAGACCTTAAAGAGATCTAAAAATGATTTAAGATGAATAATAAATAAAAATTATTAAATTTGTTTAAAATTCAATAATAAAGGGATTTTAAAGTAATTTAAATATTATTACCTATGTCATGGCTTGTGTGAGGAAGGTGTTTTGCAAACTGTAAAGTGCTGCATAAGTGTTACATATTAATGATATTTTTCTATTGGTATAATTGAAGGACAGGACATTTTTAGGGCAAGATGAATACTGCTTGTAAATTCTCATTAATAAACTTATCTCTTTTCTCCCCGAAGGATACCCCAGCCTCGATCTCCTAAGCATCCTAGCCAGCTTGGCCTGAGTGGTATAATGACTAAACTGGACTTAATCCTCATTTTAAGAGCTCTAATTCCAGTTCTGTTTGTAATCTGATCAACCTCAAGGCCCCCAAAGCCCTAATGGGCATGACTAGGAAAACTGAAATGATTTGAATCAAAACTGGAAAAAAAAAAGTCCTGGGATGGAAAATTAAGGTCTTTTCTCCCACCCTCCTGCCCCTCAACATTAGACCATGTTTACAATTTTTCATGCATGTATTTGCATTCTCTTTAGAAAAAAAAAAACAGTCCTCATGCACTGATCATTTCTGTTTTCATGGAGATCTTTACCTGATCTCTTTGTTTTAGTCTGAGGCAGAAGCAAACAAACTAACATGTGTGTGTGCACCCCCGCACATGAGCATGGGTGTATGCTCAGTCCCTAATCCATATGCAAGTTGTCATAAGGGTGCAGCCAGGCAGTGAATAGGGTAATTCTTCAATAATATGTTGCCTGGGAAAGCCTCAATCCCGCTTTGCAAGCAACAAATCAACTCTTTATATTCCTCTCAGGCTCAGATTACATCTAGAGGAACAAAAATAGACAGGCTTCAGTTCCCCATGGAGGGAAGAAGAGTGGTCCTTGAAAAGAGGAAAGATTAAAAAGGATTCAAGTGGACCCTCTTTCCACTCACTTGCCCCCTTCTCTTTTGGCAGAGTGGGACAAGTCTCTGAATACTGGATACTCCAAACACTGCTCCTGGTGTTAGGTCTCTGAGTGTTTAGGGCATAAAGTCATATGTTCCTTCCCAAATCTGAGCCTAGAAAAATATTCAAAGATTGTTGTCTCACAAGTAACATAACCTCATACTCCATAAGGTTTTATGTTCTAAACATAATAATAAAAGTAAAAAATATTAACATGATACCTTAATGTCTAAAAGATACCTTACAAACATGATCTCATTTGTACCTCACAAGTGTATTGCTTATTTGGTAGTGGGTGTGATTTAAATACAGGATAGTTGACTTGTTCTCACAAAAACTTTGTCAAGTATTAGATGTACCTTCTAATAAGGGATAGCCTTATTATACATTGATCTGCTCCTTACACTTTATGGTGAGGGCAAATTGGCTTTCTTGCTATCTCTCACACACAGTCCCAGGGCATAGGTCTTTGTGCAGGGGTACACCCTTCTCATCTCCACCACTCAGAATCTCTGATTTCCTTCAAAGCTCTTACAAAGGACTTTTCCTGATAGATGGCTCCTCGACTTGACCCCATCCTTCCCCTTTCACTCTGTTCTAACAAACCGTTAACCTGTATTTATTTTGTGTTTTATATGTGTTTATATTGTCTCCCTCAATAGAATGTAAGGAACAAAATCTATTTCCATTTTCTCTTTGTATCTTCAGCACCTAGCAATGCTTGGTACACAGTAGGTGCTTAATAAATGCTTGTAGATTGATTGATTCTAATTTAAGCTCATCTACTTTTCACTACATTGTGGCTGACCCCAGAGGTGCCATGATTCAAATCCAGGTCTCTCGACCAGAAGGCCAGTCTTCCTTTCACTCCCTTCAAACTGTTTATTCACATTACAAATGTTTTACTGCCTTCTGGAGGACTTAAACCTTGCCTGTCAGTCCCCCAAATGTTGGAACTAATTTATGTGTAGATGTATCTTTTTGTGCAAAATATGCGTCACTGAACAGTGGGGTGTTCCTTCCCCAATTCTTGCTAATTCTGCTAGTGTCAGACTATGGATGGATGATCGCTACCTTGGCTTCTAGGGAAAACTGTATGTGATTACTGCTAATACCATAGGTCACGAATGCCCACCATTGGGCTTCCCTTTAAAAATTGACTAATAGACTCAATTA